>NC_084944.1:20081216-20387370 GCF_958298935.1 Phragmites australis | reverse complement strand
ACCTTACTAGACATACCCGGCAAAACAAAAGATACACTAAATGCACGGCTGGACCTGGAAGAAATGAACCTCAGGAAGGACCTACACTACATACAACTAGACAACGGTAAAAAGAAACTTCCCACAGCTTGCTACACTATGAGCAAGGAAGAGAAGATCCGCTTGTGTGGTTGCTTGCGTGATGTCAAAGTTCCGACCGGTTACTCCTCCAATATCAGGAACTTTGTAAACATGAAAGATACGAAGTTAGTTGGCATGAAGTCTCATGATTGTCATGTGATGATGACGCAGATGCGTCGAAGGGGCTCTCTTGAACGATCTTCTGATACCACGGGGATACGCTAAGGTCCACGTGGACTCCGTGCGAAAGCCATACCGTAAGCTTGACATGGATTACCCCGGAGAGATGGGTTCCAAGAGGCTCGGATCAAACGTGGGTGGTTTCGTTTTGTGGCACAAGCGCTACATATTGTTTGAAGATGAGACAGACGAGTCGTCTGATGCAGAGTCAGACCTAGCACACAGAAGAGATCCAACTCCTCCACGGTCGGTGCCAGTGCCACCGTCACTAGGAAGAGATCCAACTCCTCCACTGTCGCCGCCACTGCCACCGTCACCGAGAAGAGAGCCGACTCCTCCCCCACACAAGTCGCCAACAAGAGAGTCAACTCCTCCCCCTCCAAAGTCCGCAACAGTGCCACCAAGGGAGCCAACACCTCCCCCTCCGAAGTCAGCATCAGTGCCTCCAAGTGAGCCGACTCCTCCTCCTCCGAAGTCAGCAACACTGCCACCAAAATTGCCAACTCCTCCGAAGTTGACAACACGCTCTCAGTCTAAGAAGGTGGCAGCACCTGAGAAGTTGCCTTATGAAAGAACTGCAGAGGAAAACAGAGCGATAGTGAATGCCAAAGTCAAGAAATTTTATAAGAAGTGAGAGCCTGAGAAGAAAAAACCACTCATTAAGGAAACAAAAAAATTTCTCTTGACGCTGAGAAAACCTGCTGTGGCTAAGCGTCAATCAGACTATGAGCGTATCAAAGGAAAGAAATCCTTGAGGCAAGCTTCTATTGATCAGGTACGGGAAGAACAACAACTAGAAAGATTCCTTAAGGATGCCAATATGACAAAAGAGCAATTTTTTAACGAGTCCATGGTACCCAAAGCAGTCGAGAGATGGCAATTTAAGCTGGGCGAACTATTGGTCGCGCCGGACGAGTGGGCCAAACTGACATATCAACTTCGAAAATTTCATGCGTGGTACATGAATGAGTCGAATAAGGGTAGGGAAAGTTTTGAGGCCAGATTCAAGGAACAAGATCTCCTCCACGGGGACAGCAGTATTTTTATATTCTTCGAGGAAATGTATCGACTGTACCAGTATGATGCCCTCGACGTGTCTATCTTGAGTTGTTGGACTCTATAAGTGTCATATACGTAAAATTCATAATATACATTTCTGTACCATTGTATTGAATCTCTTAACTTATTCCTTGTGTAGAATGGAGGTACAAAGATGCAGAAAGGAGTGCATCATGCATGTGGGATTTATCGACCCATATCTTGTTAACCCAACAATGATGAAATCTACCGACCTAAAGAAAATCGAGGACTACGTATTGAAGTGTCTTCTGGAGCTACAATTGAAGAAATACATACTTTTACCCTACCACTGGGGGTACGTGTTTCTACTCTTTTTAGCAATACATCGTTAGAAATTAGGACCAACTAACCTATAGTCACCTATGTACAGTTTCACTGGATCCTTCTTGTCATCCAGTCAGATATTAGCAAGATCTTTATTTTCGACTCACAAGATAATCCGAAAGAAACCTACCAACCCGTCATTGACTTGCTACAAAGGTAAAAACCGACCATTTCGTTACTGCTCTTGTAATATTTGATTTGATTGAATCTAAGTCTACTTACGGTAATAATCACACACATACAGAGTGTACCCGCGATACACCAAGAAGAGCGTTAGATACAGGCCATACACGAAAGAATGGACAGTCCGACATGGCTTTCCTTGTAGGAAGCAGGGTCCGGGCAATAATTTATGTGATTTTTATGTAATGGAATTTATGCACAGCTTCAACACAGAGGATTCGATCCTGCCGAAAGATCCTGAGGTAGGCGGTATACACATTGATGACTAATTTTCAGGTTCGATACGCCAAAATTATATGTATTGATTTATTCAATTCTTCAAATTGCAGATCCTCGAGCTGTCCAAAGAACGTCTCATGCCTCATGAAATCAACGCGCTTCAAGAACAACTTGTCGGGTTTATCAATGACGAAATCATCAATCCAACCGACGAGTTCCATGAAATTGGATCGTCTTTCTCGTTACCTTCAACCCATAAAAAAGGGCAGAGTTCAGATCCATCAGTTCACAAGAAATCTTAAACTCCATAATATTATTGTAATGAAACTTGATAAGTATGCGGTATATATATATTGTGATGAGACTTGATTTTTTATAAATAAAATTTATATGTGGTTGTGTATATATGCTGTGATGAAACTTGATATGTATGCGTGTCTATTTCTGGCAACGTCGAAAATTTGAAACTGGCACTGTACTGGCGGCAACCGCCACGTTTTTAAAAAAAGGCGGGAAACACTTATCAGTGCCAGTTGGAAACAAACAACTGACACTGATAACACTCATATCAGTGCCGGTTGATTATACTAACCGGCACTGATAGTGCACCTATCACGCCGGTTCCATACCCGGCACTGATAGTCACTGACTATCAGTGCCGGTTCATAAACCGACACTGATCATGTTTTTGAACCGGCACTGATCACCTGTTTTGCGGTAGTGAAAAACAATGCAGTGAACGGCATGAGATGGATAATGTAAATGTTTTTGTGTGAAACTTAGCCCAAAACACAACAAAGACCAAAAGCAGAGACCACAAACATTACGTTGGCATCTAACTTGCTAAGATCATGTTTCGAAAAGCACAATTAGACTAGGCTTCAAGTAGGCTCCCATAAAGTGGATGGATGAATGCAAAAACCCCAAAGTAGAAGAAAATCCAAGAGAAATCAAGAAAGTATGAAGCGTGACAGCACATTAGTGAAATGCACAATTCTAGGGATCCTTGCCCTACCACTTTTAGCGGTCATCGGACTCCGCCCAATTGGTGTTGACTTTGATAGAAAAATCCAAAATTTTGGGTCTGCTTTATGGGATAAAAGATAAAAAGATGTTTTCAAAAGAGGTTATTTTGAAGCGAGAGTTTGAAAAAGGATTTTGAAAAATTATCCCCAAAAATTCTTAGAAAAATCCCAGGAAAATATCCAAAATCAAAACAAAGAAGTGAGGATTTATCACGTAAATCGGGGAATCATCCCTATGGTTGCCTCTATGTGTCCAAGGGTACTCCTATAGGCTTCAATGCTTCTAGTAGTGTAAGTAAAAAACTAGGATATCCGGGATATTCTCGATGGTTGTTTTCACAAAGAGATTTTGAAAAGAAAAAAAAAACAAAAGAGAAAGAGCAAAAAACCAAAAGAAAATAAACCATAGAAAAATTGAAAACTTTATATAGAATATTCATGAGTGGAAGCCTATATCTTTTAATTTTGTGTGGTTAAAGTTTTCCTGGAATTCTCTCGAGATTAAAAATTCGGGTTGAAATCCCGGAACACTGTATGCAACTACTAAAAAGAAAGAAAAATCCAGTTTGAACTCTTGGTGCTTCCTTCGGTTGTCTTGTGTCAAATTGGTGTGTTGAGCCATGATCTTGTGTTGGGGCTCGTCGATGATCGCCTATTCAATGAACGCAACACAAAAATGAATATATGCAATATAATGATAGGATTAATCCAAAAAATCATAAAGGTCGCCCTAGGTTCGAGTTGCTGATTCCCTATCAACGGCGCCAGAAAAGCTTGTTGGTGACTTCTATGCACACTTATTCTAAACCGCAAGTGCACGATGTCAGTTGTAGCTTTTCCCTTAGAGTATTCCAAGGTTTAATATCGAACCACAAGGAATCAGTAATCGAGGTCCTAGAGCTTTCTAACCAACCAGTGGATCATCCTATTAACATGAAGAGCATGGATATAACGAAGTTTAAGCATGGATTAAAGCGAGAGCATGAGCATGATCATGAAGCAAGAGCAAAGCACAAGGCAAAGCAATCCAACCTAGCTAATCTAAAAGAACTAGATAAACTAGGAGGAGTAAACACATCACGTGATAGGCTAGTAAGCACATCTAGTTGAGGTTCAGCCGAAAAGAGATCAAACTCAAGACTACTTCTAGCCTATTTAAACCGATGCATCTATCATGATTGATTGACTAAGCACCTTCGCCCCTGACCTGGTCACAATGTAAATCACAGATACATGATTAGAACCACCTCGGGGTGCCGAGAGTAATTAGAAGCCTCTAGTTGTCTAGATTAGCTACCTCTAATTAGATAGTCTAGATGGCTAATTAGATAAGCCAAGTGATTACAGCGTGATTAGAGCCCTTGGCTCTAAACATGTTCTAATTACTTTGGTTATACCTAGAGATAATTAGTGTGGGATTAGAGACTCACGCTATAATTACGTTCTAATTACCCTGATTCTAATTATGCCATGGTTCCATATCAAGGTTTGTACTAAATGTGATGAATTCCTGTGGTGATGTATTTCTCTATTCTTTTAATGAAGATTTCTCCTCGATAAAATTAGCTACCTTTGATCTTCTTGGTTTACACTTATCGCAAGTTTGCTTCCTTCTTCGTCTATTACACGTGGTAGGCGATAGAGTGTTATAGTTGTAATTGTGGTGATTAAAGCTATATGGTGCGAGCCCTTGTGTTATTTAAGGCTCGCTTTTTAGTGTTCTTGGCGATGCACTGGCAGATTAGCCTAGTTATCGTGATAGGGCCAGGGGTGAAAGGTTTGGTGCTTAGTCAATGAATCAAGATAGATGCATCGGTTTAAATACGCTAGAAGTAATCTTGAGTTGATCTCTTTTTGGCTGAACCTCAACTAGATGTGCTTATTAGGCTATCACGTGATTGTGTGATTATCTTTTTCTAGTTTATCTAGTTCATCTAGATTAGCTAGGATTGGCCGGCTCTTTGCCTTGTCTTTTGCACTTGTTCCCGCTCTCACTTTTGCTCTCAAGCTTCTTCATATGCATGCTCTTCATATTAATAGGATGATCCGCTGGTTGGTTAGAAAGCCCTAAGATCTTGATTATTGATTCTCTGTGGTTCGATATTAAACCTTGGAATACTCTATGGAAAAAAGCTACAACTGACACTGTGCCTTGCGGTTAGAATTAGTGTGTGTAGAAGTCACCAACAATGAAATACTAATTTTAATGGTCCATATTTTGACTAGTACCTAATCAGATCAAATATGAGTTGCACATCTCAAATTGGACGGTTAAAATATTTGAGTCTTGCAAAGCTAGAAACACTTGAAAGCTCTTAGAAAAATGGCAATACCAAAGCATGGGTAATACCGAATTCTTGGTGGGGAACATTAAAACAAGATTCTTGACAGAAACTAATGTTTCGTTTGTGACCGAGGCAATCCAAAATTTGGGGCACCCCAGTTTTGTATATGTATTTTGCAAGAGACTTGGGCATGGCCGAATTATATAGACATAGCAAAATTTTGGTATCAAACAAGTGAACAAAATCTATAGGCATGGTCAAATGTTAGACTGGTGCCATATATGGCTCTAAACCTAACACATTCTATGACTTAGTAAATTCGACAAAAACATACTCTCATTCTAAAGCATGCAATGCAAACTGTGTGACTGTCGGTGGGTGAACACCGCAAGCGGGAATCCTGAGGGACCCCCTTTGAGATTCGGCCGGGGGGGGGGCTGATTCTGGATCTACCTCGTACGTGGATTTAATGCGAATATATGAGATCTAGGAGGGACGGATGATCATCAGCTAGTGAGAGTAAATGCTCAAGGGATTTTAGACAGGTTCGGGCCGCACAGGACGTAATACCCTACTCCTGTGTGTATGCTATTAATGCTCTTGGAATGCTTCTCTCTGGATCTCTGTATTGCAATGTTTTTTGTCTAAGTTTTGAGCTTCGGTCTTGTTCCTTGCTTCCAGCTTCTTCGACTTCTATCAGTTGTCTTGCTCTTCTCGGTTCGCTCAGTTGGTTTCTCCAGAGTGCACCCCCCCTTTTATCCTGTCGGGGGAGGCTCTGCGTGCCCAGAACGGGGGCACGAGTTCCCATGAGCCCTAAATGGAAAGCAACCATCATGGGGCTGCAGTTTGATGTTACAGGGGTTGAAAATGCGCTTTTGACCAGTCCTATCACCCATTACGCCCAGCTTTAGCAGATGCAGGGGGCCCACCGGGCAGCCGCCGAACTACCCAGCATGCCCTCCCGGTCTGAGCAGATCTAACATAGCAGGGGAGCAGGCAATACGCCTCGAGCCCAGCGATGATATCTCCAAGCTGTTTCCTTCATGGGCCCCATAGTGTGACGTGTGATGGGACCCGTCGCATTAAATGTCCCCACGCCTTCCTGCCAGGACGTGGAAGGGACTGATGTACTCAGTGCGACAGGCATGGGAGGGGAGTGGTTTGAAGTGATAGGCCACTCTCCCTCTTAAAAGCAGCATCAGGCCTCTCACCAATTGACACCTCACCGTTGAGCCCTTGTGGGGTCCACCGACAAGGGGTTTCTCAGGTACTCGGGGACCACTGTTTATAGCCCCAAGCGCCCTCTCCCGAATATGTCTCTTCTCAGGTCCTCGGGGAACTTTGGGTACTCGGGGACCACTGTTCGTGGCCCCCAGCACCCCTCCCGGAACTGACTCTTCTCGGGACCTCGGGGAACTACGGGTACTCGGGGACCACTATTTATAGCCCTGAGCACCCCTCCCGGAACTGCCTCTTCTCGGGTCGTCGGGGAACTCTGGGTACTCGGGGACCACTGTTCATGGTCCTGAGCACCCCTCCTGAAACTGGCTCTTCTTGGACCATGGGAGATGGTCTCCGAGGGATGGCGCCACGTGGCATTCTGCGGTCCTGGCCTCGGGACTCAGGGACCCTTGGTTCCCATGTCATCGACAGCAGCCCCCGAGCCCATCGGTAGGTGATGGTCCAGAGACTGCGGATGGGGCCCTATTTCTTCGAGGCCGATCACAACATTGGTGCCACGTGGCTTGTCTTCAGGTGCCAAAAACTTGCCGTCCTTGCAGCTTTTTGGCCCAGGCTCTTGGTATAGCCCAAGTGGGAAACCGAAAGGGCATGTGCCCTTCCAACTTTTGAGGGGAGTGATAATGAGGCATGAGGCGCTCCTGGCAATCGCACGGATCGAGGGTGGCGTGCCTGACAACCGCGTGGATCGAGGGAGATGCACCTCGCAAATTGCGCCGAGGAATGTAGCGTTTGAATTCCCCATGATAGAAAAAGGAGAGGGGCAACGAACAGTTACCCCCACGCCATTCTTGCGGTTGCCATCTTTTGCCTTCGTCTTCCTTGCACACCAGGAGCTTTTTCTCCAGCCCGCGGCGCACCTCGTTTCTAGTCTCCTCCAACGCACTCCCCACCTCCAAAAATGCCTAGGGTAGGAAGCGGCCATCGGGATGCGTCGAGCGCCAACAGCGTCCTGCCGAGGTCCTGCCTCATAAACGAGGAGGGGGCAAAGAAGGTCCGAAAGCTGATGGTCCCCATTGGCCACCGGGAAGCGTCGGTGGTGATGCCGGCCAACTATCCGCCCTTCACGTGTAGGGCCGGGCGGATCGTGATCTTCATCTCTTTCATCGCCGCCGGCCTGCTGGCGCCGTTCTTAGTGTTCCTTCTGCAAGTACTGGACACCTTCGGCGTCCAGCTGACCCACCTGAGTCCGAACTCAGTGGTCATCCTGGCGATCTTTGCCTACTTCTGCGAGATGTTCGTGGAGGTGCCACCGTCAGTCGCGCTCTTCCCGCACTTCTTCATCCTTTGAGCGGCCAGGAAGAAGAAGGGGTCTGACGAGGTAGAGGTTGTCGGCTGCTGCAACTTCCGCCTGCGGGAGGGCCTCGGCGACGCCTACATCCCGCAGGTGTTGCGCGGCAAGTGGGACGACTGGCACTGGGACTGGGTTTACGTTGACGTCAGTTCTCATGACCGCCTCTCGATGCCCCAATCGGCGGCAGAGCCCCACAAGCCGATCTGGGAAGCGGCCCCTGCGGCGGATGCGCGCCTGCGCCCGGTGCTGAACCGCATTGAAGACCTGCGCCGGGCGGGGCTTAGCTCGCTCATGGTGGTCGCCAATTACCTACGCCTCCGTCTGGCCCCTCTGAGGGAATGCGCCCACTTCGCCTGGATGTACACCAGGCCTCGCGACTTGACGAGGACCTGCATAGGCTAGGAGGGGGACCTCGACGAGGGGGCCCTGGCGACGCTGCTAAAGGTGGTGACCGGCGTCGACGACCTTGCCTGGGCGGTCCTGCCACATGAGGAGTTGACGCTTTGCGTTGACCCGGGCCAGGTATCTCTGCAAGAGTCAATGTCGGCCTTCGACGCCCAGGGGCTGGTTGACCGTCTAGGGCGTCGAGACCCCGGGACTCTGCACATCCCTGTGGCGGACGACAATGGAGGGCGGGGCACCGCCGCTGACGACAGCAGACCGTCGACCCAGGTTGACAAGGGGAAGCGCCCCCAGGCGTATATCCCTCAGTCGTCCTCATTCTCATCGCCGTCACCCCCGCGACGATGACCGGCAGCAAGTGGCGCTACGGCGGGTGGCCGAGGTGGGCAGTCTTCGGGAGCGGACTCCGGGGCGGAGGCTGTGTCTAGCTCACGGCAACCTAGGGGTCAGAGCCCGGCTGGTGGCGCGACGGCTGGTGGTCGGACCGGCCAGTCCTCGGGAGCAAGCTCCGGGGCGGCTGCTGGGGCTGTCCCACAACGGCCCAAGGGCCAGAGCCCTCCCCCAAAAAAGGAGGAGGCCGGAGCTCGGGCCTGAGCCCGGGACGTAGGGCCCAGAGTTCCGGATCCCGCAGTCCCGATGGCGGTACCGCGGGCCTAAAACCACGTAAGCCCCCTTTCTGTCTCGAGCACATTTTGCCCGGATTTTGGCTAGTTGTTAACCTGTTTTCATTTCAGGCTGCCCAAAGACTTCGCAGGAGGCCAAAAGCCCCTAGAGCAGCCGAGGCCAGCTCCTGTCCCTGAGCCGAGCGCCCCGGCGGCCTCCGAGTTGAGGGCCCCGCCCAGCCAGCTGTTTGTGGCCCCGAGCACCCCTCCCGGAACTGGCTCTTCTCAGGTCCTCAGGGAACTACGGGTACTCGGGGACTACTGTTCATGGCCCCGAGCACCCCTCCCGGAACTGCCTCTTCTCGGGTCTTCGGGGAACTCTGGGTACTCGGGGATCACTGTTTATGGTCCCGAGCAGCCCTCCCATAACTGGCTCTTCTTGGTCCCCAGGGAGATGGTCTCTGAGGGATGACGCCACGTGGCATTCTATGGTCCTGGCCTCGGGACTCGGGAACCCCTGATTCCCATATCACCGATAGTGGCTTTTCTTAAGCTGTGGAGCAGAACATATGCAGTGCGGTAGATGTCATGTTAAACGCACAACTGATTCAAAACTAGACTGTCATGTTCTAGTTTGCCCAGAACACCGCCGAGCCCGCCACCGTAATGCACGAGCAAAGATCCTACTGATCAGTTAGAAATTAATACTCTCACAGCATCAAATCAGCACAAGAGTTAGGCCACAGAACAAAGTGTCTGAAGAACCATTGTAAGAGCATGTCATTTCTTTGTCAGAATTTGAAAAGAAAAAGGTGTTCAGTTTCCACCAGAGCATCACATTTATACCGAGAGAGATATACTAACAAATCTGTTAAAATCCACATTACAACAATTCAGCTGTTCGAGAATGCAGAACATAGATAAAGATTTGTAAACAACAATAGTAACTTAATACTACATGGTACTGTGAAAGTCATAGCATAATGGAAGGAATGCTAATGTTTGTCAACAACCAAGAATCTCCTATCCTTTTCATGTTGGTAAACTGGTCGCCAAGAATCTCCTATCTTTTTCACGCCTGGAAAAGGGGCATGAGTAGAAGCATCAGCACAGCAACAAAAGAAAGGCCGTCCTAGACCAGGGGGAAGAAACAGCTCTACTATTAGATTAAGCTTCGAATTCTGAATTTTATCTTTTTAAAGTCCCTAAGAAAATGAAAGTTACTATGTGCAACTAAGAAAATACCCACCTCTATTATGGTAGCACTCAACAGTAGGTTATCAGGCAAATGGGCAAAATCTCTATCTGTAGGGAGCACCTTACAACTTCCTAAGAGCATCTTATTAATTTTGCATTCATTCTCTATTCAGTAACAAAGTCAAGCATTAGCACAAATGCAGTAATGCACATTGTAAAGGCTTGTTTGGAAGAGGGGGGTTAATGCCACAAGGCTGCAGTATAAATGACAAGTAAATTTCAACTAATAATACGAGCTGAAAGTAACATAGTGTGACTGCAAAGAAAAAGGAAGGAAACAGTTAATTGGTTGCGTGAATTGGATTAGTGTACAAAACAAGGTCTTGTGAGTAGCAGAAGAACTGGCATATAGGATTCAAAAGAGAGAGTATTGGCAAATTGTAGCCCAAGACTGGTGCACCACGTATTGGTACAGAAAACAAGGGATGAAGGACTGGCCTCATTATTGAACTTGCTCTTCATCTTGCACGGATCAACCTTGTGCATTCCGTCTGAATATTAGTCCTCTGCTCCTACAAGCACATAATGCAAAAATTAATAGCTAGCCCAAAACAGAACAATTGACAGTAGGGAGAAACAGTGCAGAAAGAAAATAAAGTAAATACACCAACATACCACCGATTACGAATGCAGCAGCTGAAGATATAGTGGACGAGGCTACTAGGTCCCGGTGCACGGCCATACAGGCTGCAATTATCAATTGCCGGTGACAAGCTGCCACTACTGAGGTGGTATTGCGCAAGATAGAGTCGTCCTGAACGAATGTAGACAACATTGTCACCCTTGACTGTAGGCAGTACCTTAGAGGAAACACTTATGTTCCTTTCTTCAAGGAACAAGGTATTGCCTCTGATGCCTTTTATCGGTATAAACAGTTAATTGGTGTGCCAGGATTGTGGCGATCAACTTTGGCTGTAGTAGTGAACGGCCTGCGCCCACCCCATCCTGCACAGGTGGGTCAATTTGGAGAACCTGGTGTATCTTTTTGCCACATAATCTGGGAGTATGCAGCATGTATAGCTTGCCTTGGAATGACAATGGTGGATAGTGTATTGGGCTTTCCCAGCTTGACAGAGTCCATTGCCGGTTCAGGGAGGTAGCAAAGGCTTTAGGGTTTAGGTTTACCTCATGAAGCTGTGCAAGCATGATGGTCATGCCTCCAGCCAGCGTTGCAGGAAACAGAAGCACAGACGACTCTTGCAAGGCTTCTGATCCTGTATGGTGCAGGACAGCTGAGCAGCCGTGAGCCCAGCTGCGGGAGGAGCTAGGGTCCCTAGGGGTGGAGGAGGCGAACGGCGCCTTCCTGGTCCGGGTCCCGCAGCAGCAGGAGGAGGCCGTCGACCGAGTCGATGGCGCAGTGGTCCCCTTGTCGAGGTTGAGGAAGCGCCGGACGTACCCGCGCAGGTGCAGGTCAGGGTGGCCGGGGCCCGGGGCCCGGGGTAGAGGCAGTGGCCCTCGGGAAGAATCATCCAGCAGCGCGGGTGGAAGCACGGGGAGGCAGTGCCGGACCGCCAGCTGGTGCAGACGGCTCGGAAGCGGACGTAGTCCAGCAGGTCGCCGGCCACCATGACAACCAGATCTTCAGGCTGCGACGCCCAGCGAGGTCCGGTCCGGCTGGGGTCCGAGGTGCGGCAGCGCTTCCGTGTGCTGGCCCCCGGCGCTAGAGGTGACGACATCTTGAGTGATTGCAGCCCACGCTAGCGGATCTGATCCACCAAGACAGCAACCGGAACAGAAAGAAGAACACAAGATTGAAATTCTCGCTTACGCGACTTGAATCCCCGAATCAAACCGCAAAACTTGGTGACCGACCGGCTGGCCAAAGATCAATTTTTAGTAACATGTTATCTTACCACTTTTTGCTGTGTTCCTACGGTCTCCAGATCAAAATGAAGAAGCATCTGATCTGATTGATGCGCCATCCAAGTCAAAAGCTGAGTAGACTCTGTAAAAGCCAATGACAAATTCAAACATTATTGCCCAGCAGTGGTAATCGACATAACTTTTTATATGTATTTCCTTCAAGAAAGAACTGTCAGCGAGTTTAAATGTTTGAATGTGATTAATCAGTGTCAACACAAAAGGTCATTGTCAAAGAGTTGGGAGGCAGTGACAGGATACTCCATGGTGCTTGCGGAGGAAAAAGAGCTGGTTTGAGGCCATCAGAGAGGACTGGAGAATGAATTAATTGTTCCTGGAAATTCAAGGACTAGATGCATTTAAACAGTAAAGGCGTGAATAAGCGGCGAGACTTCAGAAATTCTGATCTATTTTTTTCTACTTCAAAATTATTTAGGTGCGGTTATACAATAAGTGGCGAGACTTCAGAAATTTAGTGCTAGTCAGCTTGCTAAAGAAACCTCCATAGGCGATAAAAACAGCTCTGATTATAGTTGGACGACTGTACTGACTTGAACATGCACAAAAAATTCCATATCGATATAATTGTTTTTGTGATTATAGTAATCAGCCTAGAAAAAAAACAAAAACAGGATATGTGCACATAATTACATAACATGATATGTCATCCAAAGGAATATAAAATGGACGGTATCTCAATTACTTGTTAGGTTCTAAGAGAAAAATGAAAACATTTTAGATGAATGGAATAGCTACTGTTATACAAGTGTCATTAACTAACTTAAAATACAGTCGGTAGCAGCACAAGATCTATTATTACATAAAGTAATAGCCCTATGTGAAAAAAAAAACAGTTACGAAAACAAACATCGTTCTAAAAGAAATAGATTGAACTATTGCTACAGCAATAAATTGTGCTGTTTTCAGAACTTTAGCAAGCACATGATAAGTTATCAAACAAGTCTTGAATTAATCTAGACAGTTCATCACCAACTTAACTGGAATTGAAAAATAATTAATTGTTTACTCCACTGAAGGCAAGCGAAATTTGTAGCAGTTAGTTCATCCTAGAATAAACAGCCCCAAATCAACGAGAAAAATAAATCTGTTAACCAAAATATTCTGTATTGTACTGAGAAACAAATACTGGCTGACCTTGATCCATACTTTCTGGATCAATACAATGAATAACCACACATTGCAATTATAACGGACCAAAAAGTCAATATTTAGGAACAAATGAATAAGCACATGACAGAATTGTAAAATGAATAGAGTAGAACATGTTCCCTTCCTCCCAAGAACATATCCCTCAGCCGCACAGAGCTATTTATCCGCTTCAAAACGATAGTTGAACCGGTTGGACCATTGAAACGAACACCTGGAAGGTTCAATCACCGCCCTGGTCCTAATAACTATGATCTAGATACTCCCAAGAACAACTAATTTAGTGTGAACATTTTAAGTATTGGTTGATCAAGCAAAGTGCAAGAAGGTCTGTACAACATAAATTACAAAGAAGAAGCTAGAGGGGACAGTGTTAGCAACCCAACCGATCAAGCACCACTTCAAGTGTTGTTGCTAATTAAACACACAGTACACATAGCCGATGATACAAATTGAGATATATGGAGTTTGTGATAGGCAGCAAAGCAAGGAATTGTAGTAGAGAAGCACAGCAAAGGGGATCTAGTGAGATAGAGGAACTAGAGGTAGGGGAAGAAGAAGCACAGGATAGGAACAGGAGTCTGGTTCAGGGTTCTGATGTTCAATCGTCCTGATGCTGCTGCTCCTCCTCCTTATGTATTGGATTGCAACCTTCCAGGGCCCATTGACCAGCCTGTGTAGTAAGGTCTCGATGGCCCATATTGCCAACTAGTACCATACCTGACAGACAGGTGGTGGGCAAAAACGCGAGACACGAAAAGAAAAGAGAAGATTTGGCATGGTACTGATATAAATATATGTGAGATCATGTGATGAAAAATTGGTTTAATTGATGAAATTGGTAGAGTAAAGTGATTTAGTATAATGATATATGGTTGATGTTTATGAGTTGCTAAGATATGCTAAGATAGTATAGTAGGTTTGATGCTATCATTAGTTGGGTATACTTATGTTAGCATGTTGGTTTTGTTTGGAGTTTGTGTGGTGTTACGTGAATTAATTCTGAGTCAAGTCAGGAAGAACTTGTGCTTGTACTCGATTGTTGTTTGATTCATGTGCAGGTGTTGCTCGAAGGCGAACATGGTCGATGACGGATCGACGAACTATGTTCAGGGAGGAAATGAGGTTCGGTGACTAGGTTCAGGAGGAACTGAAGTCGTGGTGATCAAAAATGTCATGCGGGATGTTCGAGCTGAGAGAACAATGCATATGGAGACAAGGCTTCACGATGGATGCAGGAGGTGATCTGATCGTGAGAGGACGTCAAGACTAATTTGTGTTTGAGTCAGAGCAGGCACGAGGGAGTTGTGTGGTGGCTGGACATGAGACAAGAGTTAGTGTCGGAGACTGACTCTGAGTAGGTTACGTATATGCATGTATGCATGGAAGATGTGCATGCATGATTACGTAAGGGTTGTTAGCTAATTAGCTTAATTAGCGGAAGTTATTTGTCCTCTTATGATTAGAGGAGGATAAAGACTAAATTGAATATGACAGGGAGTTGTAGTTCGATTCGATCATGTTTGTGCGTGTGGCTACCCTATAAATAGAGAGGTCCGTTGTATTGTGTAGAGTACAATAGAGTGCAGAACAGGGCAACACAACGCAGCAGAGAGATAGAGAAACTCGAGAGAGAGAGCTATTTTAGGATTTCGTGGAAATCCTTGTTGGATACTTTGGAGAGGCATCTTGTAAACTCATCTATTCAATGAAAATCAAGTTTTGTAAGTTGATGAGTTGCTGATTTGGAATTTTCTCTCTGTTCTATATTCTGCATATTTGGTTTTGGTTTTCGATTAATCTCATGCTTTTATCAAGTTTCATCCAGGTTTAATCCATCCAAAACCTTGCTAGAATATCTATTGTTTGATCTAAGAAAATTTCGAGTGAATTTGGTTTGATCTCGAGTAGCTTTTTGTCAACTCGATTAGGTTTCGATCTACTTGATTCTGGTTGATATAGTCTGCTTCGACTAAGCATAATTCTTGATCCATATATCTGTTTACTCGATTCTTGTGGGGTTAGTTTCATGTTTCAATCTAGTTTCTGCAGACAAAAAATGAGAGCAATCTGACCAATAGATCTTTCTCTATATTATTTTTACTAGAGCTTGTGCAATCTGTTTCGAGTGGAATACCGAGTTTAAATCGAGTTTCGATTTAGATGAGTTAATCTTTCAATTTGGTTTTTACAATCATTTCTCCTTGTGATTGGGTATTTTGCGCATATTCGATCATATAATATATTGTAGAAACGAGAATGGCAACTACAGGGGGGTGAATAGGCACCTCAACAAATTTCTTTCGAAATAGATGGCATTTTCCTATTTCTCACCCAACGCACCTCAAAACGCTCAAGCGTAAGCAAAAGAATTAGAGAGAAAAAGCAAGAAGACTACTTCCATGGCAACATGACTCCACAGATGGAATATGAACTATAGGTTCCATTCAAAACCATTCTATGTGTCTTTGTGCACAAAAACTCGCAACTTCCAAAGAAACTAGATAAGATGGACACTGGATAAGGTTATCCTCCACGATAATAGTCTAGTGGTAAGGGGACTCAAGACCCGCTCAAATACATGAGTATGTGAGTGTTTAAGCCACTAGCATCAAGAAAAATAACCCTACAAAGGTGAAAAACTGCATATCAAAGAAAAGATCTACGTGCAAGAAACCTCTCCAAGTTGATGATCTATAGACAAGGGTACTCAAGACCCATGAGCATACACTCGTATGTGAGTTTTTATTTCTCTAGCAACAAGAAGAATGATCTCACAAGGTGCTAAAATTTCAGCCCAAAAATCAAAACGAAAATCAAAACAAAAAACCGAAAAACTTGCGAACTTGCAAGGGAACCAATAGAGGGAAACTAGAAGGAGAGGAATTCAAGCATATGCAAAAACATAACTAAATTACTCAAAGAGGTCAGCCCTATTTTAGATGGATTACAAAGATAAAATTACATATGCTAAGCACTCATCCTTCTCTCCTCTAAAACCTTAGCTCTAATGCTCTCAAAAGGGTGGCACAAGGTGGCTCAAGTGGCTGGTTCAAAGATCTCTCTAGCCCTACTCCTCTATTTATAGGTCTAGAAAACTTGGCCCTTAAGTTTCCTACCTTTTCCCCAAAATACCTCTCTCTTGTAGTGCACTCCTACCTACCACCGAGGGTATTTTGATCCATTTTCTTCTCCATTCATCGGACGGTTGTGGCGCCTTCACGACTTAGCTTCGCCTCGACGCAAGCTTCACGATGGTGCCACATACTCCTCCAGTCCTCCTACGGTTTTGAGGCCAAACCGCGAAACCGCATGCACGCTTCTCAAAGCGTGACTCACCGCCTTGCTTACACCTTAAGCAAGCGTTTCGATGTCGACGTGTGTACTCCGTCATGCGATCCTGACTGTCGACAAGTCTCTCCTGCTCCCGATCCCTCGGGCCGCCTTATCACTTACACCGGCATCCCCTTCGCTTGACTTTGTCAACACGCCGTCTCCATCCACTGTCAATGCTTTGCTTGATCTCCATGTGTTCAACTAGGATCACATTTGACTCCGCCTGACCTCCTTGATCGTCTGGCGCCAAGCACTCCGCTTGGCCTCGATCATCCCGTTGTCGACTGCCAAGTTGCATCCATCACCTTTACATCATGAGACAAGTAAACACATATCTCCAACTCTAATTCCAATTAGTCCATAATCAATATGCTCAAATGAAATATCAAATTAATTCAAATCACATCAAAGCTCATGCAAAACCGAACATCATCAAACCAAATAAATGACAATATCAATCACTCATCAAAAGAAAATCAAGACACATTTCAACTTGGTTTCTCGTATATTTCAACCATTGATCGATCATAGGAGTTGTTGAAATGTCATTTACCGGTCTTGTTTAGGATGGACCAGGTGGTGAAGATGGATGAGATAGCATTGTCTGAAGAAGCGTCTTCTTAATTAATCCTGAAAAGCAGAACCCAAGAATCAATATATGGAATTCAGAAGCATAAATCATAAGAGATGGCATCAGATTCTACAATTCGGTAACACACCAATGTAGCGGATGAGCTTACTGCATATTACAAGCATGTACTGAAAGAGCAAACCTATTAGAGACATGTTTGCTCCGGTTATACCGATGCTACTCCTAGTATACTTGTTCAATCATTATACTACTTTACTGAATAAAAATAATCGCTGAAATTAGTATCTCACTGTGCAGTACTCACGCCATGGCACCCATGCGTTTCAGCACAACATGCAATCCATCTTCAGCACAAGATCCAGAATTGGACATTAATTCCACCACAGGAAAATAATGGAATTAAATAACCTCCCAAAAGCAAACTGTATCCGATCTCATATCTTGCTGCGAAAGATGAGGATGACAATGTTGAGCACCTTGTGGTATGGCTCTCGATGTCAGCAATGCTATTGTCCATTTGATGAGCACATGGCCCCGAGGACAACCTCTAGTGCCTGTAACTCGAACAGCAGCTCATGCTCCCAAGAAGATGTCCCTCGGGACAATTCCAGACGCACATGAGACAGCAAGAACTGGTGAATTGCTCAACTAAGACAGGAGGGGGAGGTTGCTGCCGCGAAATAGGAGCGTCTGATCGCCGTGGAGTGGCGGCAGTGAGGGACGGTGTGCGCGTAGTGCCGGTGGCTAGGGACGGGCTCGGGAGGGTGCGTGCAGAGAGGAGGCGGCGAGGGATCCTTCACTGTTTCGAAGGGCAGGGGGCGTCACTGATGCGTGCGCGTGGGGAAGCCGGCCAACGCGCACCCGTCCTTCACGCGCGCCAACGGCCCACAACTTAATTAAGTTTGCAATGGATAATCAACTAAGTCCAGAACAGTTCAAATTGGTCGAACTGTTTTGAGCATAACGAAGTTCAAAACGATAATTTCCTGAACACGTGTACTTCATTAATTTGAACAGGAAATCGCCCAACGCCTTCAGCGGCCCGGTTCGCAGGAGTGGCCCAATCTCTTTTTTTCGCACCTACCGGTGGCCCATAAAAAATTGCAGCCCATCAAAGCCTGAGCAGAGCACAAACAGCACACGCACCAAACCTGAGCAGAGCAAAGATTCCTGCTTCCTGCTCACCTTTACAGCTTAAAAGGCATCAATTAGAAGGGTTGTAGTAATTGCAAACATAAAAAAATAAATTAGCTAATCATGTGCTAGATATAAATCCACAACATCATTTATATCTAGCAGTCATTGGGGGGGGGGGATTTTTTTCTCGAGCAGGAACTGAAGCTCCATTTTGGCAGGACATCATAAACTCTTTGGAGGCAAAGATGCATGCCATTCTAAATCTGCAATTTAGCTATTCATTTCTTGAGATGGCAATGGTCATGAAAGACTTTATCAAAATTGTCCACTAAGGGAAGCGCAAACACTTGACTGCACATAAATCACTAAAATATACATTGCATATGCACTACTTAATTCCATCAAATGAAGTATATTAATCTTGCCATTACCTAATTCCATCAACGAGCACCCACAGTATGCAGTAAAAGCGCACCTGGTTTCTCTGTTGGTAGTATGCTAATCTAGCAGGCAGAACAAACTTGTTATTTCCGTAGTGAATGAATAAGCCATCTATAACCATTCTGATATGAAAAACCTAAATACCATAAGGCGATGAAAGGAAAAAAGAGAGCTGTAACTAAGCACTACGCCACATATTCCCTATTCCCTTTGTCGGGGAAAAAAAAGGTGTTACATATTCTAGTAAGGCACAACCTGAAGAAATCAAATTCTTCTTTCATGTCAAGATTGTTTGAGTGGTAATTCAGTTGGTTCAGTGAATACATCAGCAATTCTAGTACAGCCATAACTGCCAATCCTCTGTGCCTAGTTGTTCTGGCTGATCTTGTACTAGCTTCATCGCTTGAGGTTTGAGCTGTAAAACATGCCCTCTGAATAGCTATTTTCTTCAGCCTGTCAGCTCCAATCAAGGTGTGTTTAAGATAAGAAATATAATCTCCGAAGCCAACACGCTTGACCCCATTTTGTGATTGTGATTTTTCTGATATGTAGGTTCATGCCAATGGGACTATGTTTATATATCCACTCACAGCCCAGAATGACATCGTAGTCTTCAGCTCTAACAAGTGGAAATTATCCCAAAAATTTATCCTTATTGACTGAATAGATATAGTCACTGACATGAGCTCACTCAACAGTTCACCGCCTTCAGCAATCTTCACAGTTTGCAGTTCAGTTTGTTGGATTTCACATTGAGCTTTAGCAGCAAAAGATACATCCACGAAGTTGTGAGTGCTGGCACTGTCCACTAAAGCCACATGTCTTCTTCCTTTAATATTCATTAGCAGGCAGAATGTGGCAATAGTTCTAGCACCTTGTACAACCTGTCTGGATATTTGCATTAGTTCTGGAGTTGGACTATCAAAATTGGCATCAGGTTGAGGAGGTTGGCCTGTTCATCATATTCTACATAGTTCAATTCTTGAAGATCTAGGGACATAGCACGCACTGTCTTGAAGAACTTACATTTCTCTTTGTGCGTAGGGCCAGGGTTCCAGGGCTAACTGACATCTCTTTGTGCTTAGGCCAAGGGTTCCAGGGCTCCTTGCATCTCCAACAGGTGCCAGGATACCATCCCTGACAGCAATATTAGGCAGACTGTCAGGTTTTTGCATTGATTGTGCCTTTTGCTGTCCTCGATTTTCTGCCATTGGGAGCATTGGCGTTTGAAATGAACCTTGCTCATAAGTGGTTCCTGTTATGCCCAGAAGTGAAATTGTTTGGAAACTTCTTGACATAATTGCCCTTCTCAAGATCATTTGCAAAACAAGATATGCTTCACAGAATATCTTGGTCCATGAGCCCTTTCACAAAGCAGCTGGCGTAGTAATCTTCTTGAAGACCAGGTTATGACCTTTATACAATTGACATGAGCACTTGAAATTTGTCTATAATTCTATATAGTGTGAACCTGAGGTCTGTCGCACTAATGAATGAAAAGCTTCAACCACATCATACGTACTGTGTTGAGCAAATCGGTTCCATAGCATAGTGCAAAACTGAAACCAGTTCAACAGGATTGGTTGACAGCCACAAGCCAGTTGAGCAACGTTGAGCCTTCCCATTACAGTTTAAAGGTGACATTGTGTAGGAGCGAGAATGGTGACTACAGGGGGTAAATAGGTTCGTCAACCAATTTCTTTCAAAACGGATGACCTTCTTCTACTTTATCACCTAACGCACCTCAAAACAAGAGCGGAAGCAAAAATCGGAGAGAAACAAGTCGCTATGAAAATCTCTACAGAAGGTATGACTCTTATGGGTGTATGTGAACCCTAGGTTCTATTGAAACTCATCTTAAGAGTCATCACCATAAACAGAACACACTTTAAGAAAGAAACCTTAGATCCAAAGAAAATATCGTTACCAGGTGAAAAAAAACTCTCCAAATTGGTAAGTTAGAGGCAAGAGAATTCACGACCCCATCATATATGCATATGTATGTGAATTTTATGCCTATAGCAATAAGAAAAATGACTTCACAAGGTGTTGAAAATTCAGCCCAAAAAATAAAACGAAAATCAGAACTGGAAACCAAAAAACTTGCAATGCAAGGGAACCAATAGAAGGATACTAGAAGGAGGTGAGTACAATAACATATAGAAAAATAAATTTTAATGCAGCAGAGATCAGCCCTATTTTAGACGGATTACAAGAATTTTTCCTCACAAAACTCTCACCTAACACATAGGCCAAACACTCATAATCTTCTCCTCTAAAACCCTAGCTCAATAGTTCTCATATGGATGACACAAGACTCAAGATGGCTGGTTTAAATCCTCCTATAGCTCCACCCATCTATTTATAGGCAAGTTTCCTAATTTTTTCCCAAAATACCACTCTCTTATAGTATACTCCTGCCTACCATCGAGGGCATTTTCGTCAATTTTCTTCTCCATTCATCGGATGGCCGCGGCGCCTTGACAACTTAGCTTTGCCTCGATGCAAGCTTCGCGATGGTACCACGTACTCCTTCAGTCCTCCCACGGTTCTGAGGTCAAACCGTTTAAACCCTAGCACGCTTCTCAAAGCGTGACTCGCCACATGCTTACACCTTAAGCAAGCGCTCCGATGTCGACACGTGTACTCCGTCTTGCGATCCTGACCGCCAGCAAGTCTCTCCCACTCCAGATCCCTTAGGCCGCCTTGTCACTTACACCGGCATCCCTTTCGCTTGACTTTGTTAACATGTCGTCTACATCATTCTTCCATGCTTTGCTTGACCTCCATGTGTACCGCTAGGATCACCCTTGACTCCGTTAAGCTTCCTTGATCGTCCGGCACCAAGCACCCTGCTTAGCCTCGATCACCCGTCGTCAATCGCCAAGTTGCATCCATCACCTGCACACCATAAAACAAGCAAACATGTATCTCCAACTCCACCTCCACTTAGTCCATAATCAAAATGCTCAATTGAAACACCAAATCAATTCAAAGCACACCTCAAGCAAAAACAAAGGTCATCACACCAAATCAAAACCAATGTCAATCACTCATCACAAGTAAACCAAGTCATATTTCAACTTGCTTTCTCAATCTCCACCTTGATGAGTGCATTAACGACCCTCAAAACACAAAGATTTGTGTTTGAAGAAATCAAAAGAAGCTCATCCAAGTGACAAAAAAACTCGAGAAAGAACAAAAAAAAATCACTTGACATAAGAAAGGTTGCAGGAGGCCGAAGAAAGGCAAAAAGAAGCCACAACATCAAAAGAGCAAGAAAAGCTCAAAAACAAATGCTCTCCCTTGATGAATGCACATATTTCATTTTTCTCTCCTTTCATTTCTAGATAAATGCAATTTTCTCCCCCTTTGTTGATGCATATTTGTGCATATTCACTTCTTTGCACATATTCTCCCCCTTTGGCAATGCAAACATCAAGGATAAAACATTATGCAAAGTATAAACATGTAAACCTAATGAGCTTTCATAAGTATATCACAAAGCATTTGCACAAGCTAGAAGCGTCAAAGGATTATGGAAAGAGAAATTGAAGCTCACAATTTCACAAAGGCTCAAAACGAGACCGTGGCACAAGAACATTAAGCTAAACCCGAAGAATTAGTTGGTGCATTTAAATTCACATAGCCGAATCATGTTAAAATCAATCACCACATAAGCATCCACCCGTGCAGAGGAAATACAAGCATTAAGAACTAACTAACTTCAATCTCAAATTAGGCATACAAGAATTCATGGTAGAAGGCTTTGCAAACGCTCACATATGAAACTAAGATTTAGTTTGATCAAGTGATTAAAAAGATTAAGTATATAGGCACATTTCATTTTCTTTTCATTTTATCCTCAAATTGTCTCTTATCCAAGCAAAGTGTCGCGCAACTGGGTACGACAAACACCTTGAGGCTTCAAGACAACCGTATTAGATCACATTTAAGCACAAGAAACTTGATTCTTCAAGATTATTCAGTTTGCACAAATTATCAAATTTTTCACAAGATCAAGTCAAGTAATGTCTTTGCGACACAAGGAACACATGTTCCCCCAAGGTTCTATCATGAGCTAAACATTTGATAAAGACAGAAAATATAGTGTAATATTCACCAATCCACTATCATGAACCAAGAGACCTAGAACAAGATATCCATCAAACTAGCCTTAATACAAGTATTGACTAAGCCAAAGCAATTACGAACATGGTGATCAAGAATTGAGCATTTCGTAGTCTACATGGTTCATAAAATTACCAAATTTGATCTTAGGAAATGCTAGCTTGCTTGAAATGTTTCATGTCAAGAATAGGAAGAGCTTAACATTAAAAGATTACTCCGCACAACTACTCAACTTATCCCAAATTCAAGTCTAGCAACTGGAAACGCTAAAGACATACAAGTCAAAGCTCAACTACTATAATTATCTTACATAATGAAATACAATGCAAATGCAACACAAGTAAGACAGAGAATGTACAAAGAGCAACTCCTCCTCACATAATGTCATAGGGATGATAAACTCCAAGCTCTCCTCTGAAATAGGCAAATCTTGCAACATCTAGAGGATTGGTGAATATATCGGCTAGCTGGTGTTGGTTATCTATGTAGCTCCACTCAATATCTTCCTTCTTATTATGGTCTCTTAGAAAGTGAAATCTCACATCTGTGTGTTTGGTTCTGGAGTGTTAAACTGGGTTTTTGGCTAAGCTTATGGCATTGGTGTTGTCACACAAAAGTGGCACACTTCTGAAATCCAACCCAAAAATGCCTCAGAGTAGCAACCATCTAAAAAAATCTGTGAGCAACAGCTAGCAGCAACTACATATTCAACTTCAGTAGTAGACTGCGCAACGCTAGACTGTTTGCGAGAAGACCAACAAACCAGAGAGGTACCTAAGAAATGACAAGTGGCAGAGGTACTTTTTTTTGTCAATTCTACAACCAGCAAAATCTGCATTCGAAAAACTTCAAAGAGAAAGCAGAAAACCAAATCCCATACTCGAGTGTGTGCTTGAGATACCTCATAATGCGTTTCACCACTTGGCGGTGAGACGTCCTCGGTGAAGCCTGGAAGTGAGCACACAAGCAGATGGCAAAGTGGATGCCGGGTCTCATCGCCGTCAGGTTCAGGAGAGAGCTAATCATGCTCCTATACTCCCTCTGGTCTACCTCCTAGCCATCTTCATCTGGATCAAGTACGGTCTAGGTAGTCATCGGTGTCGCCAAGGGCTTCACATCGCTCATGTCGAACTTCTTCAGCAAATCCTTGGTGTACTTCTTCTGGTAGACGAATGTGCCTTGCTTGTATTGCTTGATTTGCAGTCCAAGGAAGAAGTTTAGCTCGTCCATCATTGACATCTCAAACTCCCTGCTCATAGCTTTTGCAAACTTGACCACAAGTGCATGAGAAGATGCTCGAAAAATGATATCATCCACATAAATTTGAACAAGTAAGAAATCACTGCCATGCCTGAGAGTGAATAAAGTTTTATCAGCTGACCCCATTATATACCCATACCCTAGCAAGAAAGATCTAAGCCTATCATACCAAGCCCTAGGCTCCTGGTTAAGCCCATACAAAGCTTTCTGAAGCTTGTATACTCTATGAGGGTACTTGAGGTGCTCAAAGCATGGGGGTTGCTTGACATAGACCTCTTCCTCTATGAAACCATTAAGGAAAGCACTCTTGACATCCATTTGATACAACTTGAAACCTTAGGATGCCGCAAATACAAGGAGGATCCTAATGGCTTCTAGTCTAGCTACTAGTGCAAAGGTCTCTCTAAAGTCTATCCTCTCTACCTGAGTGAAACCCTGAGCCACTAGTCTAGCCTTGTTTCTCACTACAGACCCATCCTCCCCTTATTTTTGGAAACCTATTTGGTTTTTATGGTGTGAACATTTGGGGGTGACTCTAATAGGATCCAAACTTAGTTTCTCTCAAAGTTTTTTAACTCTTCATGCATGGCATTGACCCAACTCGAATCAGAAAGTACATGTCCAACATCATGGAGCTCAAAAGAAGCAACAAATGCAGAATTAGTAAAATGAGCATCAGAAGTAGACTTGGACCTCGTTGGCCTCTTATCAAGATCTCCGATCATCATGTGTGTAGGATGTCGTCGTTGAATGTATTGAGGGGCCTCATGTCGTGAAAGAACCTCCCCTTCAAATACAGTTGGTGCAGACTCGAGAGTAGCTGAAGTGGATGTAGATGCTGTAGGACTCTTTATTGGAGTAGAAGAAGCAGGAGCCAGCTCTGAAGCAGGTGTGGTCGAGGGAAGTAGTGGATCATCCTCGTCATCACCGAGAGTTGGAAGGTAGCCATCTACAAAGATGCTCTCACTCATCTCCTGATCACCTGCACACTCAAAGACAGAACTAGCACAGGTGTTTGATTCATCAAAGGTTACATCTATAACACCCTAATTTCCAGTTTTGTGAATTATTAAAATTTTCCCCACAAATTAGTGACACCATCACCATTATCATAGGGTTTAAATGATATTTTCATAAGTAAAAAATAAATAACTTAGGTTATATTTTGATTTGTTGCATTCATGCTGGCTCTGTAGTTGCAGTAGGCCCCTTTTTCTCACTCTCTAGAATTTTTGGGTGAAAAATGTTTCAAAAACTCGTTTGAATTCGGTTTAGATTTGAATTAGAAATAAAATTAAAAAAGAAATAAAAAGAGAAGTAAAAGAATTTTAAACTGCCAAAACCCCTTCAAATCTCGGCCCAAAACCTCTTTTTCATCTCCCTCTCTCTCTTGGGCCGAAGCCCAAGCCGCTTTCCCCTCCCTTTCTCTCCATGCGGGCCAGGCCCACCTTCCCGAGCTAGCCTGCCCGCCTGAGGCACCCCCGCCCTCATTGACCAGTGGGCCCAGCTCAAGCTGAGCCATGCCAGTCGAGCCGCGCCAGCCGAGCTGAGCCGCCGCTCCGGCTCCTCTTCTCCTTCCTCTGGACGCGCCTGAGCTTCATCCGGCCGCTGGTCGTTTCTTCTTTCTCGCGCTCCCTCCTCTTCCTATAACGACCGGATCCGAGCACTTAAGCCCCATCAAGGCCCCCTCGACTGTTTCCCCCTCTTTTCCCCCTCTCTATTGCATAATTAAAGTGGGAAACCACCGGCTATCAAAGCCATGGCCGCCGCCCCTTCTACTTCAAATTCTGGCCACTCTGCTCGCCCTTCCCTCTATTTAAGGCACCCTCCTCCTTCTCAACGAGGTTCCACGTATTTTTGTACCTGCACACACCTTTTTCCCTACTCAAATCACCGTCGCCTGCCTCTTCTTCTTCGGTTCCGGTGAGGAGCTCTGCCACCGCCGTTCTTCTCATCCGCCTAGCCTCTGGTCGAATTGACCCGCTCTCCATCTCTGCAGGTGTCCCCGGAGTGGGTCCCGTGACTTGCCGTTGTCGTTTGGTCACCGGAGCACCCCTCCCGCCGCCTCACCGACTGCAGCCAGCGTCCTCACCGTCGCCCGGCCACCCCGACTCCTCTCCGACCTCCTCGTTGCTTGAGGTGAGCTCGTCGGCCCCTCCTCGCCATTTTCCACCACTCGCTAGAGCATCCCGGCTACCGGAGTCCCTGTCCGTCCAACTCCGGTCACCCTACGGCCGCCGGCCGCCGGCCCGAGCCCTTCCCAGAGCCATCAGTCCATGGCGGACCCGTGGACCGAGGGGTCTCCCCGGTTCACCGCCCGGTGGATGTGGTCCAAGCGGGATTTTCTTCACAAAATAATTCATTTCTGATTTATGACTTCGTTGTTGCGCAATAAAAAATATTTTCAATGTAAAAATAATTGGTTTATTCTCTGCTAATAAGTAAAATTTACAGAAAGACCCCTATAACTTCAAATGCTGATAACTTTTTGTCCGTAGCTCCGATTTAGGTGATCTTTGTGCTCATATTCACGTAGCAATGTGTAGAATCTTTTTATAAGATTTTATCTAGTTTTAGTACTACCTAGTGTACTATTCTTATAGTTGATTATGTGCTCGTGTAGACGATTCAATTCAAGAGCAGTTCGAGAATTTCCAGGAAGAGGAATTTAAAGGAACTGTGCATCACCTTGACGAAGGCAAGTGTCTTGACCATGTTGTGAGCCCAGTTTTTATTTAAATTGAGACTTTACAAAACATGCATGCTGCTTTTGTGGTGAAATGGGTAGTATAGCAAACACTAGTTTTATATAAAGGCTTTACTCTTATAGATGCTTATTTCTCAGTAATATCATGTTTATGCTTAGCCATGCTTTTAGATAAACATGTAGTATATAGGTGTTGAATCATAAGCTATAAACTAAAAGTTGAGATAGAAAGTATGCTATGGTAATTGATGTTGTTAAGGGAATCAACAACAAGGAATCTAGGTTTTGGGCAAGAAGGGTATGTTGGTGTGTACCTGTTGATGTTCTTGCCCAAACCAGGTTAAGGACCGGTTCGTGGAGCGACCACACATGACAACAGTACAGCCA
The DNA here is from genome assembly GCF_958298935.1 of Phragmites australis. Classification (NCBI taxonomy): domain Eukaryota; kingdom Viridiplantae; phylum Streptophyta; class Magnoliopsida; order Poales; family Poaceae; genus Phragmites; species Phragmites australis. Next base: position 20,360,142 of record NC_084944.1, on the reverse strand, counting down.
CGAGACCTATATGGTACGGCTTGGCTAAGTAACTAGATGTTCTCCCAGTGGTGTGTGAAACAGTTGGATGTGTAGAGAAGGAAGGGGTACTTCCCGATTCTACTTGACACAAGAGAAGGCTTCTGGAGTGGAGGGTTACTTCAGTTATGTATGGCGGTGAAACCTCAATGGGCGAGTACATACTGGGAGACTCTTTAGAAAGGCCTCGTAGTGATCTCTTGGTGCACACCCAGTAAGTGTGTAAGGTACCGACGGGTACCGGCAAAAAGAGATGATCACGACTCGTGGGTAAATTGTACAAATTCTGTAGAGTGTCAAACTGAATATTCAGCCGTGCTCACGGTTATGAGCGGCATAGACCCTCAGATGATTAGTTAGGTGGATGTTTTCCATGGTTGAGATATAAATGGATTCTTGGATGTAAAAGAAAATCTTTTGTACTTCTTTCCTTTTTAAAATAAAACTGCTTTTTTCTGTAGCTTTAGGCAAATTTTGCTTTATGCAAATAAAACCCTAGAGAATAGGAAACCTTGGTTTAATCCTCCATGTCATACTTTCCCCCACTTTCTGAGTATTGAAAATACCCACGCTTACTTTTTCAGAAGGTGAAGCTTATGAAGAATATCCTAAAGACGATACAGAGGTCTAGGCTTGTAGTGCTTTCGGTCGACTGCCTGTGGTGTGGAGCTGCGCTGTGTTTTCTGTTCTGCTACTATGTAATTTTGTTTTGACCCGTGTGATCATTTTGTAATAAATAACATTGTAATATGAGCATTGTATCTGTTATCCACTAATGACATCGCTATATGTATGTGTAAACTGATCCTGGCATATATATAGTTTACATTTGGTTTTGGTCTTAAAACCGGGTGTGACAACATCACATGACTCCATAATGATGTTAGTGTCAAGATTAAAAACCCTATAAGAGTGACTATGAAGAGAATACCCAAGAAAATGTCATCGGAAGAATGCGACTCGAACTTGTCAACATTGCTACTCTTTAGGATGAAGCACCGACAACCGAAAATTCTCAAATGCGAAACTTTCGGCTTCCTCACAAAGCACAATTCATAAGAAGTCAAATTCAAGATCGAGGGCAAGAAAATTGGATTTGAGATGTAGCATGCTGTGCTAATGGCCTCAGCCTAAAATTTTCTAGGAGTCCTATGCTCATCGAGGATCGTCCTAGCGATCTCCACCAAAGTCTGATTCTTTCTCTCAACCATGCCATTCTGCTGAGGAACATGTGGGATAGAAAATTGATGCTCAATGCCATGCTCAAGATAGAAAGCATCAAAGAGATAGTACTTGAACTCGGTGGCATTATTACTGCGAATTGCTTTCAATGCACCAAGGAGTTCCTTGAACAATCTCAAAGCCAAGCTCCGAAAGTATGAGAACACTTCATCCTTGCTCACAAGAAAGAAGACCCAAGAGTGGCGAGAGAAATCCTCAACAATGACAAGTACATACCACTTCCCACCCGCTGAACGAACCCAGGAAGGACCAACAATGTCCATATGGAGAAGTTCTCCCGGTTGTTCAGTCATCACCAGATTGATTGGTGGGTGAGGAGTAGCAACCATCTTGCCATGCCGACAAGGAGCACAAGCAAGGTTCTTCTCAAACTTCAGCTTGGGTAATCCTCGGATCAAACCTAAGGCACTCAAACGAGTAAGCAAATCAAAACTCATGTGCCCTAGTCTCCTATGCCACATCTAAAGCTCAGAAGAAGGTTGGGCGATTAAACATCGAGAATAACCAAAAGACTCAAAAAAATCGGCTCCAAAAACTCTCCCAACTCTAGAAATCTTGCAAACCAAAACGCTAGAAGAATCAAGAACTCGAGAAGTATTACGCTTGAAGCACACTTCCAAGTCCTCATCCAACAACTGAGATACAGAGAGAAAATTGTATCCCAGATACTCCACCAAAACCACATCCTTAAGAGTGAAGCTCTCACTCACCTTTACCATACCTTTAGCCTTTACTCTACCGTTACTCAAAGTCTCTTACACATGGATCAAAACCATATGAATCATGGTAAAATCAACACCGGGCACCGCCTCTAGGAAGAGACTGAAAAGCACTAGAGACTTGTTGGTAGGAGCGAGGAAAAGGCTCATGTACACCAACAGAGGGGTGGTATATTTCCTGGGTACTCCACTCCCACTCACGCCTCTCATCTCTCCTATGGCGAAAGCAAAACCCAACCATGTGACCCTCTCTCTGCAGTAGGTACAAAAGTAGCGTCTCTTGGGGACTCGACTACCGGTCACTCTGGAATCTCTCATAGGGGCTCTCACCTTTGGCTGTGGAGCTCTCTTGGGTTGTGGTACTGACTTCTTCTTGGTGGGTTGAGGAATGAGTTTCTTAAGTTGTGGAGTGACACTGACTTTGGCTTTTTCAGACTCTAGGGTAACGGATGCAGTGAAAATAGTCTTGCTAGAACTGGTGTGAGCAACTCTCTCAAAACCGAACCCAAGAGCCAAACCCGCCTTGTTGGCACATATCTTGGTCTTGGCCAAGATCAAGTTCATCCTCCCTTTGCCCTCTGAGCACTTCTCCACTAGAGAAAGAAGGTACTCATTTTCTGTCAAAAGCTTCTACACATGCCCTTTAACCCAGCTGAGCTTGTCCTGAAAGACTATGCAGGTGGAACAATTTGGCTGCACATCCTTCGAACACCCAGCACTCTCCAATCTAGATTCTAGCTCTTTAAGGTGCTTGTCTTTCAGTTCAACATTCTTTTCAATCAAAGAGCAATTCTTACAAACACCTAAGAGAGTAGACCTAGAATCCACCTCAAGAAGCTTATTCTTGGCACCCTCAAGCTGACTGGCGACTTTAGCATGCACAACCAGAAGCTCGGCAAGTTCATCCATGACCAAAGAGCAACTCTCACACTCATCATCAGACCTAGACCTAAGCAATGCAAGTTTAGTAGACACAGGCTCATACTTAGGCCTAAGTTCCTTCAACTCACGTACAACTTTCTTGAGTAACCTATCTTGGCTAACGGAGCATAAGGTGTCTACTTGGATGGAAAGCTAGTCGTAGGAAGGTGATACCTCTGAGGTATCAAGCTCAAGGTCGCTGTTGTTGTTGCCCGCCATGAAGCAGAGGCTAGTGAAGTCCTTGGCCTTCTTCTTTTTCTTTGCTTGTGGTTCATTCTCCTCTGAGCTCTCCTCCTCACTTGAAGAGGTGTCGATGTCACTGAGAGCCGTCATGAACATCCTCGAAGCTGCATTGGCTGTCTTTTTGGCCATCTTGTCACGGTTCTTCTTGAAGAAGGGCCTCTTGTTCTTCTTCTTGTGCTTGTTGTAGTCGTGGTCACTGTCCTCCCTCTTCTTGAGCTTGGGACAGTCCTCCTTGAAGTGGGTGGTGTCATCACACTCAAAGCAAGCACTGGAACCACCCCTCCTCCGTTCTCGATGATTGATGTAGAAGCGAGTGAACTTCTTCACAATGAGAGCAATGTCCTCATCATCAAGTGCCACCATTTGCTCCTCTGTGATAGAAACCAAAGAAGATAAAGCAAAACCACTCGATGAAGTGTTAGCACAAGAAAAGCCAGATGCAGACTAACTGCTATCACGAGGTCCAAAAACCAACACCATGTTCTGAGATAGGGGGTTTCCAATACTAATCCAAGCCGCCTTGGCTATCTCGGTGGACTTAACCTTGCTGAAGAGCTCATCACAAGTCAATGTGTCACAACTTGGAGACTCTTAAATGCTCAAGATCTTCACTCATATGCTATGATCCAAAGCATAGAGAAGCTTGATAGCCCTCTCATGATCAGAGTAGGACAAAACACCAGTAGATCAAGGTTGCTCACTATTCTATCAAAACGAGCAACCGTAGCATCCAAAGATTCATCGGGCCCTTGCAAAAACATTTGATACTCTTAGTTGTATGTGCTTTGACGTCTGGCCTTAATCTAATTAGTGCCTTCATAAAAGACAATCAGAGTAGTCCAGATTTCTCGGGAGTACGGAGGTGTTGGACCGTGTCAAACTCATTCTGACTTAGGCTTGTGAACAAAATATTTCTAGCCTTGTCGTTGGCCTCATACTATTCTATTTGAACCTGAGTTGTGCAAGCAGCAGAGATCTCATAGTTGGAATCAACTATTTCCCAGAATGCACTTCCTTAGCTTAGAAGATAAGCCTCCATGCGCACCTTCTAGTACAAAAAATCACGCCCATCGAACAAAGGAATCTTTCCACTTCTCTCCATGTCACCTACGGATCACAAAGCATGTTAAAGTTAACAAGTGATCAAACATGTTCTGATACCAATTGTAGGACCGAGAATGGTGACTAGAGGGGGGTGAAATGGATGTCCTTCTCCTATTTTATCACCCAACACACCTCAAAAAAAGAGCAGAAGAAAAACTAGAGAGAAACAAGTCGCTACGAAAATATCTACAGAAGGTATGGCTCTCATGGGTGTATGTGAACCCTAGTTTCCATTGAAACTCATCCCAAGAGTCATCACACAAATAGAACGCACTTTAAGAAAGAAACCTTAGATCCAAAGAAAATTTTATTACTGGGTGAAAAAACTCTCCAAATTGATGATTTAGAGCAAGGGATGTAAGACCCCATCACATATTCATGTGTATGTGAATTTTATGCCTCTAGCAACAAGAAGAGCAACTTCACAAGGTGCTGAAAATTCAGCCCAAAAATCAAAAAGAAAATCACAACGGAAAACCGAAAAACTTGCAAACTTACAAGGGAACCAATAGAAGGAGACTAGAATGAGGTGAGCACAATAACATATAGAAAAAGGAACTTCATTATAGTAGAGGTCAGCATAATTTTAGGTGGACTACAAGATTTCTCCTCACAAAACTCTCACCCAATACATAGGCTAAGCACTCATCCTCTTCTTCTCTAAAACCCTACCTCAATAGCTCTCATATGGATAGCACAGGAGCCTCAAGATGGCTGGTTCAAATCCTCCCATAGCCCTACCTATCTATTTATAGGTCTAGAAAACTTGATCCCTAAGTTTCCTAGCTTTTTGCCAAAATACCACTCTCTTGTAGTAAACACCTACCTACCACCGAGGGTATTTTGGTCCATTTTCTTCTCTATTCATCGGACGACCGCGGCGCCTTCATGACTTAGCTTCACCTCGACACAAGCTTCGTGATGGTGTCACGTACTCCTCCAGACTTGCCACAGTTTAGAGGCCAAACCGTCAAAACCCTAGCACGCTCTCAAAGTGTGACTCACCACTTGCTTACACCTTAAGCAAGCGCTCTAGTGTCAATACATGTACTCCGTCTTGTGATCCTGAACACCGGCAAGTCTCTCCCGCTCCCGATCCCTTAGGCTGCCTTATCAGTTGCATGGGCATCCCTTTCGCTTGACTTTGTCAACATGCTGTCTCCATCCATCTTCCATGCTTTGCTTGACCTCCATGTGTACCACTAGGATCACCCTTGACTCCGTTGATCGTCCAGAACCAAGCACCCCGCTTAGCCTCGATCACCTGTCGTCGATCGCCAAGTTGCATCCATCACCTGTGCACCATAAGACAAGCAAACACATATCTCCAACTCCACCTCCAGTTAGTACATAATCAAAATGCTCAATTGAAACACCAAACAATTCAAAGCACATCTCAAGCAAAAACAAAGATCATCAAACCAAATCAAAACCCATGTTAATCACTCATCACAAGTAAACCAAGTCACATTTCAACTTGGTTTCTCAATCTCCACCTTGATGAGTGCATTGACGACCCTCAAAACACAAAGATTTGTGTTTGAAGAAATCAAAAGAAGCTCATCCAAGTGACAAAAAAACTGGAGAAAGAACAAAAAAAAATCACTTGACATAAGAAAGGTTGCAGGAGGCCGAAGAAAGGCAAAAAGAAGCCACAACCTCAAAAGAACAAGAAAAGCTCAAAAACAAATGCTCTCCCTTGATGAATGCACATATTTCATTTTTCTCTCCTTTCATTTCTAGATAAATGAAATTTTCTCCCCCTTTGTTGATGCATATTTGTGCATATTCACTTCTTTGCACATATTCTCCCCCTTTGGCAATGCAAACATCAAGGTAAAACATTATGCAAAGTATGAACATGTAAACCTAATGAGCTTTTATAAGTATACCACAAAGCATTTGCACAAGCTAGAAGCGTCAAAGGGTTATGGAAAGAGAAATTGAAGCTCACAATTTCACAAAGGCTCAAAAAGAGACTGTGGCACAAGAACATTAAGCTACACAAGCTAAACCCGAAGAAGTAGTTGGTGCATTTAAATTCACATAGCCGAATCATGTTAAAATCAATCACCACATAAGCATCCACCCGTGCCGAGGCAATACAAGCATTAAGAACTAACTAACTTCAATCTCAAATTAGGCATACAAGAATTCATGGTAGAAGGCCTTGCAAACGCTCACATATGAAAGCAAGATTTAGTTTGATCAAGTGATTAAAAAGATTAAGCATATAGGCACATTTCCTTTTCATTTCATTTTATCCTCAAGTTGTCTCTTATCCAAGAATGTGTCACGCAACTGGGTACAACAAACACCTTGAGGCTTCAAGACAACCGTATTGGATCAAATTTAAGCACAAGAAACTTGTTTCTTCAATATTATTCAACTTGCGCAAATTATCAAATTTTTCACTGGATCAAGTCAAGTAATATCTTTGTGACACAAGGAACACATGTTCCCCCAAGGTTCTATCATGAGATAAAATTTGATAAAGACAAAAAATATAGTGTAATGTTCCCCAATCCACTATCATGAACCAAGAGACCTAGAACAAGATATCTATCAAACTAGCCTTAACATAAGTATTAACTAAGCCAAAGCAATTATGAACATAGTGATCAAGAATTGAGCATTTCATAAGGTCTACATGATTCATAAAATTACCAAATTTCATCTGAGGGAATGCTAGCTTGCTTGAAATGTTTCATGTCAAGAATCAAGAAGAGCTTAACATTAAAAGATTACTCCGCACAACTACTCAAGTTATGCCAAATTCAAGTCTAGCAACTGAAAATGCTAAAGACATACAAGTCAAAGCTCAACTACTATGATCATCTTACATAGTGAAATGCAATGCAAATGCAACACAAGTAAGACAGAGAATGTACTAAGAGCAACTACTCCTCACACAATGCCATAGGGATGACAAACTCCAAGCTCTCCCTTCAAATAGGCAAATCTTGCAGCATCTAAAGGCTTGGTTAATATATCGGCTAGCTGGTGTTGGGTATCTATGTAGCTTCACTCAATATCCTTCTTCTCATTATGGTCTCTCAGAAAGTAGAATCTCACATCTATGTGTTTGGTTCTGGAGTGTTAAACTAGGTTGTTGGCTAAGTTTATGGTACTGGTGTTATCACACAAAAGTGGCATACGCCTGAAATCCAACCCAAAATCTCTCAAAGTAGTAACCATCCACAAAATCTGTAAGCAACAAGTAACAACAACTACATATTCAGCTTTAGCAGTAGATTACGCAACACTAGATTATTTGCGAGAAGATCAACAAACCAGAGAGGTACCCAAGAAATAGCAAGTACCAGAGGTACTCTTCCTATCAATTCTACAATCAGCAAAATCTGCATTCGAAAAATCTCGAAGAGAATGCGAAAAGGAAGCAGAAAACCAAAGCCTATATTCAGTTCAATAGGAGCTTGAATGAAAGTGACATGTCACAGTGGGAATGGTTGTGTAGCAGATTGCAACAGGTTCATCTCAATGAGGTTGAGGATGAGGTCTCACATGTCTTAGAAAAATCAAGGAGATTTACTACCAAATCTCTTTTTAGATTCCTCACCTTTGAGGGGGTTTTGAGCAGGGAGGCTCAGAGGATTTGGCGATGTAGGCTACCTCTTAGGATTAAAATCTTTCAGTGGAAAATGCTCCCTGACAGGCTCCCTGCTGCCACTTCTCTTAAGAAAAGTGGGTGGAAAGGGAGTGAAAGGTGTGCTTTATGTGGTAAACCAGAGACAGTTGATCATATCTTCTACAGATGTGTGATCGCTCTGTGCATATGGAGCATTGTGCATGAGATTTTTGGATGGAACAGCTTCCCTCGCTCGGTGGCTGACTTGTGGGCAAGTTGGCTCCTGGGTATTCTCAAGAATTCTCAAATCTTGGACTTATTCCTTTTTGCAGGTTTGCCATGGGCTATGTAGCATTCCAGGAACAAAATGGTGATCGAGAGGAAGTTTCCAAACAAGCCGCACGAAGTCTTACACATAGTATATCATTCGTGCAGAGTTGGATCATCCTTCTCAAAGATGACGATAAGATCAAAGTGGACAATGCCATTATGGAGGCTAGGGAGTGGATACGTCCTTTCACTCCGGTTGAGGGTTTGAATTCTGATGTTGTCGAGCTTTAAGGCCTCGGTTGCCTGTGTAATATTCCAGTGGTACTTCCATGTTTTCCCCTGTCAATGTTGTATGCGCTTCAGGCCTTTCTTTGAACTTATCTGGTTAGCTGGCTTCCCCAGCTTTTCTTTTGAACGTTTGTAAATGGGTGTATGTACTCTTATTTGGCTTCCAATGTAAGCCGAGGTCTTTCTCTCTTAAAAAAAAAACACACACGAGATGCACACGTTATCTATGTTGAGCTTTGCTAAAAAACAGGCAGATCATTACAGGGAAATAAAGGTACAGCCCATCAATTCAAAGTACGTAAGATCCCCCTTCATTTTCAAGGGGCAAAGAAGCACACTTATACAACTTGTAAAAGAATGATCGAACATGATCCGGTGGCCAGGAAATGGTAAAATGCCTAACCATATGAAAAGCATGAAGGCATTTGCCCAGAAGGATGCTAAGCCTCTATGTAAGTTGCAGATTTTGCCTGCTCAGTTTACAAGTTACAGATATATCACTCTACAAGCAATTGATCCTCTCCTGGTTTCCTGTCTATATGTGCTCCTCCCTGTGTAGGAATGGATAAGCATGTGAGTTCGCACAGATAAGTATCTGAAGAAATAGAATACATATTTGTTTAGGGAGTTTGTGACTTCCTAAAAATGCTTTTATGAACAAGCTTGTCAGCGTACACTACAGTAGTCGTCGCTTAGTCTATCGTCTCCTGGCAAAATAGGGGAAAAAAGAAAAAGAAACCGGTCGTTCGTACACATAAATGGGGAAACGGTTCAAAGGGCTGGGGAAACAAATAAATGGGTAAAAGGTTTAAAGGGGAAACAAATTCGCTGGAAAGAGAACCCATAATGTTGTTTCATCCACTAAGTGAAAAAGATAAATGAGACATAATTTAGTGATGGGTCATTTAACCACACATCACTTATATCACCTCAGGTCTGAACCAGGCATATACCCGTCATAGATAACATATAATAGATGACGGATCATAATATTACTCGTCACCTATGACATAAGTGACGGATAATAAGTAAATATATCATCTATAAACTGGTCATAAGTGATAGATCTCCCTGCACCAATCATAAGTGACGTGTCAAATTACGACCCGCCACTTATGACTTGGCATAGGTGACGGGTCTCACTGGGCCAGTCATAAGTGCATAATATTACCCGTCACTTATAAGAAGTAATAAGTGACGGGTAATCTTATCACCCGTCACTTATTACATAGATCTGTATAAGAGCTGGCCAGTCATTGTGCGGGCCAAACAGTTACTCAACAGTTCTGCCTACACAGTGCTGACGATTTTTACCAGCTCCGCTAGAGACTTTTTAATATCTTGTTGATTTGAAGTTTGAATTGGTGCTAGGTCTTTGAAGGTTTGTATCTCCCCTTTTCCTCCTCCTCTAATTCCTATTTAGTGGATTTATTATGCTTTGAGTTGTAATCGACCATTTTGCATCTTTATCTAAAATCTTAGTACAAACGAGTTGTATTTATGTTAGATTTGATACTAGGTTTGCCCGATCTACCGCAAGATGCCACATATCTAGTGTATTTGTATGGAATTTTTAATCGCATGTTTAACCACGAAATTAAGGTAATTGTTAATGAAGAAAGAATGTTTTTACATTAACTGTAGATGACGGACAGAAGTTGGATGTACCAAAAAACTCCATACCTGCGTTGTGACCATAACGAAGGGATCCGTGTCAAGAAAGCACGAAAACGATAATTTTAAATTTGAGTGTTAAATTTGTAATATTAATGTCAAATTTGAATTTATATATATTAAATTTGTAATATTAATGTCAAATTTGTATTTCTAGTTTTAAGTTATTTGAATTTGTAATATTAATGTCAAATTTGTATTTCAGGATTCAAGTTATTTAATTTGTAATATTAATGTCAAATTTGTATTTTAGGTTTCAAGTATTTGAAGTTTAGTTCAGCAAAAAAAATTATCTTTACTGGATGAAAAGTAAAATGTGACGGGTGATATTATTTACCCGTCACTTATTATAAGTAATAGGTGACATGTAAATAATATAACTGTTGGGGAATGACCTCACGGACCCCCTTCGGATGGTGATTCGAAGACCTCCAATATACAAGGATTGCTAATGATTACAGTTATTTCAGGATGGTGCTCAACGCCGAAGGGGCCCTTCGGATAAGCGACGAAGGCAGCACCTAGCCTTTGGACCATGGTCGAAGGCTTACCCATGTCGCCCGCATGAAGTCCTCCGAAGGGAGCACCGAAGTCGTTACTGCAGGCGAAGCCTCCGAAGGGCCTTCGGAGGTCAACTGAAGGCCCATTCGCGAAGCCATGCCGAAGTCAACCGAAGGTGCACCGAAGACCCAATCTGCGGAAGACCTTTGGGGGCCAGACCGAAGGAGTGACATTCGTCGGAATCTGAGGATGGTAAGGGGTGGAATTGTAAAAACACCAATGTCTTTGGGAATGTACCAGATTACCCCCGAATATGCCAGGAATATAGCAGTTTGAGGGGTAATGATGTAAATTCTAATAGAGAGTGGTTGAGTACGGGCTATAAATAGACTGTCACTGTACCCAAAATGACAGTTGACATTAATGATATAGCACTGTTTCCCATAAACACGTGTCACAAGCCTTCGGCTCCCTCTAAAGGGCCGAAGGTCCACCCCTGTCTTCAGTAACTAAGTTTCCAGTAGTTGGCGTCGTCCGTGGGGATCTAACATTCCGAGGCCATGCCACCCAAGAAGAAGCCGAAGCATGTTGATACATCAATATTGCTAAAGCAACTACTTCCAGTGGTGGCTTCGGCCGAGACAATCCCTTCGGTGGTCTTGGAGCCGATCAACACTTCGACTAGTGTAGGTGACAACGACTAGCAGGGACAAGATGGTGACAATGTAATGGTGCCAGGCGAATGGCGAAGCTCGTGAAGAAGCCCTCTAACAAAATACAAATACAACAATACGAAGGATAGAAGCTAACCTTCGGGCTCGTTTTGAGGCTTCGGCAAACCCTTCAATAGAAGAGAGGGGGAAAGCACATCTTGTTGGGGAGCTTGACGACTTCGATGACTCAGAAGAGTCCGAAGGTGAGGAAGAAACCAAAGAACAAAGAGTGGTGAGGCTAGAAGCTGAAGAATTGGAGAGGCAGATCACGTAGCAAAAGTGTATGCTGGATAGCTTGACAACAAGTCAGACAGCTGTGAAGTACTGTCGGTGAGCCGACAAAGCCACTCTGGAGAAAATGCAAGAAGAGATTAACATGTTGCAACAAGTAGGTGAGTAGACCCCCCACATGATTACTCCTCTGTTAGCATTTGTAGCATGGCCGATGCAGGACCTTCGACATAGGTCGTGTGTAGGCGATCCAGAATCACCACTCTCCGTCGGCTTGCAGAACTAGCCCTGGCCCTCGGGCTTCAAGATGCTGAGGGTAGTAATGTTTGACGGAGAGTTAGATCCAAAGGAATTTGTTACGAGCTTCGAGATAGCAATCGAATCTGTTGGGGGAGATGACACAACACTGGCGAAGGCCTTTGTGTTGGCAGTCAAGGGGATAGCAAGGTCGCGGTATTCTACGTTGCCTCCAGGATCCATATACTCATGGGAGCAGTTGCGTAATGCCCTTTATAGTAATTTCCACGGCAATCGAGTAGAGAAGGTTACCGTGGCGACCTCTTCGTAGTCAAGCAACAACCATCGGAGACACTGCACAACTATATGCATCGCTTTGTGCATCTTCATTGCCAAGCGAAGGGTTTAAGCAAAGATACCATCATCAATGCTGCTATTCAGGGCATTAGAGGACTTTTGGTAGGAAAGCTTACATGCAAGAGGCCGGAGAGTGTACATGAGCTCTTCAACAAGATGGAGGAGTATACAAGGTTTGAGATGGACCATCTTCGGAGGAAAAGTGAGTTGGCAGCGTTTAAAACATCAAAGCCAAACTCAAGTAGAGACGTAAATACTGGCGAGTCGAGGGACAGGTTGAAGCATGTGAAGAAAACTGAAGCATTCGAGTACACATCAAGGCAAAAAGAAGTCAATTAGATAGACTCCAGACCGGATGAGGTCGTGCAAGAGGTCGTTGAAGCACAAGGCGGGGGTGCTCGAGGTAGCCAAAGTGGCAGAGGCCATGGAGGCTGAGGCGATTGAGGTAGACGGCCTCCGCGGGATCCAATCGCATTATACTGTGAGTTGCACGGTGAAGGTACTGTTCATAAGACCAAGCAGTGCCCGCATGTTATAGCCATGAAAGAAAGCTTAGGGAAGCAGACCTTTGATCCTGCAAAAGTCGTGCATCACATCACACATTTCAGACATGAAGACGTGGGGGAATCCACTCAGAGTAGCGGCCCAAATCCCTCGGCATTTGTCACTCAGTGGCGACCGATGGTTGTGCCACAGCCATATGTTCATACACCTTTAGCTCCAATACCAGACCTTCGGTCGGTCAACAGCTTTTCAAGAAGCACTCCCACCCCCTCCACCAAGGCCAGCAATCAAAGCCCTTGCAGAAGCTAGCAGATCGGTGAACACAGTAACCCAGGGATTCAACATTGTGCTGGAAATCACTGGAGGATTCAGTCAGGAAACTGAATCAAAGAGACAGCGAAAAGAGTATGTGCGAAGGGTTAACCATGTTGGAGTAGGCCCTACTTATGTCCATTCGAAGTGGTCTCATGTACCAATCACCTTCTCACAAGAAGACTTGAGGGTTCTAGATTACCCGCATACGGATGCCTTCATCATCATTGTCAACATTTTAGGGAACGAGCTGCACAAAATCCTCATAGATGGTGGGAGTTCAGCAGACATTATTTTCGCCAATGCTTTTGATAGGATGGGCCTACATCAAAATAGCCTTCGGCAGGCTACACCCCCATTGTTAGTCTTCAGTGGAAAAGCAATTAACACTTTGGGAAAAATAGAGATCCCAGTTTCTTTTGGCGAAGGATCTAACTTTTGAACGGAGGATATCACCTTCGATGTGGTTGATATATCCTATCCTTATAATGCAATTTTCGGGAGGGGAATCCTGAACAAATTCGAAGAAATTACACACCATGGTTACTTATGCATGAAAATGCCCGGTCCTGGAGGTGTCATAACAGTATTCGGAGATCAACAAGTGGCCCATAGGATTGAAGTGGGAAATACTCCAAGCAAGCGAAATGTTCATGTAGTGGCAGAGCCTCCGATGAAACTTGAGGAGTGCGAAGAATAGCTATAGAATCAGCGGGTGACGAAGGCTACACCCGAAGGCAAGACCAAGAAGGTGCTGCTATGTCAAGACAGGCCGGACAGAGCAGTTGTCATTGGAGCTAAGATGACAGAGGAGGTCGAGCGAAGGATGACACAGTTCCTTCGCAACAACGAAGATGTCTTCACATGGTAACCAAAGGATTTGCAAGGAGTAAATAGAGAAATCATCCAACATACTCTAAATGTGGACCCAAATGCAAAGCCAAAAAAACAAAAGTTTCAGAAGGCTTCGAAGGAGAGGGAAGATGCAGCGAAAGTTGAGGTGCAGAAGCTGCTTGTCGCCAGTGTAGTAAGCAAAGCCTTGCATTCTGAGTTGCTGGCCAACCCGGTGCTAGTCAAGAAAAGTAATGGAAAATGGAGGATGTATGTAGATTTCTCAAACCTCAATAGAGCCTATCCGAAGGATGACTTCCCTTTGCCATGCATCGATCAGTTACTGGACTCCGCTGTCGGCTGTGAAATGTTGAGCTTCCTAGATTCCTATTCTGGGTACCATTAGGTATGGATGGCGAAGGAGGACGAGGAAAAAACACGTTTTAAAACCTCCTTCGGCATATATTGTTTTGTAAGGATAGCATTTGGTCTTCGACATAGTAGTCACAGATGTTCCAAAATGTCTCTACATATGTTGATGACATAGTAGTCAAAAGCATTAGGGAAGACAAACACCTCGATGACCTTCGGGAAACCTTCGATAATCTACGAAGAGCAAGGCTAAAGATGAACTCAAAAAAATGTGTATTTGGTGTACGATCCAGAAGATTCCTAGGCTTTTTGGTGTCAAAAAGTGGCATCAAAGTAGATCCCCAGAAAATACAAGCAATACTTGACATGTGGCCTCCCCAGAGTCGGAAGCAAGCGCAACGCTTTGTTGGAAGATTGGCAACTCTAAGTTGATTCATAGCCAGGTCCGCTGAGCGAAGCCTTTCTTCCTTCAAAACTCTTAAAGGCTCGGACCCTTTCAAGAGGGGTGTGGAGCAGCAGGATGCCTTCGACGAGTTAAAGAAATACCTACAAAACTCACAGCTCTGACTAGCCCAGATCCGAAGGCTGGGTTGTTATTGTACATAGTGGTGTCTCCTTTGGTAGTAAGCGTTGTAGTTGTGCATGAGATGTAAGTAAATGGCAAGCAACAGCAATTTCCAGTATACTATATTTTGGAAGTCTTGGCAGAGCCGAGGAGGTTCTATTCTGAGATGGAGAAAATGGCTTACACGGTGGTGATGGCATCGCGGAAGCTATGCTGTTATTTCACAGCCTACAAGATAATAGTACCCACCTCCCTACCCCTTCACGACATGTTTGAAAATCATGAAGCCATAGGAAGAATTGGAAAATAAGCTGTAGAGATTACACCATTTACATTGGCCTTGGTTGCAAGAACGGTGATAGAATCTCAGGCTTTAGCGGAGTTTTTGGCAGACTGGACGTCGCAGGCCGAAGGGCCGGATGAAATCCCATTAGACCCAGTATAGATCATGTTTTGTGACGAAGCCTGGGGGGCTTTGGGTGCTGGCGCGGTAGTAGTTGTATCTTCGCCCTCAGGCGTAAAGCTGCAATACGCCGCCAGACTTGATTTTTGATTGACCAACAACATCACAGAATACGAAGCAGCTCTCCTTGGGCTTTATAAGGCGCGAGTGCTTGGTATCCGAAGGGTACTAGTCAAGACAGACTCTAAGGTGGTTGCAAGTCCGATTGACAAGACATTCCAGGTGAAGGAGCCAGAGCTAGTTAAGTTTATGGCAGTAGTGCGAAACATGGAAAAATATTTCTTGGGATTCACAGTCAAAAGCATATCAATAAATGACAACTTTGAGGCTGATGACCTTGCCATGGCTGCGGCGCAACATCTACCAATCCCACCAGATGTCTTTTATTAGAACTTGAAGGTGCTAACTGTCGAGGGCCCACCGCAAGAGGCACATAGTGTCACTATTATTGAGAGCAAAGATTGGCACTCCCCTATAATGGCCTACCTTCGGGGTCACTATGAGCCAGAAGATTATGTGGAGGCGAAGCATATGACGCAAAGAGCCAGAAACTATAAAATTATTAGGGTTGATTTGTAGAAGATGGGAGTTTGTGTACCAATGCTTCGGTGCATATCCCAGGCAGAGGGGCAAGAATTGTTGAGACAAATACACGAAGGATTGTGTGGCTCCCATATCATCACTCAAGCACTTGTCGGGAAAGCATTCAGACAGGGGTTCTTTTGGCCGAAGGCCATCTCTGATGCGGAATCCACAATTTGAAGCTGTGTGAAGTGCCAATATTCGGCAAAGGGCTCGAACAGGCCTTCGACAGAGACACAGCTTATTCCGCCGGTCTGGCCCTTAATGCGATGGGGGATTGACATCATTGGACAATTACCGGTTGCCCCAGGAAATTTGCGCTATGCTATCGTCGCAGTAGAGTACTTTTCCAAATGGGTGGAGGCAATTCCACTGGTGAACATAACATCAAGAAATGTACAAAAGTTCTTATGGCAAAACATCATCTGTTGCTTCGACATCCCCCGCGAACAGATGGTTGACAATGGCACACAATTTGACAGCGAAAGGTTCAAACAATTCTGCAAAGACATGGGAATCAAAGTCCGCTTCGCATCAGTGTATCACCCATAGTCAAAGGGAGCTGTGGAGAGGGCGAACGACATTGTCCTAATTGGTTTCACGAGGCATCTACAAGGCCTGCCCAAAGGAAAATGGGTGGAAGAATTATTGAAGGTGTTATGGTCAGTAAGGACAACAACAACAAGACCAACAGGGTTCACCCCGTTTTGTTTGCTCTCGGCGAAGAGGCAATGACTCCGGAGGAATGTAAAAATAAATCATTTATAGTCATGGCTGAATTAGCTCAAAGTGAAGAATTGATATCCAAGCATGCACTGGAGGAGATTAGAATGCAGGCTATCGAAAACTTAACAAAATATCAAGAAGAAACTAAAAGATGGAGGGACAAGAAGATATCCCCGAAGGAGTTCATGCCTGGAGACCTAGTACTACGAAGGCTCCCCAATGCTTCAACTGTAGGAAAGTTGCAGAGCAAGTGGGATGGGCCTTTCTTGGTAAAGAGTTCAGTTAGACCTGGGTCTTATCATTTGGCTACTGTCGAAGGGGAAGAGCTTCTGCGCACTTGGAATGCAGATAACCTTCACAAATTTATGTGTAGCGAAGATCAGAGGAGTGCCATCACGTTACTGGGTGAAGCACCTATGAAAGTTTTACATTTATGTAATTTTAAATTGTACATTTCAATCCAAATAGTGTACAAGTGTTGTACTCTTTTCCTTATAGGGGAACCCTTTGTCAGGGTGTGAGGTTTTTAACAAGGCAGTCACCTTTGTAAACCCTGTTTAATATATATGTATTTACCCCCAAGAAAGCGTGTACATCTGGCATCTGTGAAAAAATTCATTATCGAAGTAATGATAGCCTTCGGTAGAAGGAAGCAAACCAATTGACAAAAAGTGGCGGGCCGAAGCCTCGCCATAAAAGACGAGGTATGGAATGCCTGACATCGTACCTTTTGACTTAAGACAGGTGCAAACCCACCGTAAAAGTCCGGAGCATATTCTCTATACCTAGTTGTCTTTATTTTAAATCAGACATCCTTCAGTAGCATTTTTGCTCTGGTGGTAAGATAATGGTTATTTAATTACGCCCTTGCATATCTATTTAACAATGAAAAAGCTGAAGTGCTGCCCGACCTCAGAAAGAAGGCGGCGCACCTCTCGACTAAAAGTCGGGGGCTAAGAGTGCCTACCTCCACACTGAAGGCAAAAGATACCTTCGGAAACAAAAGCTGAAGTGCTGCCCAACCTCAAAAAGAAGGCGGCGTACCTCTCGGAAACAAAAGCCAAAGTGCTGCCTGATCCCAAAGAAGGAGGCGCACCTCTCGACTAAAAGTCAGGGACTAAGAGCGCTTGCCCTCACACCGAAGGCAAAAGATACCTTAGGAAGCAAAAGCCGAAGTGTTACCGGACCTCAAAGAAGGCAGTGCACCTCTCGACTAAAAGTCGGGGGCTCAGAGTGCCTACCCCGCATCGAAGGCAAAAGATACCTTTAGAAACAAAAGCTAAAGTGCTGCCTGACCTCAGAAAGAAGGTGGCGCACCTCTCGTAAACAAAAGCTGAAGTGCTGCCCAACCTCAAAGAAAGCGGCGCAACTCTCGACTAAAAGTCAGGGGCTAAGAGTGCCTGCCCCCGCACCGAAGGCAAAAGATACCTTTGGGAACAAAAGCTGAAGTGCCGCCCGACCTCAAAAAGAAGGCAGTGCACCTCTCGGAAACAAAAGCCGAAGTGCTACTCGACAACAGAAAGAAGGCAGCGCACCTCTCGGCTAAGAGCATCTACCCCCACACCAAAGGCAAAAGAGACCCTTAGAAACAAAAGCTGAAGTGCTGCTCCTGCACTGATGGCCTGTACCTTAAAAGTCAAGGGTGGCATTTTTTGGTCGACTCTTCACGCACATTGCTGCCGAAGGTCCCTAAGGCTTGAAAGTTGGGGGGATGGCATTGTTTCCAATTAGTATCTTGGGCCCGGGGTGCAAGAAGGCGCTTCAGGACACGGCGTTTGCAGACGAAGACACATCGAGGCTATATAACAAAAATAATAAATTTATTTAGCAAATTCATCTATGTCATAATCTACAAAATCTTTGCAAAATCGGCAGCGACCAAATTGGAAAGCGATGCCTTGACTTGCATGAAAGGGTTGAGTCAGATCTAGCGGATATCCAGCATAGCTACTCGAAGATGTGCTAGAAGAGGTTATGGGCGAAGGACTTTTATCTTTAACATGTTGCGTTATTTGCGAACAATCAGTCCTTCAACGATACCAAAATTGAAAATGCCGAGTGGAGGTTCATAAGTGTCCTCTGGCTCAGGTTTCAATTCGACGAGTATATGTGAAGGCGCAAAGTCTCCGCGCTCGATCATGCGGGTTTTCCGCTCAACCCTTCGAATCTCTAAGACCGAAGGGCAAAAAGAATCCCAAAATGCTTGAGAATTGGCGTTACACATTTCATACGACCTAGCCTTCGCTCTCCAGTACTTCTCAAATCCGATGGCTGGATGGCAGTGGTGGAAGGAATCCCAACAAGCCCAGGTCACAAAAAATTATCGCGCATCATAGTGATGGGAAAAGCATCTTCGACTACCTATGTAGTGTCCAAAGGGAGGACCTACGTAGGAAGAGAAGGTAATCAAAACATTTAACAATAAATAAAGATGCATATATTACAATAGATAACAGAACATTTTAAGTCCAAAACGGAACTTTGCTCATTCCTCACACCTGCTCTACATCCTTGGCAGCCATGGTGGTGTCCCCAATGTGTTGCGAAGCTGTAGCCTATGGGACTGGTGGGGTAAAGGCTCTGGAAGAAGAGGAAACACCCTTTGCTTTTGCCTCCAGAGCGAGATAATCATAAATATGCGGGCAGGTGAAAATAATATCGAAGGAATAGTTAAGAAGCATACTTGTTGATGGTTAACTTCCGCTTCTCGAAGGGCTAGTTTGCGACCTTGTTTACACAAGTAATTGGTGGTGAATGATCTTGTGGTGGCCTTTGCCGCCTTTATCATAGCCATAGTCGACATATCCGAAGGATAGCAAAACGTTGATTTTTGAAGCTCCGCGTGATGGTCACAGCCAGTCATCTCAATCGATTGGACCAAACTTCTGGCTGAGATCATGGCATAGAAGTCACCATATAACTGAGTAGCGGGTAGAAGATTGTTGCTGGTATCAGTAATCTATCCGAGAAGGCCACCCAGCCCGGCATCATTATGTGTTGGAGGCACGTCCAAAGCACCGATTTTCTTAAAAGTCTTGCTAATAGCTTCGCTAGCCTCGATGGCCTTCGGCTCTAGGACTTCTAACACTCTAAAGGCATCGTTAGATAGCCGCTCCACCTCCTCTAATTCTTCGCGTAGCTGTTGGGCTTCAGATGCCGTTAGGTTCTGGCGAAGAATAATTACCTCTTGTTTTACGCTTTCTTTACTCGAGCGCAGGGCGCTCACTCCTTTTTTGAGCTGTTGCGAGTGCAGAACAGCCTCCTTTGTCTACTGCACAAAATCCCTCTTCTTGGCTTTGGCTTTCTCCGCCCACTCTTGATACAGAGCCCTTGCGCCTCCGCATTTTTTGCATGAGCCTCTGCATGCTCTGCATGGTTGTGTTGAGTGCGCAAGAGAAGCGTAACCTGTGATAGCACAACAGTATGAGAATGGGTATATGAAGGAAAGCTGAATAACGATACAAAACAACTTGTGTGTTTTCTTGTTTGCTACTAACAATGCCAGAGCACACCACTTATGGTCATGAGATGGAGAAGTTGCAAGAGAGCCACACCACAGCTGTGACATCTCCTTCCACAGATTCATGTTATATTCTTTCATCCCTTCCTTCTTATGATGGATTTGGTTTTGGTAGGTACATAGATTGGGAATTAGAGATAGACCTAATTTTTGCACGATGTCATATATGTGAAACGTGAAAGATTCAAAATGTTGCTAGTTCTTTAACTGGTTTTGCATCACTTTGGTGGATGAATTTGTGTGCATCTGACAAAGTACCTCGAACATGGAAAGATATGAAAATGCTTATGAGAGAAAAATTTGTTCCTCAATCACAAGCACCTATTGCTTTGTATCTTGTTGGAAATAATCTTTTGCAGCATGATCCACAAGAACACTCGACGCCGAGGACGGCTTTTCATAAAAAAGGGGAGGGATATGAGAATAATCCAAAGAAGGAAAATGTGAAGAGCGATGAAAAATAGGAGATACTTGCTGCCACATGCATGCTGGAAGAAGCTACAGATGATAATGCACTTATGGTAGCTGAGAAAGGGAATAAAGGTAATGAAAAATGTGCTACACTTCAATAGAATGAGAATTATTTTGATGTAGTAAAATGAAACACTACTCATGCTATTTTGGAGCAACATTTAGTGGACACCAAAATTGATTTACCCTTGTCACAAGATGATTTGCTTGTTTTTCCTTGTGATAAAGAAGAGTTATGTGATAATACTTCACTTATATCCATATCACGTCTAGTGAATGAACATGTCACTTCTATTTTGGAATCACAAACCTGTTCTGAAAGTAGACATATCCATCACATTGTTAATGAAAAGGATGAGCTCAACTGTTGTCTTCTTTCAATACTTTGGGTTATATTGAATTTGATAATTTGTGTGATCTAAGTAGTTTAGAGAAGAAACTTCTTGCATATTCTAATTTTCCATGGTTATCTAGGCATACATATCCTGTTATTGGTAGATATAATGATAGAGGAGAATATATGGTGCATCAAGTTTACATTTGATCCAAAATGAAACCTCTATTTGTTGTGCACTTACAGGATACAATAGAGGGTGACAATAGCACTAATCATGTCATGTCGAGTTTCTCTACTTTTGTTTTCAAGCGATAGGGTCAGTCACAAGAAGGGGAGCCTTGTTGGCTGCTTCCACACACTACGCATATTGTCCCACAGGCCTCGGAAAAGAAGAACAAATATTATGCATATTCGTTCAAACTGAGGACGGTTTGCTATCAAGAAGAGGAGGATGATGCGACCATGCCGCCTCTGGATATGAACACTCATGTTGCGCACAAGGTGAGATCGTTCCTCAGTTTGAATAATGAATTTAGTGAGACTTTGTTGCTACCTAATGCTAGAATTTCTTTGTGTTTAGAAAACATGGTGAGGACATTCAACTCGGAGACAGCCTGACAGCACTACGTTTGGTAGGCCATAATTCCTTCGGCCAGAGTCCGATGGAGACATATAAGTACTCGATGGAAAGGTTATTTGAAGATCTTTCCAATGAATTAGGTTCCACATACAAATTCATCTAGGAAGGCCTCCAGGTTGGTGCTCCAAGTTGCTGCTGTTTCTGCCGGGTGTTGCATCACCTTTATCGAGCCATAGGCCTTGTAATCACGCTTGGGACACAGGCCAAAGTTGGTGTGTGCCCCCACCACCAATAGCACACCTAAGGGGTGCCCTAGGACATCCACCCCCTTGGCTGCCTCCTCCTACATGGCTGCCGCCACTGTTCTCTTATATATAGTCATGCCTGTTGGTGACTTCTGCGCACACTTAATAAGAACCGCAAGCGCATAGTGTCATCTGTAGCTTTTCCCTTAGAATATTCCAAGGTTTATATCGAATCCACAAGGAATCAGTAATTGAGGTCCTAGAGCTTTCTAACCAACCAACAGATCATCCTATTAGCAAGAAGAGCATGCATAGGAAGAAGCGTTAGAGCAAAGCAAAGCACAAGGCAAAGAGCCAGCCAATCCTAGCGAATCTATATAAACTAGAGAGAGAGAGAGAGAGAGAGAGTAACCACAATATCACGTGATAGCCTAGATAGCACGTCTAGTTGAGGTTCAGCCAATAAGAAATCTCACTCGAGACTACTTCTAGCATATTTAAACCAATGCAATCTATCATGATTCATTAGCTAAGCGCATGACCTTTCGCCCCTGGCCCTGTCATGACAACTAGGCTAGTCTGCCCATGCCTTCGCTAAGAACACAATAAAGCGAGCCTCAAACATCGCGAGGATTGGTACTATAGATCTAATCACCACGATTACATCTATAACACTATATCGTCTAACCTAGCCTTAGACGAAGAAAGAAGCATACTTGCAATGAGTGTAAATCAAGAAGATCAAAGGTAGCTAATTCATCAAGAGGAGAGATCTTCAACAAGAAGAAACAAGATCACATCATTATATGAATACTTCACCTTTAGTACAAACCTTGATGTAGATATGAAGGGGCACTTGAACCACATCTAGATTAGAGAAGCTTCAGGCGATTAGAGGCAATGAAGCTTCTAATCAAGCTCTAATTACCTTGGCTAATCTAATTAGACAACTAGACTAGTCTAATTTGAGGCGAATAATCTAATCAACTAGAGGCTCTAATTACTCTCGGCACCCCGAGGTGGCTCTAATCACGGAAATTGTGATTACATTGTGAATTGGTGTGATTTTAGCCGTGCCCTGCCCTTCATTATATGTGGGAGAAGGTTGGTTGAATTTGAGTCGGTTTGCAGGAATTACTGTAGCACCACCCATGGGCGCCCCTGCCAAACCATGTTAGTTTCTGCTCCTTTTCTACGTGGCGCTTCCTCATTGGTTGCTTGACGTGTTCCAACTCTTTTTTCGGTTGAAAACCTTCTAGAAATCCAAGAATTTTAGTTTGATCGCAAGTCCATGTCGGAGTAGAATTCCATATTTTTCTGCTGACTTCTGTAAATTTCCAACGTGGGAAAGCTTCTAGATGGGTGAGGGGATGTCGGTGATGAAGTTGGGCCTTGATTGGGCCTAGTGGGCCTAAGGAGGGCATCTAGGGGGCACCCATGGGCGACTGGGCCCACTTGGCCCAGTCAGCCCTGGCTTTTCTCCTGAATTTTGATCTTTTTCATGTCTTTCCCAATTTGAGTCTTTTCCTGGTATTTTGTCATCTTTTTATGAGATTTTGCAAAACACTTCAAAAACGACAGCATACTCGAAAATCATCAAGGTTAGCTGTAATAATACATAATATCATGTTGCAAGTCAAGCCATAGATTGAGAGAATTAAGCACTAAAATGGTACAATAACAAGTGCCAACAACTCTCCCATGCTTAGACTTTGCTCGTCCCCGAGCAAACACTAAGACGGGTAATCCTCCCAAAATGAGATCAACATTGCAATCATGCCAATTAACATGCTTCAACAAATAGAGGTTGTTAATGGCAGGTTTAAATGCACCAAATCTTTAGACATATGCTTATGGGGACCAAGCCAAAGAAAAAGAACTACCACAAAAAATTCTAGTCACACAATAAAAGATAATCTCTCAAATCAGTCTATTCCTCAACCCGGGTTCCCAAATAATATTTTTGAAAAGAAGGTCTCTTTCATACCAAGCAAAAGTACTCATCTTGCAAAGACTAAGGCAAACACTCAACTCTCAAGTCTCTCAAAGCCAAAGAACATGAATTTCCTACTCTACAAATATTTTAAGTGGACAGCTTTATCTGTAGCTTGATGAGGAAAAACAAGGAAAAGCAAACATACAATCAAAGAATATTGTCAAGTCAAGAGATAATTCTACTTGGATTTATAGGGAACTTATAAAAAAGGCCATTGGAACAAAAATGATGTGTGAGAGAGAGAACACACGCTTTAGAACAATAGATATGTGCAAATGGCAAAGGATGATCCCGGGGCACAAAGGAAGTCCCCGTTATCGGATTGCACATGGTTGGAAAGGATAAGAGTCTCAGCCCTTGATTGCACTTACTTGAAGCTTCATAGTCTATGCACTATCTTGTCTTTCTCATCGAGAAATCTCCTTGTGGAAAAAGAATCTTGCAAACTATGATGATGTCATCAGCAAACTAGATCCAAGAACCATACTTGCATCAAATTTACCAAAAACAATTGGATCCAAGCACCGCGCTTTCATCCAACTCATAGATTGAGTATAATCCATCTCTTCAAGAGGATTTTTATTGAAAATCTGACGAAATCCCCCATGCTTAAATTGTGCTCATCCTTGAGCACACCTTCTTCCACCTCTCCTGAATTTTCTTTTTACCCAGGAGGGTCTCTTTTTGAACCGAGCAGAATGGGGGTACCATACTATGATATATTCAGCTTTGAAATTTCTGATACCTTCAGTTGCTCCTTTGCATTATAGTTCCTTGTTTGCATAGGACTTCATCTTCAATAAGTGCATAGAACTATGATGATGATGATGATTATGCAAGGGCTTGATGAGAAACTCAAATCCGAATAGGTTGTGGTCAAGGAGGGGATAACACCAAAAAGAAATATGGCTATTAGGGTGGAAATCCAGCAAAGTTTGCACATACTTCAAAGTGAAATAGGCAATGCATGGATTGAAAAGGCTAGAAAGCAAGTGAAAGGTACACAAAAAAAATGGCCAACTTCTAAGCCCCTACCAAAAGAATACAAACTTGACCCAACTCACTAAGAAGCATGCAGCAATTTTATCAAAGGTTTTATCATGGAAGCATTTATTTGAATCTGGTAGGTGTAGTCTATGCAAGAGAGTAAACATATGGAAGGAGTATAGAGACCAAAAGTGAGATTAAAGCATTTTCTAAAAACTTGAGAAACTCAAAGCATATTGAAATATCCTTCATTGAGAGCATAGCATGATCCCACAAGTGACAAAGAAAAATATAGGGTCTTCTCATAAAGCATAAACTCCACCATAAAGCAATTAGTCAAATTGATTCAGTGCCTATCAAATTCAAGTTGTAATAGCTCTAAAGCATCCACAGATTAAAGGGCAGTAGCAACTTTCATCATTTCTCAAGCATGATGCAACATTATTATGCACGTTACCTAAAGGTGAAAATACAACTGCCCTATATAAGTGAATGACATTGGGACACCCTAAGGTAGCTATTAGGGCATGTCATTGTTCTGTCTAGTCTAAGTGGCTTGTTACAAGTAAGCTTCCTCCGGAACAACAATGGAAGGGTGCCACACTTAAAAATAATAGGTTGATTGGTGCACCTACTCCATGCTCATTTTTTGTTGCACAGAGCATAACAAAAGAAGACTAAAAAATTAGGTTCACCAATTTTGGATATCTCAATATTTATTTATAAATTTATCAATATTTAACATATTCACTTAATTATAAGGAAAATAGTAGTCCTTTCATGTATGCAAATAATTTTAACATGTAGAATATAGTAATATGAACCTAACAAAATTTGTTTTATATTTTTTGAGTTTTAGATTTTTTGCATTTTAGATTATTTCAACCAATTATCAATCTAACTAATATTCCTTTCAACATTTTTCTGGAATTTACCGAAAATGAAAATTATATTACATGTGTAAATATAAGCATACACATACATATACGTATATATATATATGTACGCGTATATATGTACATATTTGTATATCTATACACACGTGTATGCATATGTATATATATGTATATGTATGTATACAACATGTATATACATGTATCTATACATTACATGTATATGTACACACATCCGTATATCTATATGTGCATACGTGGGATCCACTGCTACAGTTCCTATGGTAACCAGACCTTGAGAGGCTGCAAATTCTTGACCTTTAATATATACTAGTCTGACTGGTGCACCTACGCCGTGCCTGTTTTTATTTTGCTGCACAGAGCATGATAAAAGAAGACTAAAATATTAGGTTCACAAATTTGAACATATCAATATTTATTTATGAATTTATCAATGTTTAACACATTCAATTAATTATAGAGAAAACAGTAGTACTTTTATGCATGCACATAGTTTTTACATATAGATGAAAGTAATATGAACCTTAAAAATTTTGTTTCATATTATTTTGAGTTTTAGATATTTTTCTTTGCATTTTAGATTTTTTCAGCTAATTTATCAATATAACTAATATTCATTTTGACATTTTCCTAGAATTTTCTGAAAATGAAAATTACCTATAGTATAGGTATATGTATATTATATGTATACACATATACATATACGTACAAGTACATTACACGTACATATATACATACATGTATACATAAACAGTATCGAGACCCACTGCTACAGTATCAGAAGGCTTGAGAGGCTGCCGGATCTTGGCTGGATAGTATATGTTATTGATTGACGAGAGAATTAAAGAAAGCAAAGAAAATCTCCTGCAGCAAAATTAATGAGGGAAAGAGATACGGTACCGACAGATGAAGATGTTCCACATGCTTAATTTTTAGCTCACTGCTGCAATGATGTGGTGGAAGAGAGTTTTCACCATTCCATCTGCATGGGCCACGCAATCCAAGTTATCACTATGCGTACCCAGCCTCGGATGCTCCGGATTCCTTAATTGTTCAATGTGTCTCACTATCCGACGTCTTGATCTTCTCCTTCTTCCTTTTCCTTTTATTTCTCTTTATTCTCAGATCATCTCATTCATGTGTGTTCAACATAGCATGGCCTTCTACTTGGGCATAGTCTTTCTTCAGGAACCTGGTGTGAGAAATTTTGATTCTCTTGATCAAAATCATCTTTGAACTTCAACGGTGTTCAGCACTTCGCAAGCAATTCGTAGTTCCATGCTCAAACAGTGATATCTCCCACGTTCAAACTCCAAATTGTAAGAATCTGGTGTCCAAATTGTAGCTTTCGAAAAGTTCTACATCCTTGTACGAACCTCCAGAAACATCATCTTGGCCTTTAAATTGCGTTGAAATCTGATCTATCCTGTTCTGAATTTTTCTGACCAGAGTGTATTTTGAGGGCAATATCTTCTGCATCTGGAATCCAAATCACACCTTCCATATATCCAAATCGAAGCTTTCGGCGAGATCTAAAACTTTGCCATTGTAATTTTTTTCATTTAAGGCCATCTTGGTCTCCAAATCTTCATTGGAATATCTTGCTATTTTTGGACTGCGCGAATAATTCCAGATTTGCTTGAAACTCCAATTCCCTCTGATTAACCCTTCGGAAATGCTTGTAATTCTTGAAGAGAACAGATTTATTGTACCGTGGAGTTGTGTAGACTATGTCAGGAACATCTTTCAGAATTCCGGCTATAATATATTGATCATTCCGTTTTTCTTCTTTTGCACCTCGTAGCTTCTCTTCTTCACCATGTCAATTTTCTAAGAATGCCAGCAGCTCCTCAGTCTTTGTAGCACTTGCACACAACGGTTTCTTCTGACAGAAATCATCTGCCCCAAGCATAGCTCATTGATGTGACAAAACCTTCAGTCCCTTGAGCTTGGGCAGTGTTGAAATTGTTGCTGCTGAATGGATGAGAATGGTGTAGCTTAGAATCGAGGTGGTGCCTTAAACTGGAAGTGGAAGTGGCATCATTGCTTGCTTCAGAATTCTGAGAAAGTGATCCATCGTGTTGGCCTTCATCTATTTGTTGATCAAGATCTTCCATCTGACTCCATTCTCGAGTATTCTAGCCCTTATCCCGAGCAGTGTTTTGAGATCTTGCAGATTGTGAGTCTATTTCTCTGCTCATCCATTTGCTCAGGTGCTGGCCATCTTGTCCTTCATACAGCTCATCTTTCAACCATTTTCCGTCATCATTTCTCCACGGTCCAAGTCTCTCATCTGGCAATTTGACTCCAGTTTTTCTGAGATAGTATCCCTTCTTCCTGGTTGCTCCAGAGTGGCGTGTATGTGCTATATTCACCATTTTTGCAGAGGCACATTCGAATTTGAGTGAAGTCCATCTTCTCACTGACAACTGCAGCAAGTAGTGTACAGTGCACAGCAAATACTATCTCCCTTTGAGTGCCTGTTCAAGATACTTCTCCTAGTGCTCATCATTCTCAGGACCAGATTGATTCTTCTTCTCTTCATCACTGCAGCATATACCCATTTCTTCTCTAGCTCACATGAAGGTCCACCGGCTTTCCAGAAATTCTGCATCAATAGTGGGGTTGCGAATATTGCCATGACTTGCAACAAATCCATTAGCAATTTTCCTCCAAAATTCTTTAGATCCTCCAGAAGAAACCGTGACTTCTGCAGGAGCATTTCCTTCAAAAGATAATGTCGTAGTCACTTGAGTATAATTCATAGTCTTGGTGGCATCTCCTATCCTGAAAGTGATGCAGTCATTGCCATCTTCATCCTTGGTGATGTGGAATGTAGTTAGCACTTCCAATGCCAACTTCTCCAAATAGCTTCGATCATGGTTGTTGAACACCTTCCATCCACTGTATGAGAGGACCGAGTCAGAATTCTAGAACATTCCTTAGGTTGCTTGAATCCCTTGTTTCATGTATGCTCATCCCAACTTGTAGAGCCTTCTCCAGCATAATGAAACTTTGAAGACTGAAAAAGCTCTCTCTCCTCACAGGCGACTTATATGCTGGTTATGTTGAACTGACTTCCAATCATTAATCCATGATGTTGATGCTTGTGTTGTGGCGTCATGGGAATGAGACAACAATGGAGGATGGAGAGTGACTGGTTGCTTCTCCTTGTGTTGATCATGAGGAAGAAAGCTTCGCCGTGAATTTTTAAATTCATCATCTGCTTGGCAAAGGTCACCCAGTAATAGAGTGATGGCATGATAGTGTGAATGATGATGTCTTCATGGTTTCATTCTCCTCAAGAATTAGCTTTTTTCCACATGGCACCTGCATGACAAAAGGAGAAAAACAACACATGTACACGTCGGAGTGACGGCCGACGTGCAAAGCAAATATCGAGGCAAAATATGACAATGAATGAAATATTTCTGTAGAGCCTGACTTTACTCTATGGCTTAAAAGAGAAAGAAAAAGAAACAAAAATAAAGATGAAAAATAAAGAAAAAGAATAAAAAGAGGGTTTTTGCAAAAGGTTTTGAAAATAATTCAATGAAAGGCATGAGGTGGAAGATGAAATATATTTTTTTGAATGAAGCTTAGCCCGAAAACACTACATAGACCAAAAACAAAGACCCCAAACACCACGTTGGCATGTGACTTGCTAAGATCATATGCATCGAAATGCGTAATTAAACTAAGCTTTATGTTTTTCAGTTTTTCAGTTTTTATTTGTTTTTAAATGCAAAAAGATGATGGATGGATAAATGAATGCAACAAAAAGATTTAAAAACCAAAAGCCCCCAAAACAGAAGAAATTCCAAGAAAATTCAAGAAAGCATGAAACATGGCAGCACATCAGTGAGATGCAAAAGTCTGGGGATCCTAGTCCTTCCACATTTGGTGGTCATTGGACTCCTCCCAATTGGTGCTGATTTGATTAAGGACATCAAGAAAAATCTAGAAATTTGAGTCTGTTTTGTGGGACAAAAGAGAAAAAGATAAAGAAGTTTTCCAAAAGAGGTAGAAGTGAGATTTTTGAAAAAGGAATAAAATCCAAAAGAGAAAAAGGAAAAAACCAAAAGGGAACAAGAAAAAGAAAATAAGCCATAGAGAAATTGAAAACTCTACAGAGAATATTCATGAGTGAAGGCCTATTTCTTTTAGTTTTGTGTGCTTAAAGTTTTGTTAGAATTCTCTCAAGATTAAAATTCCGGGTTGACCTCCCAAAAACGCTAAATGCAACTACCAAAAAGAAAGAAAAATCCAGGTTGAACTCCTGGCAGCATGCAACTATATGCTTACTAATATAATGCAAGAAACGGGTTGCCTCCCGAAAGCGCTCTGTTTAGAGTCAAAGAGCTTGACTTTCCATACCATAGGGTCTTGATGTCAACGTCGCTGGATGGCGATAGTGACGCTGAACCATTCTTTTCTTTGCTACACCTTCATCGTGAGTGTTCTTAATTGAAGGAGAAGTAGCAAACTCGATAGCAGATGCTAGATCACAAACTTTGTTAGCATCGTCGCTAAGAGTGTGGCTTTCGTCAATGAGGGATGGGTCAACGAAGAATGTGGCACTTCCTTTGGTTGTCTTGTGTCAAATTGGTGTGTTGAGCCATGATCTTGCGTTGGGGCTCATCGATGATCACCTGTTCAATGAACATAACAGAAAAACCGAACATATGCAATATAATGATAGGATTAGTCCGAAAAATCAGAAAGATCGCCCTAGGTTCGAGTTGCCAATTCCCCCACAACAGCGCTAGACTTAATATTAGTCCGAAAAATTGGTGTGTTGGTGACATCTACGCACACTTAATAAGAACCGCAAGCGCATAGTATCATCTGTAGCTTTTCCCTCAGAGTATTCCAAGGTTTATATCGAATCCACAAGGAATCCGTAATCGAGGTCCTAGAGCTTTCTAACCAATCAACATATCGTCCTATTAGCAATAAGAGCATGCATATGAAGAAGCGCTAGAGCAAAGCAAAGCACGAGCATGAGCAAAGCACAAGGAAAAGAGCCAACCAATCCTAGAGAATCTAGATAAACTAGAGAGAGAGAGAGAGAGAGAGAGAGAGTAACCAAAATATCACGTGATAGCCTAGATAGCACATCTAGTTGAGATTCAGCCAATAAGAAATCTCACTCAAGACTACTTCTAGTATATTTAAACCAATGCAATCTATCATGATTCATTAGCTAAGCGCATGACCTTTCGCCCTTGGCCCTATCACGATAACTAGGCTAGTCTGCCCATGCCTCCGTTAAGAACGCAATAAAGCGAGCCTTAAACATCGCGAGGATCAGTACTATAGATCTAATCACCATGATTACATCTATAGCACTATATCGTCTAACCTAGCCTTAGACGAAGAAAGAAGCATACTTGCAATGTGTGTAAATCAAGAAGATCAAAGGTAGCTAATTCATCAAGAGGAGAGATCTTCAACAGAAGATACAAGATCACATCATCATATGAATACTTCACCTTTAGTACAAACCTTGATGTAGATCTAAAGGGGCTCTTGAACCATGTCTAGATTAGAGAAGCTTCGGGCGATTACAACAAGATTGGAGGCAATGAAGCTTCTAATCAAGATCTAATTGCCTTGGCTAATCTAATTAGACAACTAGACTAGTCTTATTAGAGACGACTAATCTAATCAACTAGAGGTTCTAATTACTCTCGGCACCCCAAGGTGGATGTAATCATGGAAATTGTGATTACATTATGGATTGGCGTGATTTTGACTATGCCATGCCCTTCATTATATAGAGGGAGAAGGTCGGTTGAATTTGAGTCAGTTTGCAGGAATTATTGTACACCGCCCATGGGCACCCGTACCAAACCATGTCGGTTTCGGCTCCTTTTTCGACATGGCACTTCCTCATTGGTTGCTTGATGTGTTCCAACTCTTGTTTCGATTGAAAACCTTCACTACAACAGAAATGGTCATCAGTGCCGGCTCAAAAGCGTCATCAGTGACGGTTTCTGAACCGGCACTGATTACTCGGCACTGATAGTCATGGACTATCAGTGTCGGTTTTTGACGCAGCACTGATAATGAGTATCAGTGCTGGCTAACGAAGAAAAACCGGCACTGATGCAGAGAATATCAGTGCCGGTTTTTAGTAAAAGCTGGCACTGATATTATCCTATCAGTGCTGGTTTTTTATATTGAGCCGGCACTAATAGCCGCTCCCCCCTGTACAGAATGTAGCCTTTGCCGACTACAGCACAAATAATGTCAGATAAAGCACATGCACATATAATCATCTCAG
The DNA here is from genome assembly GCF_958298935.1 of Phragmites australis. Lineage (NCBI taxonomy): Eukaryota > Viridiplantae > Streptophyta > Magnoliopsida > Poales > Poaceae > Phragmites > Phragmites australis. The sequence continues at coordinate 20,328,341 of NC_084944.1, read as the reverse complement.
CACATAATGTATCACATACATACATAATTCATTCTCATTTCATCTCATTCATGCATACGTAACAATGTTATTTCACATGTCATTGACTACAGATCATAACTAATAATAATTTGCAACAAAAGTTTATAATTAATAGAAGTATACAACAAAAGGGTAAGAAATGATGTCATTCAATTGTTCTTGTTGACCGAGGACCCTGAACTACGTTTTTTGCCTTTTGAAGAATCAGGTAACGAACTCGACGGGTCTTGTGAAGGGACGGCTTTGTCCGAAATACATCATTTGGGAACATGGTACCACCCGGACTCTAGAATGACTTAGTCATTGATGAACCAGCAGAGTTGTTCCTGAATTGCGTTGATTGTTTGCGGCGTGAGGATACCTGTCTCCAGTTGGATGTCTTGCAATTACCAGAATTGAAGAAATCAATCTATTTGAACACTAGTAAGAACTGAAAATTAAACATCAATATCTATACTACTAACCTCAGCTTTGAGAACGTCACTATAATTGCTTTCAGTCTATCCATGCATGAACTCACATACATAGTAGCCACATAAATTGTTACTCTGGGTCTGAAACCTACAAGGAAAGTCTGTTACGATCCTCCATTCCTTCCAGAACGGAAAGTGACGTCCTTTCTTCTTGATGTAGCGCACGTACACCCTGTACGAGTGTGATTATTGATCATAACTAGACTTAGATTCAATCAATTTGAATTTTACTAAAGTGTTAATAAAATAATTAGTTTACCATTGTAACAAGTCTATGATGGGTTGGTATTCGGCTACTAGATTTCTTTTCCCGTCGAGGACAATGATACAATTGTAGTCAGTCTGGATGACAAAGAGGGCCAGTGAAATCTGCACATATGTCACCGTAGATAATTAGTCATAAGTCCTAACATCGTGATGCTCAAAAAGAGTAGTACAAACATGGAGGAAAACACGTACCCAAAGTTGTAAGGTAGAAGTATGTATCGCTTTAATTGGTACGCTTGAATAAATTGAAGTGCATAATCCTTGGTTTCATGTGGTCTGGTTTTGACCATCGTCTGGTTTATCTTCATTGGGTTGAGGAATCCTACATGAGTGATTCCCTTTTGACCGCATGTATGTATCTCCATTCTACATACACAAGAAGTTAAGACTTTCAGTTTAATGACACAAGAATATATACTATGAATGGTACATGTAAGACACTTACAGAGTCCACAAACTTAAGAGCTGAACGTCGAGGGCATCTTGGTGGTACAGTTGATACATTTCATCGAAATGAATCCAGACTTCGCCGTCCCCGTGGAGGAAATCACAATGTTTGTATTTGAATGCGAACATTTCTCTACAGGCCTTCGACTGTTCCAAGTATCAGGCATGGAATCTCCGCATTTGGGTTGTTAGCTTCAACAGGGACTCAACCAGTGGTTTGCCAAGCTTAAAATGCCATACAATTTTTGACTTTTCAACCTTGGACTCATCATAAAGCACTTCTTTTGTCAGTCCAGACGACAATAGAAAGTTTCTTTCTAATTGTTCCTGTTGTTGTAGCGCTCTTTGTTTCTTTACCTTATCGATCGACATCTTCCTCAACTGCCTTTTACCCATGATGCGCGTGTAGTTAGATTTTTGTGGTGGAGGCCCAAGTCTTTTCATCAAAGAGTTAAGAAACTTGCCGACCACTGCTGGATCCACAGGAATCTTCTCTGGCTCAGTACGTTTGAAGTGTGCAGTGACATCGGCGCTCACTTTTCTTTTGGTTTCCTCCTCAGTTAAATCATAAAGCAGAGGAGATGCCGGCTTCTTAGATGCTGACTGCCGCTTCTTAGATGCTACTCGCTGCTATGACAAAGTCAATTTCTGAGATGACATCGACTTCCGAGCTTGTGCAGGTGCTACCGGCTTCTGCAGCGGGAAAGGTGGTGGCGGCGAAGGGGTTGGTGATCTTCTTGGTGGCTGTGGAGGTGGCGGCGGAGAAGCGAAGGTCTTGTGAGTGCCTGTGGAGGTGGCAGCAGAGCAGACTGAGGTCGAGATTTTCTTGGTGCCTGTGGAGGTGGCGACAGAGGTGGAGATCTTCTGGGTGGCTGTGGAGGAGGCGGCGGAGGAGGTGGAGAGCTTTTATGTGGCTGTGGAGGTGACGACGGAGGGGGCGAAGATCCTCTAAGTGCGTTCGATGACTCCAAACTAGACCCAGACTCGTTTGTGTCTTCGCCAAATAATATGTCGCGCTTGTGCCACAAGACATAATGGCCTATGTTTTTTTAGAGCCTCGTTTCCCCCACCTCTCCAGGGTAATACAACTTGCTTTTATGGTACTTATGTATTACAGTGTCCACATGTACCCCGGCGTATACTTGTGGTATCGGACTACTGTTGAAGAGGGTCCCTTCCACCCATTGCTCAGCCAGACCCCTAGCCACCGTAGTGGGAAAACACAAGACTGGCACGACAAGCTTGTATGGTGTGCTTTCTATGATGTCTTCCATGGGGTGACGGATTAAGGCTTCTCCTGGAAGCCCCGTGGATGTGCAGCTGCTCTAGGGACCACCACAGCTCGACACCAAAGCATTCTCTATGACGGCTAACAGCTCCTGCCTTGCTTCCTGCTTGGCTTGCTGCATAGCTACTTCTATTTTCGTGTTTGTCATCCGTCTCTCCTCTGCAAGTTCTTCTTTTAGTATGGCCATCATTTCTAAAATATTTTTTTTCTTTGTTTCTTGTAAGTGTTGGCGTTTTGTTCGAATCCGACCTTCCAAGGCCTCAAACCCTTGCCGCGTGTACGACTGGTGTGCTCCTTGTTTCCCAGTGCTAGTGTTAGCTCATCGTTCTCCTTGTCTGCCTGGAAGGAGCCCTGGGAACATTGGGCATGGGCATCTCTATTCTTCTGTGTGACTTCCAGTTCTCGTTCGCTTTTGAAGCATAAGGTTCCATCAGGCGCAAGAGTCACCCCTCTCCCATACAGGTAGTTCTTCGCTTGTGGAATCAACTCAGCCATCACAGGCGTGACACCGCTTTTAGTTACGTCTTCTTCCATCCTCTCCCACTGGTCAAGTTTCCTAACATACCCGCGTGAGCCGGTTCTGTGGGGGTATATATTCTTCTGGGAGTTAGTCTTGTTTGATTCACTTATCTTTTTTGCTTCCTCCGAATCCCTGTACTCCACAAAATCATTCAAAAATCTTTCAGTGTCTGATAATCATCCGAGTTTGGCATTCAACCCTTCAAGTGATAATCTATGTAGAATTTACCCTTAAAATTCTGCCCATTATGACTAGGGCCTAATGCTTCGCTATGGCCATGTTGCATCCTTCAGGGTACTCAAACTTTTGCGACAACTTGCCCCACATGAAATCCTTGATGGTATCGGGAACCGCCCACTTGTCACCTCGTTTGCCTCTCCAAGTTCTGTAAGTGATTGCGACGTGGTCCCTTACGAGACACCCGCATGTTATCTTGAATGGCCTGAGTACATGTAAAGGTTTTATGGGCTCCCCGGCTGAATTGACCACTGTGATGACAAACTGGCCTTCAGGCATCTTGCTAGGACCTCAGCCATGCCTCACTCCTTCGGACGACTGACCATTCGGCGCAGACTCAGTGGTCGGACCCTCTGGAGCATCAGTGGTCAAACCATCTTGAGCAGCATCAGTGATCCGAACCTCCGAAGCATCATTGTTAGGTTGATTCAGGTTGAGGTATACACTTGGGCTTCCCTCCTGAGCATCAGCCGCGACTTGCTCCTCGTCAGAGGAGGGGCCTTGTATCGGGGGGCACGTCCATGGGCGACGACTTGATTTTGCACGAGCCATTCCTACATAAAAATTTGATCTATTCAGATTTCTTGCAACGTCGATATAAGTACAAGTACTAACAGAACAAAGTTAAATGACATACAAAGACAAATATTTTAACACATAAAGCATCCTTAAATCTCAATTTCCAATTTCAAATTTTTTTTGAGTTGAATCAGTGCACAATAACACGACATAGAACCCTATCTGACCAGTCAAAATATCGTAGAAAAACAAGGTGAGATCGAGGAAGTGAAGGATTAAACAATTGTAAAGGTTTTTCTTTCGGACACATTTGAGAATTGATCATGTACATGTTAGTCAAAGTGGATGCAACTCACATGCTTAATCATTTGCAATTGTTGAACTCAACGGCCCACGAGTTTAAGGTTCAATTGAGCAATTAAAAAAGTATTATGGGGATGGGATGATAATAGGAAGTAGTCAGCTAGGACATGACAAAGTTAGTAGCAAGCATTTATTTTCATGTGTAGTTTGTTGCGGACACACGGGCCATCCAAAGAAATATTTTTGGAGTTTTGTTGGGCATCTTTGTGTACCTTTCTTCTTTCAGTGTCGTAACTGATCCAAAACATAAAACAGACAAGGGATGAAGCAATGGCAGTAACTAATTAACTGGTGAGCTCTTAGAATTCAGCCCATGTACGGCATGGGCGAAGAGTTTTAAGTTCAAATTTGACATGTATACACAAAATGAAAAGAACACAATTCAAATAGGTACATGATCTGCACACAAAAGGGTATACAGTCTCTTTCCTCTGCCCCTCTGCCCAACAAAACTCAGTTCATATAGAAAACACAAATGAAAACATATTTGCGCAATATCGTTTCGCAACACACAAGCCAACATATAACATGGACTGTCTATATGGCATGCTAAAAAGGAAGCCTGTAGGGAAGTGCATATGCCGGGAATCAGCCAAATGACTGAAGGATGTTGCAAGCAATGATTGTCCTAGTGAGCTCCTCTTTTGATATGCTTCCCTTGAGGTGGTCTCAGCAGATTCTGATGCAAAGATTTAGATCTCCATGGTATAGCTAATTAAAGTTCGAGGTTGCCTTCACAGGGAAAAGTAGCAATGCATTACAAATGAGAAGGTACAAATGCCTTGAACAATGCAGGATTCTTCTTGCAGCTATGACAAAATTAAGAACAGAATGCTCACTAGGACAGAATTAAGAACAGAATACTCAAACTGAGAAACAGATACTTGAAGGAAAATATATATCATGCAGTTTTGCATCTCTTATCCAACTTATGTGTCATGCAAAGCTGAGGAGGTTCCAAAATTTAAACAGATTGGATCTCTAACATGGCAGAAGTAAAGAATTTAAACATATAAGCTCCTCAGTACACTCTAATTGAGTAACAAGCCTATCTATTACTCTACCAATCCGGCCTACCATTCCCACTACCTCCGGTACGAATGGTTCAACAACAAATCAGCAACAGAAGCACAACAATAGCATAAGTGCGAAACAAGGATATCATCAATAGAATGAAATATAAAACGAAATAGACAAGAACTACTCAAAGGACATACACAAAACCCAGTTCAGTGCTCATTAACTCACTAATCACGGCCAATTCAATTTAACCAAGAATTGAACCAACCAAACAACCAAACTAATTAACATTCCTGATCTTAATTGACCAGCCATATTAACTCTCTTCTCTCTTTGTTTGATTAATATACCAATCGGCTTAAGTAACTAATTTATAAACTTATCATCTCGGCATACAAACCATGCAAGGCAACGAAAATATCAAGTTGAACAAGTTGATCAATGCCTAGTCACCGAACCTGCCTATTACATGGTCTATCAAGTTGAACAATGCAACAAAAACAATCATTGTAATGCAACGTGTCAACAATTGAGCTAGTTGAACCCACTAGTACAACCCACAAGCATCAAGCAGTGCAAAATGCCCAAAGAGCTAGCCGATCAATTGCAACACATGTCAACAATTGAGCTCGTTCCATTAACATATTCTAAAAAGGACATCATCTCCAAACTATCAAGAAACGAAAACATCATCTATTCTTCCCCTTTCTCCTCTATTATCACCATTCTACATGATACAGCTAGTGAGAATGAGCGGTGGCCGTACTTAACAGTGAGGACACCAAGGAGCATAGGGAGGCGGCAAGGGTGCACAGGGAAGATGCAACGGCGAATGGCATCGGCTCCGTGAGCGGCGTCAGCTCCAGGGACGGCGTTGGCTCTGTGGGCAGCTCTGGGGACAGCGTTGGCTCTATGGGCAGCTCCGGGGACGGCGTGCGGGCTTCGAGGACGGCGACGAGCACAAGGACAGCGACGGGGAGGTGGCGTTTTGAGATAGCAGGAATCTAGGGCGCATAAGGGAGGAATGGAGAGGCTATAGCTAAGTCCTGCTTATATAGGGATAGAGTATCAGTGCCGGTTGTGGTCTACAACCGGCACTGATACTAGAATCATTGCCGGTTGTATAACCCAACTGGCGCTGATACTTGGAGTATTTGTGCCAGTTTTAAAATTAAGCCAGCACTGATATTTAGTCTATCAGTGCCGATTTTTCCCTATAACCAGCACTGATATTGTTTTTACTTTTTTTTTGTCAGAACATTTTGTTGTATATCTAGGCCTTAAGCTATAATTTTTTAAAGGAACTTATTTATTGTATATTTAGGTTTTAATTTATTGTATACTAGGTAATTTATTTTATATTAGGTTTATAATTTGTGTACTACATCTTCGTTACTTAAGGAAATGTATTTGTTTATAAAAAATTCAAGCTTTACACTTAATAGAAATTAAGGTATATTCTTAGTAAATACGAAATATATCTATAACTATCATAAATTATACAATAGCCCCAATATCGGTCACACTTTTTACATGTTCCTGATACAAATTACAGTAAATCCTGAATTAATTATTACATCAAAGCAACTTTCATTTAACGATTATAGCTTCGTTATGATTGCGGCGTATGTATGTAGGTTCCTCAGTGTCATCAATGAGAGGCAGGTCGACATTCTCTTCGAAAAGAGGCATGTCGTCGAATTGATTGTAGTCTTCCTCGTCGATGACATCCTCAACACCGACAATCTTTCTTTTTCCTTGTAGAACCACATGACGTTCCTTCTTGTTAATTGGGTCCGTGTCCTTTACATAGAGGACTTGAGTAACATCTTTGGCAAGCACAAATGGTTGTGCCTTGTATCCGACGAGTTTGAGTCATACCATACTTGTCGGTATTCACTCCACCTGGGAGACTGACCCATTGGCACCAGAACAGGGGGACTTTCAATTTTTCTCCATATTGAAGCTCCCAAATCTCCACTATGAATCCATAGTAGGTCTCCCTATTGCCATCGCGGTTGTACGTATCAATACAGACACCGCTATTTTGGTTAATGTTCTTGTTGTCTTGTGCTCTCATATAAAAAGTATAGCCGTTAATGTCGTATGCTTTGTATGTATGAATCGTAGTTGACGGCCCATTAGCCAGCATTTTCAACAGTGCATCATCTGTATCTTTATCCGTCATGTGTATACGTAACCAACTGCCAAAATTATCTCTGTGCGCTCTTGCAATCCAATCGTCTGACCTTGTTGGATTTGTGGACTGTAGCATTTGCACGTGCGGATTGACATACGGGTCCACTACAGTTGCTTGTTGCAAAACTGAGAAATATGCTTGGGTGAATGAAACATAATCATCGGAATGGACTGAATTTTGACCTAGCGTCCCTTTCCCCTTAAGCCTTCCCACATGGCGAGATACAGGCTTACCAATTGCTTTCAGGTCCATGTAGTTGACGGCAAATTCAATGACCTCCTCCGTTCCCCAGCCTTGGGCCATGCAACCTTCCGGCCGACCTCGGTTACAAACATATTTCTTCAGACCTGACATGAACCTTTCGAAAGGATACATCTGATGCATAAATACGGGGTCAAGGTACTTTATCTCATGCACTATGTGAACAATGAGATGGGGCATTATGTCAAAGAACCATGGAGGGAAAATACTCTCAAGCTAGCATATAGTATGGACCACATCTTCCTACAGCTTTGTTAGTTTGCTCGGATTGATGACCTTCTTTGAAATTGCGTTGAAAAATGAACACAACTTTATAATTGGGTCTCGGACCTTATCCGACAGAATACCTCTAATTGCAATAGCAAGAAAATGTATCATCATCATGTGACAATCATGGGACTTCATGCCAACTAACTTCAAAGTTTTCATGTTCACCAATCTCTTTACGTTTGAGGAGTAACCAGTTGGAACTTTGATTCCATGCAAGCAACTGCACAGGCTCATCTTCTCTTCCTTGCTTAGGGTGTTGCAAGCCGTGGGAAGTTCGGTTGCCCCGTTGCCTAGGATTTTAGGATGCAGAATTTTCCTTAGCTTCATATCTTCTAGGTCCAACCATGCATTGAGTGTATCTTTTGTTTTACCAGGTATGTCCAATAAGGTACCAATCAAGCTGTCAAACACATTCTTCTTCACATGCATGACATCGATCGTGTGTCAGACCATCAAGTGCTTTCAATAAGGTAGGTTCTAAAAAATTGATCTCTTCTTAAACATAGGAGTGAGTTTTCCAGCTAGGAATTTTTTACTGCCTTTCCCCTTTCCAAGGACAACTCTAAGATTCTTTACCATCTTATATACATGCTCCCCAGTGTGAAGCTTCGGAGCGCGACAAGTTTCCATTGTCTCGTCAAAAGCTCTTTTATTCCTACGGTACGGGTGATCCAAGTGCAGAAACCTATGGTGATTCATGTTAGACCATTTTCTTACAATTCTTCAGCCATAGCCCCTCTGTTTCATCCAAGCACCAAACACATCCATTGTAGCCTTTTAAAGTCTTTCCCGATAGGTTAGCAAGAGCAGGTCAATCCTAAATCGTTACAAACAACATTGCGCATAGGTTGAAATGCTCGCGTTTGTATTCATCCCAAACCCGTATGCCATTTGTCCATAGTACAAGGAGATCATCAAGCAATGGTTGGAGATACACATCGATATTGTTGCCAGGCTGATTCGGACCACTGATCATCAAAGGCATCATAAGGAATGTCCACTTCATACACAGCCAAGATGGAAGGTTGAAGATACAGTGAGTCACGGGCCAAGTGCTATCACTATTGCTCATGTTGCCGTAAGGATTCATCCCATTCGTACTCAACCTGAACCTTATATTCCTTACTTCAGCTTTGAATTCCTTGTATTTTGTGTCGAAGTTCCTCCATTGCATTCCATCAGCAGGGTGTCTAAGCATTCTGTCTTTCTTGTGCCCTTCGGTGTGCCATCGCATCAACTCGGCATTCATTTTGTTGGCAAATAATCGCTTCATATGGGAGATTATAGGGAAATACCAAACCATCTTAGCGGGGGGTCTTTTATCCTTACTCTTCTCCCCTATGTCATCGCTATCGATATTGTCAACGTTGCGCTTGTACCGTGATGCACCGTAAACACAACACACTTCCAAGTCTGTATCCTCGTTGCGAAACAACATGCAGTCATTTCGACATGCATGTATTTTCTCTACTTCCAACCCCAACAGACAGATAATCTGCTTGGCGTGGTCCGTGTTTTTAGGCAACTCTTTGCCCTCTTGAAGCAAGTCCCTCATGAATTGTAACAACTCATTGAAGCCCTTATCAGACCAACCATTGCTAGACTTCATTTGCAGCAATGTAAGCACAACATGCAACTTGTTGTGCTCTTCCTTACAGCCCGGGAACACCGGTGTTTTAATGTCCTCCATCATGCGCTGGAACTTTTCATGTTGCCTATCACTGGTGAAGTCTCCCTCCGCATTGTGCAACATTTTGTGTCGGTCGTCATCATTGTTGCTGACAAAAGTATCTTCGAACGTCGACATATCGATGTCTTCGTCAGCCGTCATATTGTTGCCTCTGTCTTCCTCGACTGTGGGCTGCTCTTCATGCACAACCTTCTCATGTTCACCGTGCATGGTCTAACAGATATAGCTTGGCTTGAAACCCCTATGAAGAGGGTGTGCACGGATCTGCTCTAGCCTGAGAACTGTTTCTCATTCTTGCAATCAACGCACAGACAACATATATAGTGATCATCACTCCTGTTTTTTGGCTTTCTGTATACCGCGGTAGCCCTTAAAAAAGCATCCACGCCGTGAAAGAACTCTTGGTCGCGACAATCAGACTTGTACATCCATGTCCGGTCCATCTGCAAATTTATGATTATCATTACGTTTTAGCAATCAATAAAAATCCAATGAAATGATAACCATGCAATATTTCAAAATGCGCATCTAATTTATTGAATTACCTCGCATCTTGATTGTTCCGTGATAGATGATGAGAAGATTAAGCCCGATCTTCCGTTAGGTAATGGTAAGTCGATTGGTGGAGACTCGACGTTGACAATCCAAGGCTTCCGATTAGGACAGAACGCAACCCTTGCAATCACTACACCACTACTCCATTGGTTATCAACCGCACACGGCACGATTGACCTTGCCAAGAAGGCTAATTCCTGCAAGCGAATCAAAAACACAAGCAAGAACACGGAAGAACACAATCTGAAATTACAAATATGATTAAGCACACGAGTTGGGGTTTCACAAACCTAACGACAGCGAAACTGTTCAATGACAGATTAATCTAAGAAAAACTCAAAAAGTCTATCACATTTACAAGGCCCAATATAGCCCAAAATTGTGACACAGCACATTGTTTTAATGACACAAAATAATCCACCATGAATCTGGAGCTGGGACCAGTACCAAAACAAATCTATCATCGTTAGCTTCCAACGCATCAAAGAACACCTTATTTGGACTCCATATGAAGAAGTTATGGCCGTTTTAGTGCGGCGCTGTCTGCTGAATCTGAACCGAGTTCCGACTCCGACTTGAAGTTGGCTTGAGCCCCATCCGACTTGGCTGTTCCATAGGTGCTTCTCCCATATTCCTAAGCATAAAAAATTCATAAAATTTGAGTAGCATCACATCCATATAATTAGTAGTATGGATAACGATTAACAAATTCACCTCATGAGTTAAACGACGTGCACGAGCCCGTGTAATCGGTCCTTGTAATGGATCAACCACTGGAGGATCACTTGTAGCTCATGTATCTAAATGAGTGATGTCCTCATCATCCTCCCCCTATTGAATTGGAATCGTCCTCGATGCAACCTCATCTTCCTCTCCAACATATGGTTTTAAATCTGAAATGTTAAATGTGGGACTAACCCCAAAATCTGCAGGCAACTCAAGCTTATATGCATTATCATTAATCTTCTCAAGAACTTTAAAAGGACCATTAGCTCGAGGCATCAATTTATATTTTCTCAACTCAGGAAATCAATCTTTATGCAAGTGTAACCAAACAAGATCACCAGGTTCAAAAGTTAAATGTTTTCTACTCTGGCTACCATAAGCTCTATATTTCTCATTCATTTTTTTAATACTTTCTTCAGTTGTTTCATGCATCTTTAGAATAAATTCAGCACATTGTGTAGCATCCAAATTTAGAGTTTCAGAAGGAGGTAAAGGTAGTAAATCAATAGGAGCATGGGGATTGAAACCATGCACTACCTGAAACGGACTTACCTTGGTGGTGGACAGATCTGTTGTAAGCAAACTCAATATGAGGCAAACACTCTTCCCACATCTTCAAATTCTTCTTTAAAATAGCCCGCAACATAGTAGATAATGTGCGATTAACAACCTCCGTTTGTCCATCAGCTTGGGAATGACATGTAGTAGAGAACAACAGTTTCGTCCCCAATTTATTCCATAATATCCTCCAAAAATGACTCAAAAACTTCGCATCATGATCAGAGACAATGGTATTTGGCACTCCATGCAAGCGTATAATGTCCCTGAAAAATAAATCAGCTATATGTGTAGCATCATCACTCTTGTGACAAGGTATAAAATGTGCCATTTTAGAAAAACGATCCACCACTACAAATATACTATCTCTCCCCCTTTTTGTCCTAGACAATCCTAAAACAAAGTCCATAGAAATATCCACCAAAGGTACACTAGGAACAGGAAGAGGCATATAAAGAACATGTGGATTCAAGTAAGACTTAGCTTTATTGCAAGTAGTACAGCGTGACATGTAGCGCTCGACATCGTGTCTCATCTTTGGCCAAAAGATATGAGTGGCCAGCACATCTTCAGTTTTCTTCACTCCAAAATGTCCCATCAAACCTCCTCCATGTGCCTCCTGAAAAAACAAAAGACGAATGGAGCTAGCTAGAACACATAGCTTATTAGCGCAATAAAGAAGTCCATCATTCAGCACATACTTATTCCAAGTTCTCCCTTCTTTACAATTTTGAAAAGCATCTTTAAAGTCCGAATCAGTCGCATAGAACCCTTTTATTGTTTCTAAACCATAGATTTTGTGATCTAGTTGGGACAACATGGTGTAACATCTAAATAATGCATCTGCAATGACATTGTCTTTACCTTTCTTGTGTTTAATTATGTATGGAAAAGATTCAATGAACTCAACCCATTTAGCATGTCGTTTATTCAGTTTAGCTTGAGTTCTAATGTGCTTCAAAGAATTCATGATCAGAATGAATAATAAACTCCTTAGGCCAAAGATAGTGTTGCCATGTTTCTAAAACTCGAACTAAAGCGTACAACTCCTTATCATAAGTCGAATAATTCAGAGATGGCCTATTTAATTTCTTACTAAAGTAAGCAACGGGTTTACCTTCTTGAAGTAACACTCCTCTAATTCCAATTCCGCTAGCATCACATTCTAACTCAAAAGTCTTACCAAAGTCCGGAAGTTGGAGTAGAGGTGCATGTGTAAGCTTCTCTTCCAGCGTGTTAAAAGCTTCTTCTTGTGCTGGACCCCAATGGAATGGAACACTCTTTTTTGTCAACTCATTAAGGGGCACAACAATGGTGCTGAAATCTCTCACAAAACACCGATAAAAACCTTCAAGACCATGAAAACTTCTCACCTGTGTAATAGTCTTCGGGATCGGCCAGCTCCTGATGGCTTCAATTTTTGATTCATCCACTTCAATTCCCTGTGGAGTAACAACATAGCCAAGAAAACTAACTCGATCGGTGCAAAAGGTGCACTTCTCAAGATTAGCAAACAAACGTGCCTCTCGCAAAGCATCAAAAACAGCATATAGATAATCAATATGTTGTGTATGTGACTTGCTATAGATCAAGATGTTATCGAAATAAACCACCACAAATTTACCAATGAAAGCACGTAGAACCTCATTCATCAATCTCATAAACGTGCTAGGTGCATTAGTTAAACCAAAAGGCATCACTAACCACTCATATAAACCAAACTTTATTTTAAAAGCAGTTTTCCATTCATCTCCCAATTTCATTCTTATTTGGTTGTAACCACTACGCAAGTCAATCTTTGTGAACACAATAGAACCACTTAACTCATCAAGCATGTCATATAGCCTAGGGATAGGATGGCGATATCTTATAGTAATGTTATTAATGGCTCTACAATCAACACACATGCGCCAACTACCGTCTTTTTTAGAACCAAAAGAACAGGAACAGCACAAGGACTAAGGTTTTCTCGTACATACCCACGGTCCAAAAGGTCTTGGACTTGCCATTGAATTTCCTTAGTCTCCTCCGGTTTGGTCCTATATGCTGCACGGTTTGGCAAAGTTGCTCCCGGGATCAAATCAATTTGGTGCTCGATTCCTCTCAAAGGTGGTAGTCCCGGGGGTATCTCGGTTGGAAACACATCCTCATACTCCTGCAAAAGGTTAGTGATAGCAGAAGGCAAAGAGAAAGGTATATCATCAAGTGAAAATAAAGCCTCTTTGCATACCAAAGCGTAGCAAGGAACATCATTGTTAACAATTTCAGCAACGTCTGATTTTGTAACAAGCATAACACCACCTTTTAATTTAATGCCTGTGGAACTAGAATAAGGTGTTGGTTGCTCTTTCCTTGGTGGAAAATCATGTTTAGCTACTTGCTGATTTTCAGATAGTAAATCTTGCTCTCTCTTCGTATTTTCAGCTATCGCTTTATCACATTGCACAATCTCACTTGGTGTTAAAGGAAGCAAGGTTATTTTCTTTCTTTTGTGCATAAGTTGTATTTATTACTTCTACCATGGTGTGTAGCATTAGTATCAAACTCCCAAGTATGGCCTAACAAAAGGGAACATGCTTGCATAAGTACGACATCACAATCTACATAATCATGGTAGGAATCAATGGAAAAAAGAACACGAACAGTGTGTGTTACTTTCGCCTTACCACTGTTATTGAGCCATTGAATGTGATATGGACGACGGTGTGCGCGAGTTGCCAAACCAAGCTTCTTGACAAAATCTAGACTCACCAAGTTATTGCAACTCCCACCATCAATTATAACTCGAACATGGCAGTCCTTGACAATGAGAAACATCTGAAACAAATTATGGCGTTGAAGCTACTCCGCTTGCTCCATTTGAGCACTCAAAACCTGTTGTACAACAAAAGTTCTATTTTTGTAGTCCTCAATGGTAGCAGCACCTAAAATCTCATCACCATCGCTATCGGTCTCATGATCACCTACAAGGTTAGCTTGACACACAAATTCATCGTCAACATCACTAGCACTGATGTACCCACCATCATCGGTTGCAACGTAAGCGCGTTGACTAGGGCAATCCTTCATGACATGGCTCATGCCCTTGCAACGGCGGCACACAATACTCGCTGAACTACTCATGGAGCCAGTTGAAGGAGTGGTCTTCGTCGCTGGTTGCTGCAGAGAAACAGATTTGCTCACCTCGATTGTATGTGGTGCTGGTGGTGACGGTGTTGCTGTACACGCCCTATTATCGGAGGGGGCAGTAGACCGTGCCGGAGCGAATGAGGCTGATTTGGCTTTGCCCGATTGCGATCTGGAGGAAAACGAACTCCCAATGTTCCGCGACTTTGGCTCACGTCCTTGCAATTCTTTCTCTGCCAACATAGCAAGATAGAACAACCTATCCATGGTATTATAATCTCTATAGTCAACCAAGTCCTGAATTTCATGTCTTAACCCCGAATAAAAATGAATCATTGTATCCTCATCATTTTCTTGTATATCACAGCGAAGGACAGCAATGTGTAGTTCATTATAGTCTTCATTAACAGATCGACTACCTTGATTGAAGCGCTGCAATTTCTTTTTTAAATCTTGTTTGTACTCAGGGGGTATAAATATACTACGCATGGCATGCTTTAATCTCTCCCAAGTAGTGGGTTCTAATCCAGCATTTACCAACCCATTCCACCAAATAATTGCATAATTAGTGAACTCACTAGTGGCTTGTCTAACTCTATGTATGTCAGGAACCATGTGAGAATTAAACTTCTGCTCAACCGTCATTTCCCAATCTATATAAGCATCAGCATCATATGAACCATCAAAAGAGGGTATCTTAAACTTGACCTTAGCGTAGTGATCATCATTACCTCGAACATTACCTCTGATGCGGTGGTTACGGTTGTTATTGTTGTTCGGTCGGCGCTGATGTTGTGCCCTCCAATCTTGTCCCACAAAAACACCAGCATCATCATCTTCATGTCCAGCATTGGGATCATCATTGTCAGAAGCATCTTCTTCCTGTGGATCCCGCAACTCAATGTCGTTCACCCGTGTGACTAGATTAGCAATGCTTGCTCTCATGTCGTTCATCCTTGTGATAATGTCGTTCAATATTTGATTCTGTCTTGCCATCATGTCGTTCAATGCTCGATTCTGTTGCTGAACGAGGGTGTTAAGTTCTCCCTTAGAGACACAGTCCTTGAAATCCTTTGGATCATTTTCCATGGTTAGTAGAAAGCAAAGGACAAAACAAAATTATCCCTATCACTATTAGGCAGTGGAATCACACACACTCAAGCATCTTACCACACTCAGGAGTAGCAAAACGTAATCAGATTAGCAAAGCTGAATAAATGTACAAAGTAGTTTTCATTGCTGGTCCCTAGCGTGTCCCAAGACCTAGCACAACAAGCTGAAAGAAAGGACCAAGCACAAAGAACACAGTGTGCTACCACAATCTGATTGCCTTTAATATTTCTGATTTTTACCACTATTTTTTCTCTATTTTTTTTGCACACTTTCTTTTCCAGATGTTGTAGCACACACTTATAAAGGGTCTAAAAAATATAGGAATAAAATTTGGAAGCAAGCAAAGCCAAAACAGATCACAAAGTGGTAGACAGCAAGATGTGAAAAACGGGTGCTGAAACTTCCGGGCCCTGAAAGAGGGTGTAAACAGACGAATTTGGGGGTCAAACAGGCCAACAAGTCATAACTAGTTGCTTTTTTCACATCGGGCTCAAAACCAGCTTTCCAACGGCGTATAGAACGTCCAAATCCGAGTTCGTAGGCAAAAGTTACGCCCGATTTAGTGAACACTGCTCAAACTAAGATTTCTGCGCACTTATTTTCTTTTGTTGGTTTAGGGCAAAGCTTCCCTATCAACTGAACACAGGACACGGCTAAGTAACTCTGCTTAGTGATGTAAACACACCTACAGCAAAGCTACCCTAGGCTATGGATGATAACAACAGCGAAAAATTATGGTAAAGCTTCCCTACTCAATCGGTAAGCCCACGAAATTAGGGCAAGCAAGCAATCTGATCGCCAGATGAAAAAGGAGGGCTGCGGTGACAGGGCGAGTGATACAAGACAACTTGCGACCTATCTAGGGCTACCGTGGTGAGAATTAACACATGGCGGTTCACGAGGGCAAATCAAGTGATGTAGTGGCTCGACTTGTTGGTGGGGGTGAGGATGGTGGGAGAGTGGCGCAACAAATAGCACGGGTGTTGAACTAAGACCAAGAACACTACTCTAGACTAGCAAAAAGAATCGACCACAATGGACACAAACTCAACAACGCGACACCAAAAATGAAACTGCAAGGCCCAAAGGGTTGTAGGACAGCAGACAAGGGAAATATTTTGGCTTTTTTAGCCTCTAGGTGATGAAAATAGAACTAATCTAAGGGGAAAACGAAATTACCTAGTGGGCAACCTGAAAATCTTATACCAGTTGATGAGAGGATTAGGCCCAATCCTCCGTTAGGTAATGGTAAGTTGATTGGTGGAGACTCGACGTTGACGATCCAAGGCTTCCGATCAGAACATAACGCAACTCTTGCAATCGCTACACCACTCCTCCGTTGGTTATCAACCGTGTGTGGCACTATTGACCTCACCAAGAAGGCTAATTCTTGCAAGTGAATCGAGAACACAAGCAAGAACACGGAAGAACACAATCTGAAATTGCAAATATGATTAAGCTCACGAGCTAGGGTTTTACAAACAGAACAACGGCGAAACTGTTCAATGACAGATTAATCTAAGCAAAACCCAAAAAATCTATGATGATGGCTGCTAGATATATGAAGAGGGGTATGCTAGGGTTTTGGGTGACCAGGGGGCGTCCACAACTTGGGCTTAGACCCGAACATGTTTATAAGGCCCGATATGGCCCAAAATTATGACACAGTACATTGTTTTGATGACACAAAATAATTCACCATGAATCTGGAGCTGGGACTAGTACCAAAACAAAGCTATCATCCTTAGCTTTCCAACGCATCAAATAACATCTTATTTGGACTCCGTATGAAGAAGTTATGGCCGTTTTAGTGCTGCGTTGTTTGCTGAATCCGAACCGAGTTCTGGCTCCGACTTGAAGTTGGCTTGAGCCCCGTCCGACTTGGCTGTTCCATAGGTGCTTCTCCCATATTCCTAAGCATAAAAAATTCACAAAAATTGAGTAGCATCACATCCTTATAATTAGTAGTATGGACATCGAGTAACGAATTCACCTCATGAGTTAAACGACGTGCGCGAGCCTGTGTAATCGGTCCTTATAACGGATCAATCATCGGAGGATCACTTGTAGCGCGTGTATCTAAATGAGTGATGTCCTCATCAATAGATGGCCCATCATCTTCCGGCACTTGGTCTCGGTTGGAGGACCCACCTTCTAAATACTGCCACGTCCGCTTGTGACTAGCAGGTGGATTTGCCATCCCTACAACACAATATTCATATTCAATATGCTAATATATTTATAGGTAATTTTAATCTTTTTAACTAATTCAGTACTACAAAATTGGAGCTAGGTTTTAATCTATTTAAAGGTGATTTTAACATTTTTCCCTTAAATCACTACTACAAAATTGGAGATCTAGATAACAATGGCATAATCACATACTCAATTAGAGCTCAACTAGAGTTTAATTGGAATTATTGTTAAACATTTAATAATTTTCTGAATTAATTACGCTTAAGAAAAGCATAATCCTATTTAGAAAAAACTAAAAAGATGAATATTATGTTTATCATGAGGGTGGGTATTTTTAATGAACAGGGACTAAACTAAAAAGATTAAAAAAATTGATTTCACCAATTTTGGGCTTACCAATAATTAATTATGAATTATCGATGCTTAAAACTATTTTATAAACCATTGAAATTTAAATAAATATTTCATTGATCCTAGCATTTCTAACATGTAGAGTATGCTAAAACAAATCTAACAAAATTAGTTTCATAATTTTTGGAGTAATATTCATTTTTCTACACATTTTACAATTTTTCAACCGATTTAACCATTGGACACTAATTCTATTTCGCATTTTTGATTTAACTAAAATAAAAAATAATATCTAAAGCTCTAAAATACTTTTTGTACCCAAAGGTACCTAGCCCAGCACATGCAAAGTAGGACCGGCCAAGTTCACTTCGGTCAACATGGCTCACAGCCATTGTCGTCGGCGTTCGGCCGAGCTCGTCGATGACGATAGCGGTGCCATTCGGCCGGGGTCAGCGGTCGGAGAATCTACATGGGCATGCGAACTCAGCGATGTGCAAAAAGGGGCATGGGACCAGAGCTCCGCCGGCGGCGTGCGAGGTGGCACGGCTTTGGGCCAAGGGGAAAACGAGGACCGCTAAAGGAAGAGCACGACCCCGCGAAGCTCACCGTGTGCTCGGTTGGCGCGAAGAGATGACGGTGAGGCAGCTTGGTTGGCATGCAGAGACAAAGGTTGGCGTGAAGAGCTAGGGAAGAGGACGACGCCTTATATAGACTCGACTTATCAGTGCCTACTCATAATATGAACTGGCACTGATACTTAGTATCAGTGCCAGTTCGTTTCATGAGCCGGCACCGATACTGAGTATCACTGCTGGTTCAACCCGGCTCGATCGTTGATCGAGCGGGAAGTTACGAAGCAGCACTGATACTTCATCAGTGCCGGTTCTATCATAATTGGCACTGATGGGGCGGCACGGATGACTATTTCTATTGTAGTGCTTCCAGAAATCCGAGAATTATAGTTTGATCGCGAGTCCGGACGAGTCCATGTTTGAGTAGAATTCCACATTTTTTTGCTGACTTCTCAAAATTTCCAACATGGGAAACCTTCTAGATAGCCGAGGGGATGTCAGTAATGATGTTGGGCCTTGATTGGGCCTATTGGGCCTAGGGTGCCCATGGGCAGCTGGGCCCACCTGGCTTAGTCAGCCTCGGCTTTTCTCCTAAATTTTGATCTTTTTCATGTCTTTCCCAATTTGAGCCTTTTTCCTGGTATTTTGTCGCCTTTTTATGAGATTCAAGAAAACACTTCAAAAACGACAGCATACTCGAAAATCATTAAGGTTAGCCATAATAATACATAATCATGTTGCAAATCAAGCCATAGATTGAGAGAATTAAGCACTAAAATGGTACAATAACGAGTGCCAACAGTGCTGCCGCCATTAGAAATTTGGATTTTGCTTAGATTATTCTGTCATTGCAGTTTCGCCGTCTATCGGTTTGTGGAACCCCAACTCGTGTGCTTAATTGGTATCTAGCAATATTCAGATTGCATCTACTATGTTCTTGCTTGTGTTCTCAATTCGCTTGCAGGGATAAGCATTCTTAGTGAGGTCAACCGCGTCTTGGCATGGTCGATAACCAATGGAGCAGTGGTGTAGTGATTGTGAGGGAACGATCAGTTCTGATCGGAGCCTTGGATCATCAACGTCGAGATCTCCATAATCAACTTATCTACAGTACTTATCGGAAGATCAGGCCACACCATCATCAAGCTCCTCCCCTATTTCTCCCCAAAGTCCAGCTGCTACCAGTCGATTTCCACCTCCGGCCCGTCCCTGACCCCGATGAGCCCTTAGTGAGCACCTCTGAGCTTCCCTCAACCTTCCTCGAGGCCCTCTCCCCTCTCTCCATACCCGTGCCAATTTCTCCCCAAACTACCATGGCCACCTCCTCCTCTGCTCGCCACCGGCCTCGTAGGAGTACCCCCGAGCTGAGCCCAACCACAAAACGGGTTCGCCGCACCATGTAGCAGCTCCCTAGTCAAGAAATGCCAAACTAGGATTGTCCTATACCCGCTTCCATGTGCGTCGCCGCCTCTCTCAACTTTGATGAGGTCCCTACACCACACTGGCCACATTCTGTTGACGGGAAACACACATGCGACTCCCCCGCGTTGAGCCGAACCCCTGGTGTAGCCCTCAACTACTCCCAGTGCCAGCAACCCTATTCCACTGTAATTCCAGCCATTGTGTCGGTGCTGCTATCCTCCCTCTCTCTGTGACACTCCCTCTCTCTGTTTGGCAGACAGGTGGGCCTCGCCACTACTGTCAGCCAGACCGCCACCTAGACTGTGGACATGGGCCGCCTTCTTTCCTTTGGCTCAGCCCAGTCCACAGACATAGCCCACAGCCGATTAACCTTCCTTGGGCCACAGTAGGCCAGAGACCATACCCCGCCCCACTGAACAAATGGACCAGGCCCAGATACATCGTAACGTGCACAATGTCCCCTCTTCCTTTTTCTTGAATTAATTTTCCAACAAAATTTTGAGAACCATTTCTCTGCCATTCCAACTCTGATTTCAACGATTCTTTCGCCAAAATTCCTCAAAATTCAAGATCTATCCATCTATACCAATTTCATAATTTTTGGAGTTTATATGAATTCTTCATTTGAATTTTATTTGAATATTCACTTAAATTTCATTTGGTTTCTTCATATTTGTTTATATTTTTATATAATTTGTATATAATATCATAGCTCATATCATGAGTAGTTTAGAAATAGAATTATCTTGTTTAACCATGACCTAGGCCATAAATATAATCTTGGTAGGTTTTAAATAATAGTTTAACTAGAATAATAAATTGGTAAATGCCTAGGAATTTAGGTTTAAACGACAAAGAACCTTAGAAAATTTTATTAATAAATTATGATAAATAAATATTTATATTAATGTATGTTACCTTCAAAAACCCTAGGAGAATACCCTAGACCTATGCATGTAGGTATTGTTGGGGGTCGTTGTTAAGGACCCCCGACGGCCCCTTGGCTCAGCTAGCCCATGCCCATGGACCCACGCCTCCCGAAGAACGCTTTCGGACTTCCGGGCTTCGGAGTAACCATCTCCCTGAGCCATGTCTCCCGAAGCCTCCATCTCCCAGAGCCACGACTCCTGAAGCCTCTATCTCCCGGAGCCATGACTCCCGAAGACTCCATCTCCCGGAGTCATGCCTCTCAAAGCCTCCATCTCCTGGAGCCATGCTGCTGCCCGGAGCCCCGGGCAGGCTTCCCAAAGGCTACGGGGTGAGTCATCAGGCCTCAAGAAAGATCTACCAAAAGGGGAACGCCGGTCATCCTTTGCTTGCAAGAAAGTGACCAGCATTAAGTAACTAGGCTAGTGGGCACCGTCCTGACAGCCCAGTGCAATGGAGGTTATCCTGACATCCCTAACAAAGCGGTGTTGGGCCACAATTGGTGACTGGCTCACCCCTCAGGGTGCAGGCACCACAATAGTTACCATGGTAGATATTTATCTTCTACGAAGGGTAAAATGCAGTTATCCAGGATAAGGCCATGTAACTCAGCCAGGTCCTGGATATTTTGCACATAGCGATAACTTGTACGCTAAGCTACGTACAACCCTATAAATAGGAGGCCATGGTCGCCTTGGAGAAGGGGCGGGACACAGGACACAGAGGTGCCATGGTCGCCTGGGAGAAGGGGCGGGACACAGGACACAGAGGCCATGGTCGCCTGGGAGAAGATGCTGTGATACCCCCCCTAGACCAATCCATTTTTCTACTATCAATACATTTGTGGTGTTTCTTCCTCTCAAACTTTATCTCCAAGCTTGAGTCTCCTCCTTAGAAGAAACTCTCGCCGTACTTGCTGGGGCAAGACGATCTCTTGCTCCAACAGCGTGCCATCCATGGGGATTCGAACACAGAAGTGCTAAGAGAGGTAGGATGTCACCCAAGAAAAAGACCACCAAGGCCGCAGCGATTGCGGATGACCCCCCGGTCATGCCTGTGCGACAGTCCAGGTGACTAAACACTGGTCGCGCTGACGATGACCCCACAACCGGGGGGAACGAGGGCCTTACGGCCACCACCGACCCAGCCATGACCATAGTTATGGTTGGCACCGAATGACTCTCTACCCCGGAGAACCATTAGCAATAGCAGCAGTAAGGCGAGACCCTTGCTGCGCCCCTAGGGTCTGCGGCCGGCGCCACCGCCGAAAACACCATTTCACCCAAGCGTGAATCACGCTTGGCAGCACTCCTGACCCATATGGAGGAACTGCAAACAGCCCTACGGGTCGAGCAGCAAGCTACCCGCATGACCACTGCCGCCCCCGTGATGACCGGCGCTATTCTGACCCAAGCTCTACGGGCCGAGGAACTCTTCGACACCAGGACCCTGCACGTTCGTTCACCAGAGCCTCAGAGCTGGCGTCACGAGGATCCCCTGCAAGACTACGACTCTCCCCTGCAGGCCGACCTGCAGGCTACGCCCTTCCCAGAGGGCTTTTGGACCCCAAAGCTAACTAAGCTCAAGGGCGATTCGGACCCTAATGAGTTCGTCCATTCCTACGCCCTCGCCATAGAGGCCAGTGGGGGCTAACCGGCCACCATGGCAAAATTCTTCCCTCTCGCCTTGGAAGGGGTGGCCATACGCTGGTTCTGGGCACTAGACCCTAGCGCCATTTATGCCTGGTCCCAACTTCGAGACCTCTTCCGCAGCAACTTCCAGGGTACCTTCGTCGAGCAAGTAATCTCCGGAAGCCTATTCACTATCAAGCAGGAGCCGGACGAAACCCTCCGGGATTACTTCTGAAGGTTCTCCCAGACCAAGGACCAGATTAGGGGTATATCGGACTCTGCAGTCATCGATGCCGCAACCTAGGGCCTGGTCGAAGGCCCCCTATACGATCGACTGAATCAGTGTCCAATACGCATATTGGAAGTCCTCATGAGCATGTTCGAGCAACATCAGAGAACTGGTATGGTGCATGGTCAGGAGCATAATCTGGTCATGAGTGTGATCCTCACGACTGCTTGGGACCAATATCTGGTATCAGAGCATCAGTAGGGCGCAGCACTAACTCGTGAAAATGTTGATCATTCCTCAGGGCGAGGTGGCGCGGGAGAGTAGTGGTGGGTTGTTCCTATACCCGCAGTTGACGACGACGAATGACACGAGCTAGGTGATTCATGTGCAGGCGATGATGGAGGATCAAGGCGTTTGGGAGGTAGTCGAGCCGGCGACCGATACGGCCGTCGATGAGAAGAAGGACAAGAAGGCGAGGTCGCATCTCTTCCAAGCGCTCCCGGAGGATCTCCTGATGCAGGTGGCAAGGAAGAAAACTACAAAGGAGGTTTGGGACTATCTCAAGACAAGGTTCGTAGGCATGGATCACGTTAAGAACATGCAACTGCAGACGTTGAAGGGCGACTTCAACGCTATGCGCATGCAGGAGGGAGAGAGGCTAGACCAGTACGCCAGAAAGCTCAACACCATGTCCGTCTGGTAACCAATCTGGGGGAGACACTCGATGATGCTGCATTGGTCAAAAAGTTGTTCGACACCATCCCGGATCGATTCCATAGTGTAATCGACGGGATTGAGCATTTCTATGACCTCGACAAGATGTCATTCGAAGAAGTCGTGGGGTGGCTAAAGGCTTTTGAAGAACGTGGACACCCACACGCATCGAGTGGTAGCAACAGAGGCGACAGCCAGCTTCCGCTCACTCAGGACAAATGGTAGGCGCGACAAAAAAATATAGTAGTGATTCCTCGTCGAGCAGCAAGGATAAGTCCCACGCTCCTGCAGAGAGTAGCAACCGTGGCCGGGGTGGTCGTGGACGTGGCAGAGGCTGTTGCAGTAGTGGTCGTGGGGGGTCACCACGCACTAATGTGGAGAGCGGCTCGGGTGGTGGTCGCCGCAGCAAGAGCCACATCAAGTGCTACAATTGCTACAAGATGGGGCACTACGCGAACAAGTGCAGGGCACCCAAGAAGAAGGAGGAAGAGAAAGGTGAGTCTAATCTCACACGTACCGATGACACCAAGCTTGATTTACTGCTCGTAGTGTCGAAGGAGATAGTACCAGGGCTGTAGCAAAGGCGGGATGCAGTGTTGCTGAATGAGGAGAAGGTGAAGCCGGAGGTTGGTTCCAGCTCTGAGGTCTGGTACCTGGATAATGGAGCTAGTAATCACATGACCAGTGACAAAGAGAAGTTCAGAGTGTTGGACGAAGTCACTGGTAGGGTCAAGTTTGGTGATGGTTCCATGGTACAGATCATAGGCTTAGGATATGTTCTGTTCAGCGGCAAGAATGGCAACCAATGGCTGTTGCAGGAGGTCTACAACATTCCAAGATTGTGCAGCAACATCACCAGCCTAGGACAACTTACTGAGGTTGGACACAAGGTGATCATGGATGCTGAACATCTACGTGTATATGATGGCAGTCTTGCACGATTGCTGATGAAGGTGAGGCGAACTCAAAATCCCCTCAACAAAATTGAGCTACATATAGCAACGCCAATGTGTTTCCTCACAAGACTTGAAGACCTGGCGTGGCTCTGGCATGCGAGGCTTGGTCACGTCAACTTCACTACTATGAAGCTGCTCGTTGACAAGGAGATGGTGGCGGGTGTGCCGCCGATCTCATACCCAAACCAGTTGTGTCATGGGTGTCTGCTGGTCAAGCAGGCAAGGCAGTCGTTCCCAACAGCTACAAATTTTAGGGTGAAGAAGCCACACGAGCTGCTACATGCGGACCTGTGTGGTCCGATTACAACTTCGACTCTCACCGGTAACAACTACTTTATGTTAATTGTTGATGATTACTCATGATGGATGTGGGTGTACATGATCAAGTCAAAGGACCAAGCCTTCTCCGTGTTCAGAAAGTTCAAGTTACAGGCCGAGAACACGAGCGGGCAACGCATCAAGACGTTGAGGACTGATCGCGGCGGGGAATTCCTCTCTGCCAATTTCACCAGGCTATGTGAGGAGTCCGGGATCGAGCGACATCTCATCGTGCCCTACATGCCACAGCAAAATGGTCTGGTGGAGCGGAGGAATAGGACTGTGATGGCGATGGCCAGGTCCCTCCTCAAGAGCATGAATGTGCCTAGAAGGTTTTTGGGGGAGGCGGTGCGACACGCGGTTTATCTTCTGAACCGCTTGCCGACAAAGGCATTGGAAGATCACGCTCCGTTTGAGGCCTGGAACGGAAGGAATCTGCATTTGACACACCTTCGTGTGTTCGGCTACATGGCACACACGAAGGTGACAACGCTACACTTGAAGAAGCTCGACGACCGAAGCCAGCCGATGGTGTATCTTGGCGTCAAGGATGGATGCAAGGTGCATCGTCTCTTTGATCCACGGTGCAAGAAAATTCATGTAAGTCATGATGTAAAATTTGATGAAAGCATGGAGTGGAGCTGGTGTACAGGAGCAGGCGACGGGGAGCCATCTGATTTCAATGTCAAGGAGGCGATCAGCACTGAGCCGGAGGTGGGCGGCTCTGTGCCACTCGCGGGTGGTTCGGCGGGTGTGCCAACGCCGTGGCACATGATGATCAAGCTCCTTCATTGACTCCGATGGGCGGCAAGGTGATGTCAGAAGGGCCAGGAAACTTATGGATGTCAAATTTTTGGAAACTTCATATGTTTCTATATATTCTCAGAAATAGGAAATAGATAGTACATGTGTCCATGTGCATATATGGACTTGTGATACTGAATTTGTGATGTCGCATTTGTGTTTGTGGACTTTTGATGACGTACTTGTTGGTTTTTGCATAATGTTATGTGTGGAAATGTGGTTATGTGATGTGTCATATATGTGGTTGAATCAGTTAATTGTGAATACTGTGAATTGTTGCTGCTGTTCTGATTAATGAATGCTGGGTGCAATTCTAGATTTTGACAATTGGTGAGGAAATGCTTATCAGAAATGACTCCAAACTAGAGCCGTTTCTGATATCGAATATTAGAAACGGCTCTAGTTTGGAGCCGTTTCTGATATTCCTTATCAGAAACGGTTCCCTAGCTGTTTCTGATAATTCTTAGTATCACAAACACTCGAGTGGTAACGGTTGCGAAACCGTTTTTGATGAGGGCTTACGAACCGTTTCTGATTACTAATTTTGTAGTAGTGAGTGCTTTAACATTTTTAGTTGTGCTTTCATTTTAGGCACGGATGATCCAACGTACCAATACCTCTCTCACAGACGTAAATATCCAAAACGTCCAACGTTGTATGTGTCGGTTTATTATGCGCGAAGTCATTCACAAAAGTGGCAAATTCTTTGATCTTGGAGGCGAATTAGCTAGCCATCCGAGGCTTTGCGAGTGGAAGAGGAAAGACTACTAGCAATGTTGGCTTGTGATGTAAATTGACTTGTGCCGTAAAAATATTATACTTGTGAATATTATTGTGCTTGTGTTAAATATTGGACTTGAGTTGATTCAAATACTGTTGAAATCTGTGTATTTGAAATCTGTCTTGAAATGTGTTGAAATCTGGATGGAATAAAGAATATGCTCATTATTAATTTTTGAATGAAATACATACCACATGTGAGTCCTTATGTCACCCGTCTATTGAACTATATCTATCTATAGGCGGATGCTAAAGTGCACCACTTGTAAAAATCATTTTCATAGGTGAGTAACTTAAGAAACCGCATGTGGAAATAGTTTTCCACAAGCGGTTCCTTAAGAGAACCGTCTTTGAAAACCATTTCTACAGGCGGTTCTCTTAAGGAACTGCCTGTGAAAAACTATTTCCGCAGGTGGTTCCTTAAGTGAACCACTTGTAGAAATGGTTTTCCACAGACGATCTATTTTGCACCTATGGAAATAGTTCTTTTGGACAGGCCTTCAATCACAGGCGGTTGTGCTAAACGCCTGTGAAAACCAGTTATGAACCACCTCTAGGAATAGTTTCCGTAGTAGTGTCTCTGTGCTCTCTCCTCTACCATGCTCATATGCCACTGCCGTTTTGGGCTGAGGCTCTCGTCACTGCCACTTACCTCATCAATCATCGGCCATGTGCTTCTACTGGCTCGGCCACTCCATTCCAATTCTTATTCGGCCATGCTCCCAATTACAAATATTTACGTGTCTTCGGCTGCTTGTGCTACCCTAATCTCTCCTCCCAGTCTCCACATAAGCTATCAGCCCGTCCTGTCACATGTGTGTTTTTGGGGTACCTATCCGATCACAAAGGATGTCGTTGTTTTGATCTCTCACGTCATCGGATTATCAACTCTCGTCATGTCATCATCGTCGAGACATGCTTCCCCTTTCAATCCTCCAACACTCAAGTTCATGAACCTCATTCTCCAGTTTCTAGCAGAGTCTGCAACTCTGATTCTACTATTCCACTACCAACACCAAGTGCTTGGCATGCCACAAGGCCCAGAACTGTGCGTCATGCATCTACACACATCCCTCCACCACCTTCATCATCGCAACCACATATTACCACCACTCTAGTGCATATCCCTAACCCAGTCGCCTCTGTGTTGCCTACTCCCGTGTTCCCAATTCCTGTGGGCAGCATCGACAACACTCCACCATCACTCCCACATGCGTCGGACCAATCACCAAACACTCATTTCAGCCCTCCTGCTTCACCCCACCAGGACTCCGGACCACTCGTTGCGTCCTCCTCTCCGCAGCACCACCATGTGGTCACTCGTAGCTGGGCCGGTATCTCCAAACCAAATCCCAAATATGCCCACACTAGTGATGTCACTACTGGCATATCTCCACTTCCATCATCCGTGCGGTCCACGTTACGAGATCCTCTTTGGTGTGCCGCCATGGAAACCGAGTTCAAAGCTTACAAACCAACAGCATGGACTTTGGTATATCGGCCACCAGGTGCTCATGTCATCTCCGGCAAATGGGTCTTCCAGCACAAATTTAAACCGGATGGCACATTGGATCGGTACAAGGCCAAATTGGTGGTTCGCGGCTTCACTCAACGTCACTGCGTGGACTTCAGTGAAACTTTTAGTCCCGTGGTGAAACTGGAGACTATCTGAACGATACTCACCATCATTGCTGCTCGCCAGTGGCTGGTCAAGCAGCTTGACATCTCCAACACTTTTCTCCATGGCCACCTATCCGAACGTGTGTTCTGTGATCAACCTGCCGGCTTCATCGACCCCGATCGTCCACGCAACGTCTGTCTCTTCTCCAAGTCACTATACGGTCTGCGTCAAGCTCCCCGGGCTTGGTACACACAATTTGTGAGTTACCTCGCCCTTCTCGGTTTCACAAAATCTCATTCCAATTGTTCGTTGTTCATCTTGCAACAGGGTTCTGCATCGGCCTTTCTCCTTCTTTATGTCAATGACATGATTTTGACTCCATCCTCTGATGAGCTGCTTCATCGTATCATCCGAAAATTGCAGCCTGAATTTGCCATCAAGGACATGGATGATTTGCATTTCTTCCTCAGGATTCATGTTATGCGCACTCCCTCCGGCTTCTTCCTTTCCCAGGAAAATATGCCTAGGATTTGCTCGAGCGTGTTAGCATGGCTAATTGCAAGCCCATATCCACTCCACTGGACAACAAACCAAAGGTTTCAAGCTCAACCGGTGAAGCTGTTGCTGATCCTTCCCACTACCGTAGTCTAGTCGGGGCACTTCAATACTTGATGATGACCCATCTAGACATCGCCCATGTCGTTCAACAAGCATGTCTACATATGCACGATCCGCGCGACTGTCATATGTCGATCGTCAAACGGATCTTGCGCTATATTTGCAGCACAACTGCATTTGGTCTTCACCTCTCTGGCGCTTCTACATCAGGCTTCTGCATCTTCCCTTCTGGTTCCCTGGTGTCCTGGTCTTCCAAGCGCCAAGCCACAGTATCTCGATCGAGCGCCGAAGCCGAATACCGCGCCATCGCCAACGCTGTTGCAGAGTGTGTCTAGCTTCTCCAGCTATTGAGTGAGCTCCACTGCACAATCGACGTAGTGACAATTGTGTACTGCGACAACATTTCCTCATTGTACATGTCTTCGAACCCGGTTCATCACAAACACACGAAGCACATTTGAATTGGACATCCACTTCGTCCGCCAGAAGGTGACCATGGGCGACATCCGTGTGATCCATGTCCCTACCATCCAACAACTCGCTGACGTGATGACCAAAGGTTTGCCTGCATCGACGTTCAACGAGCTACGCTCCAGTCGCAAGGACTGCCGGGGGGGGGGGGGGGTCTTAGGGCTCACGCTGCTTGCATCTAGCTTGGCACTACGCCCGCGCCTCACGCCGCTCTGACCGCGCCTCACCGTTGTTTGTTAGCGTTCAGTTAGGCTTTAGTTGAGGCACGTATGTATTCTATATATAATTGATCAGTACATGAATACAATTGCATTGCGTTCACAATTCTACAACAAGAAACAGAAATGAAGCTTTCTATGCGAATTATTCTTGTTTCCTTTTCCCGACGATCCATATATCATTTAACAGTAGGCAACTAGTAAATTATTGTTGCAATTTCATCATCTTACTAGGAAACAAAAACTGTGGTGCCCTTAGTCCTTGTCTGTGGCTGATTGAAGCATTCTCTGTTGTAGATTTGAGTTGCACGCACGTTCTGAAACCCTCTCCTATTGTTGGAGAAATGTGTAAGCAGCTTGTGGTGACACCCTCGCAACTGAGCTGTTTTGAGTCCTGTTTAGCAGAGCTCTAGTTTCAATATTTATTCGAGCTACTCATATCTAGCTTTAAAAATTCTCTGAGCTAGAGCTATTGTTAGATAAAGAGTATTTGATTGAGTTATTTTGTTGTTCCTTATATATAAAGAGATATTTAAACTGCTTTATATTATTCTAAGACTCAAAATCTTATATAAATCTCTGAGATCGAACTACCCAAACAGGAGCTAGGTTTCCTGTTGCTACACACTCTCACGAGGCCCCACCAGCCCTGCAGCAAAGTCTTGTCATGATACCTCGTGACCAGCGCCTGAGTCACATTGATTTTGTGCGTCAAGTTCCGTGCCGGATCAGCTAGCCTTTTGTAACGAGAAAGTCAGATTAGAAAAGAGGATAAACCAAAGAAAACAAGAGAAGAAGAAAAAAGTGATTAAATAAAGACAAAGTGGTCTGGGTCATGTGAGGCAGGAGCAGAAACAATATGTATTTAGATACGTTATTATTGTTTGCAGACAGAAGATGATGTTAAATCCTGATTATGTTACAGGATGCAACTAGAAAACAATTCATTTCTACCAAGCAAGATAAATATAAGTGGCGTATAGGTAGTCATAAGTGACGGTAACACAGGTACTCATCACTTATAAAGAACATAAGTGACGGATATAAAAATCACCCGTCATCTATAAATAATTTATAGGCTAGTTACCCGTCATTTATTATACATATAAGTAACAGGTGAAGAGCTTATCGGTCACATATAAATTTCTCTTCAGCACATAGGAGGCAGTCATAGGTTACTCGTCATATTTGTTCATCATTAATGATAGATAAGGAGCCGTCACCTATGACTAGTCATCAATGACACGTTCGAGATGACAGTTACATACCCATCACCTATAAATATTATCATCCGTCACCTATATTCATTTTTCAGTAGTGCTGCTGGCATACGCCATAAGTGATAGGTAACATAGCTACCCATCACTTATAAAGAACATAAGTGATGGGTATAGAAATCACTCGTCACCTATAAATAATCCATAGGTGACAGGTGAAGAGCTCACCCGTTACGTATAAATTTCTCTCCAGCATATAGGATACGGTCATAGGTGACGGGTAACAGTTATTATCCATCACCTTTGTTTATCATTGGTGACGGGTACGAAACCGTCATCAATGACTAGTCAGTGACGCGTTTGAGGTGACAGGTACGGTACCCGTCATCCATAAATATTATCATCGGTCACCTATATTGCTTTTTCACGTAATCACTACTACAAAAATTATTTCTAGTGGCGGGTGGTAACTCGTTTTCACAGACGTTTAGTGCACCCGTCTGCGATCGAAGGCCTGTAGAAATGAATGATTTCCACAGGCGCAAAAGTGACCGCCTGTGGAAATCTATTACCAGGAACCGCCTGTGAAAATAGGTTAGGTTTCCACAGGCGGTCCGTAACCGTAGGAGGTCATCGCCAATAGTTCAAGCGATTTTTTAAATAAACCGTCTGTAGAAAATTACGCTAAGTGTCTTACAAAATAGTTTTTGTAGTAGTGAATGCTGCTGGCATCGATCGATCAAATGATTATTTCTCAAGTGGTTGCGAGATCATCAAAACTGTGACGAACGCGGAAGGGTGGGGCCGGGAGGGAACATGCTAATTAATTAAAGTCAGGGCTCGGGGGCAAGAATTACCTTTATATACCTCAGAGATCAAGCAAGGAATAGAACCATCATTGCTAACACGTGAGTACATGGAATATTACAACCGGCACGCAAAGGGCAGTGGGCGACAGTAATAATAAAGCTATATATTAGTGCGTACGATAGAATTCATCCCATTCCTTTTTTGGCCTTGATTTTCTTTTTGTGATGATTAGATGTCGTTTATTGACTGCTGAATAGAGGGCATTGCATGCAGTGTTGCAAGGGCAAATCATAAACACCTTTAGTTATCGTAAAGCCATTCACTCACATGTATATCTAAATAAAGTGGGCTAGCTAGCTTGTTAGTGAATTCTTCCTGGAGCGTATGCTAGCCATGGCCAGGCCGACAAACCGACGAGCTGAGTGCCCGCTAAACTTGTGCATGCACCTGCTTGCAACAAGAGCTCTAGCTTCTTCTTCTACCTTAGCTTGAGTGCTAGTGACACACACAAACGCAAACACACGGGAGAGAGACAGAGAGAGCGAGAGATGATTGATATCCGGAGTTCTATCCTATGGTGGGACGAGTGGCAGCTGCGCATCCTCGTCCTCGGCAGCCTCGGCCTCCAGTGGTTCCTGCTGTTGGCTGCCCCCATGCGCAAGTATACCATCCATAGCTTGTTCAGGAGATGCATCTGGCTGGCGTACATCAGCAGCGACGCCCTGGCGATCTACGCGCTAGCCACCCTCTTCAGTCGCCACGTCAGGGCGAGCAGCGCCTGCGAGTATGGGGGCAAGGCGACCTCCCTGGAGGTCCTATGGGCTCCGCTCCTCCTCGTCCACCTCGGCGGGCGGGATGAGATTACGGCCTTCAACATCGAAGACAACGAGCTGTGGACGCGGCACACCGTGACCCTCGTGTCCCAGGTCACGGTCGCCGTGTACGCCTTCTGCAAGTCGTGGCCCAGCGCCGCTGACCGGAGGTTAGTGCTGTCAGCGATCATGCTCTTCATCAGTGGGATCATCAACTTCTGCGAGAAGCCCTGGGCTCTCAGGAGCGCTAGCATTAATCGACTGGCGGCCATGTCGTCGATTATAAAAGGAGAAAGAAGCAGAAATCGTAGCGGATGGGAGCGCTGCTTCACCGTGATGGATAATAGCGATAAATGTTGGAAAGGAAAGCCACCCCAGGATGCAGCCATCTTGTCACCAATGGACCAAGTCCAGATGATACTTTCTGACATCTCGCTGCTTGCAGTTAACAATGACCTGGTGAAGAAAGGACACAAGAAGCAAGTTCTGGCGAGACTAAGCCCCGGCGTATCAATGACTTCTTGGCTGCGACGAGCATTTGAGCTCATCTACACTAGAGCTAATGTGATCTACGCTCCTGCATACATGGCTTGTGATTTCCTGCTGGTTCCGGCTCTGTACATCGCTGCCATCACGCTCTTTGCAATGAGCCACAAGCAGGGGTACAACGCCACAGATGTCAAGATGACATACATTCTCATGTTCTTCACCGCTGTGCTGGATGCCCTGGGGGTGCTCATCAGTAAGCTGTTGTACAAGCTCATGTCCAAAATAACAAGAGTTCCAGCACTGTGCATGACGCTTCCCGATTATAACCTCATAAACTCGGTCCTCAAGAGAATGAAGCCTGCAACCGGGTGGCTGCTCAAGTGTGCCACCTGCTTCGGCTACGAGGACTACTCTGTTGGCGACCGCAAGCTGTCAGCCAATGTTGCAGAATTTGTTGTTTACGAACTGCTGAAGCCCGGGAAAGTTGAAGGCCTCGACCTCGCCAGCTACAGGAGCCTCACCAAACCAAACTGGGCTCTGGGTGAACTACGAGATTACGTGCAAGACGGCCACGAGAATATACGGCGCAGCCTGTGTGATTCACCATTCGACGAGAGCGTCCTTCTCTGGCACATCGCCACCGACCTCTGCTTCCGCATGCGTCATTCCGAAGCCGACCGCACGCCTCGTGAACCATCTCGTGAAGAATGCACAAAGGCAATGTCCAATTACATGGCCTACCTGCTTCAGTTTCGACCCGAGATGCTGATGACCGGCAGCAGGCAGCATCTGTTCACTCAAGCCATGGAAGACCTGGAGGACCTATTCCAAGACAAGGAGAAGGGCAAACTGCGCGACATTCAACATTACACGAGCCTAGTGACGGATATCATCGATGAAGGGGCCAAAGAGAACAATGACAAAAAATATTCTCTCATCCAAGACGCATGCAAGCTTGCGCAAGAGCTGCTGAATCTGCCGGATGAAGAGAAGCGCTGGAAGCTGATGTACGGCGTGTGGATGGGCATGCTGTGCTACTCCGCCAGCATGTGCAGGGGCTACATACACGCCAAGAGACTGGGCGAAGGCGGAGAGTTCCTCTCCTACGTCTGGATCGTCATCTCCCTCAAGGGGACCAAGACCTTGGCCGACAAGCTTCAGATGCCAGAGGAAGCGACGCTTGGCCCCCAAAAAGAAGAATCACAGCAGGAGTCCGAAGAAGACATCGAGTCGATGTTTGGTTGATTTACATTTTAGTTTTGTTGCCTGCTTGCTTGCTTGCCGCTCTGGTGTGCTATCTGTTTGTTTTGCTTGCTGCCGCTGCATGGGTGTCCATGCTGTTGCTTGCTTGCTTTGCTTGTTAGTCTCGCTGTCTTGGCAGTTTGTTGTCGTGTGCCCCGCGTTAATTCGCGGCTTTAATAAGCTGAGCCTCTGTCTCTGATAGAGTGTTTGTTGCACTGTACCCGCTCATCGACCTGTCCCACATTATTTTTATTTCATTTCTTTTATATGATGGCTGCTAGCTTGTATGCCTTTCCTTCTGTTTGTCTGCCTCAGTGAACGGTGAAATATACAAAGCGAGTGTTGTGTGCCATTCGCCAGTCCGTTTTGACAGAAAGTCTCGGAATGAAGAAATAACTCTAGTCTTCGTTTTGATTTGTGGGACTAGTAGCAAACTTCGCGAAAGAATTTGTTGCATGTGATCCAATTAGAATCTAGAGATGCATATGGAATTCTTTTCAAGTTACACTTTCATCACTGCCGGTTGTATAAGAACCAGCAGTAAAAATGTATCACTGCCAGTTCTTAATCTTCCGCACCCGAACCATGATGAAGGCGCTAAGAACCGACACTGATAATCCGTTCAGATCCGAAATTTTGATCGATTCTAGTTTTGGCTCACCCCCACATCTGGCTTTAGAGATTTTTTTCTTAGCTCTCCCTCTATCTAATCTCCTCCACCACGTCTCTCTCTCTCTCTTATCATTTCCCCTGCCACCTCCCCCACCGGCCTCCTCCCCACCCTGACGCAAAGATAGCAGCTGTCGAGCTGGGGCTGGGAGAGGACGGTGGACGGCGGTGCGGTGCCGACGACGAGTTGGGGGCGCGACGTGTTCTGTGGCGGTGGCCTTCGTGCCGCCACATCTGGATGTATGTGTGTGTGTCGTCGAGCTGGGGCCTGCAGTGGACATGGACGGTGAGCTCGAGCGGACGACAGTGCCCAACGAGCGGTGATGGATGAGCGTCGCCATGGAAATCGCACACCGAGTGCTTGCCGGACATCGTGCATAGTGACCACGATGGCCTCTACTATGCGACCCTCCACGGTGCTGGTGGCGGCGTCGGGGGGGGGGGGGTCCATGTGGAGCAGTGTGTTCGGCAAGGTCCACAACAGCGACCCAAGCTCCACGACGGCGAGCGGCGGGCTCGAGTGGCTTCGGCTCAAGCAGCTTCAACTCGAGTGCCCACTCGAGTTCATATTCTTTTTTTTTGTTTCCGGGAAATGGCTTCACTGCCGGGTTCACAACCGGTAGTGATAGCGCTCGACTTTCACTACCGAGTATTCACTATCGGAAGAAAAACCGACAGTGAAGACCGATTTGCAACCGACAGTGTTAGCCTGATTTGTAGTAGTGAAATATAAATGCTATTAATATAGGAAAAATACCTTCACTTGTCAACAATTGTTTTTATAGATAGATGGTATAATTAGTTAGTTATCCGAGGTACTATTAAATATATCACTACTTTTAAATCTAGAATTCTCAATTTTTTCCCTTTTCTTTTACACTACTAAAAAAAAGTCTAACAGTGTCGGTTGAAAATCGCTTCACTGCCGGTTTATCAACTGGCACAAACACTCGACACTAATAGTTGGTAACTATCAGTGTCGGTTGCCCACCCAGCACTATTATTATTTTTAGATAATAAGAGAAAATTGGTGGCGACAGAAGCGGCATCCGAGCCCCTCGTTGTAGAAGGACGGGGATCAAGTCATGCCACATGTTTGAAGCTCCTCCTGTGGGGTTTGAGGGAAGCCCAAGAAGTCCCATTATCTTATTGTTAGAAGCTCACGATCCTACTTGGGAAGATTGGCACCAATTATTGAGTTCTGCTTGTTTACGCATAAGAGTTTCCTTATCTCCGTATCGTGCTGGTCTCCATGCCGTATAGGATTGCATATTATGAAGCCTGGGTGGATCCACCGGTGCGCTGTCATCCTCTAGGCCACCTTCTTCCCTCTGTCGCCAGCGCGCCCCGTTCCCGGATCTAGTCCACCTTCTTCACTACACTGCCGCGCGCGCTGTCCCCCTCTAGTTCACCGTCTTTCCTCAACCACTGACGCGCCACCTCCCTGTAGTCCATCTCCTTCACATTGCTGCCGGCACGCCGCCTCCCTGTAGTCCACCTCCTTCTCATTACCGTCGGCACGCCGCCCCCCTTTGCTCTATCTTCTTCCCTCTGTCGCTGGTGCGTTGTCCCCCTACACTCTACCTCCTTCCTTCTGTGTCGGTAGTCGAACTGAAGTTGGTAGATAGGATAACTAAAATTGATAGCGCAGTATAACCGAAGTTGGTGGTGCAGTATAACTGAAGTTGGTAGACAGTATAACTAAAAATGGTTGTTATTATCAACTTATATTTTCTATAGTATCAACTTATGTAGTCTAAGGACATACAGCATAACTTAAGGTGGTAGCCCGTTATAAATGAAAGCTGGTAGACAGTATAACTAAAGTTGTTAGACAATACATTAAAGTTAGTAGCATGCTTTAATTTAAGTTCAAACAGTATAACTGAGATTGGTAGACAGTATAATTGAAGTTGATAGCACAGTATAGTAGAACTTGGTAGCGCATTATAATAACATGGCATAACTGAAATTGGTAGATAGTATAATTAAAGTTGGTAGCAACTAAAGTTGGAAGACAGCGTAATTGAAG
Organism: Phragmites australis; assembly: GCF_958298935.1. NCBI lineage: Eukaryota > Viridiplantae > Streptophyta > Magnoliopsida > Poales > Poaceae > Phragmites > Phragmites australis. The sequence goes on along the minus strand of NC_084944.1, from coordinate 20,291,588 downwards.
TTGGTAGCGTAGTATCAACTTGTGTAATTCAGCAGTCTTATTTTGTTAGGCTTATTAAAAATATATGCAATATAGATCATATTTTGTTGGGCTTATCATAAAGAACACAATGGTGCAAATGGGATTGAAAATGGACAACTATGGTATATTTACAGTCATCAACGGTGCAGTCTATAGCAGCCCAGCCCATGTCGCGGAAACATCACCTCGGCCCACATCATCACATTTCCACCTAGCCCGCACCATGTCCCCACCTCCCCCAAAAAATTTTAATATATTTTTTATTAATTTAACAAAACTAGTCGGCCGATTTCGAAATTCACAGGAATAGTCTCCCATGTCCCACGTAGTGAGCGACTTGTTGTAGCGAAAATTGTCTTATTAGGTTATTATGGTGATTAATAACAACATAGTCAACGGGACTAACATATTTATCAAAATATACGTTAGTAGGTCTTATAAATGCAATACATGAAGAAGTCACCGCAGTCGGAACAAAGTTGGACTGAATTGAAGAAGTCTCAGGAAGATTTGCCTTATCGGATGGTCCGGTGCTCTGGGTGTTATACTCACTGGAGCATATATGACAAAGGAGGAGACAGGGCTGAAGACCTCACCGGAAGGTCCGGTGATTAGCAAGTGTGCTGATCGGAGTAATTCTTCCAGAGAAGGGTGCTGTATTGAACAATGAAGGTTGTTAGCCTCACCGGATAGTCCGCTGATCAAAGGACGCTCTGTACGCCAGAGCATTATTTTCAGAGAGGGTTGTATTGGCTCGGTTGGTTGAAGTCAACTCAACGGATAGTCCGGTAATGAAGTGATGTGCACCGGATGCTTACACCGGAGCAAATTACACAGAGAAGCTGTAGAGGCTCGGATGGCTCAGGATAACTCACCGGATAGTCCGGTGATGGAGATGAATTATACATTAGAGTGTCCAGTGTTCACAGAGTCTTGAGTGGGGGTTCCAACGGCTAGTTTGTGAGAGTCTACTCACCGGATGATCCGGTGTTAGTACTATTATTCTCACCGGATCATCCGATGTTAACAACTTTTCTGAGCCGTTGGGTTAATGTCTTGTGTGTGGGTTTGAGGCTATAAATACCCCTTCGCTTAGTCATTTGAGGTTGTTGGAGTCCTGAGAAGTTCATGTACACCTAAGAAGACATCCAAGCCACCAAAGTGCTTAAAGTGATCATCCAAGATGATTAAGCACACCATTAGAGAGTGATTAGTGCTTATAGGCCTCGAGAGTGTGTTGCTAGATGATTGCTGCCTAGAGAGTGGATCAAGGAGTGATCCAAGCTTGTACCTCTTGGTACGCCGGCACCTTGGAGTCTCAGTGACTCGCCGGCAAACTTGTTGACCCTTCGACTTGGTGTGAAGCGGCGGCAAGACAATTGTGCGTGGATGCGGAGACCCTTACCTTTGTGGCTCAAGCTCTGAAGTGATCATGACGATAAGTGACCGAAAGAGAGACTAGTGGTGAAGCCTTACCTTGGTGGCTTTGTGGCTCATCTGGCTTGAGACCTTGGTAACTGAAGAGCCGTGACTGGGTGCTGTCCGGGAGCATATCCTTGGTGGAGCTCCAACGTAGACTAGGGGTGGCATTTATGCCATCGATACCCCGAGATAAAAATTCCTTGTGCCGGGTTTGCTCTCTCTATCTTATTTACGTTTTCGTATTTATATTCTTACAATTTATCTTCCTAGATAGGTTGCAAGCTCTTTTGATTGGTAGAGTAGATACACTAGATAAACCTAGAGCACATTTAGATAGAAATTGATATAGGTTTATCCTGTGTAGTTTTTGGAGCCAAATAGATTATAAGTGTCCTAATTAACCCCTTGCCTTCTTAGGATGTCACCTAGTATCAGAGCTAGGGCTCCCATCTAGCTCTTCAATTTGTGTTAGATCTTCACACCTTTCACAAGGTTTCGCCAATTCATGTGGTATTTGAGCTTTAGTCTCATTGTGATCGGTTAGGCTTCACTACCTAGTGAGTTGTGACGTCCGGGGTTGGGATGGATTCCCATTATGCTCTACTTTTCGATGGCATAATCTTCCTCCGGTGGAAAATTCTAATGATTGGTTATTTGCGATCCCAAGGGCTAGATGTTTGGAGAGTCACCGAGGAAGTGATGAGGCAATGTATCACCAACAAGGAGAGGCAATTAGATGCATTGCCAAAGAGTATCCTTTTATCATCTATATGTATTGATGCATTTAATCGTGTTTATTCTCACACGAATGCACAAGATATTTGAACTAGTCTCGTTGATATATATGAAGGCAAAAATGATGTGCGCAATGAGAAATATCATGCGCTTGGTACTAAGCTCAATGGCATTAAGCAACTACCCCATAAAATTGCTAATGATAGGTATTCTCATTTGAATATTCTTGTCAATAAGATCAATGGGTTAGATTTGATGCCAATTGAAGATGACAAGTGGTGAGAAGAATACTTCAAGCTCTTCTTGCAAAGTACAAGTTGATAGTCTCTATCATCTATGACAACAATTACATGATAAGACGACTCCAAGTCAAGTGCTTGGCAAGATGACCGCCCATGAGATGACAATGAACATGGGGGTGGAAGCTTCTTCCTCATCTGACACCAAGAACATCGCTCTCATAAGCAAGCAAGCTCAATGCCAACACATAAAGGTAAGGATAAGGAGACAATAGCAAGAGTCATGCTCAAGTGAAGATGATAGAGATGAAGATGAATATAGCTATGAAGAAGATGAACAAAGCACCTCAAGCGATGAAGAGATGGATCCCAAAGTCACCAAGATCATCTCGCAAGTGGAGAAGCTCAAGAAGATCAATGCTAAGATTGATAAACCAATCTCCATGAAGGACTTTGTCAAAACAATTGATCATATCAAGAATGAGAAGAAGAGACCAAGAACAAGAGGGAGACAAAGGAAAGAGCCAAAGCATTCGCAAGCATAGGAAGATGGGTGTGTGACGATGAAGAGTCAAACTCAAGTAATGAGAGCCTCACCATCCTCCCTTCCAAGAGAAGCTCTTCCTTCATGTTATCATCGCACAAGTTGTCTCACAAGCCATCTCATAAGTGCCCTATGGACCAAGGTGTGGATTGTAATGTAAGTGATGATGAATTCGATGAGGATTCTCCATCCTATGATGAACTTTTTCATTTGATCAATGAGTAACAAAGGACCTTTAAGAAACAATCTAAAGAGCTTAAGAAATTCAATGTACTTAATGACATTTATGCTACCTTTGTTTCTAGTTATGAAAAATTATTGTGCATATTAAATTTGCTAAACAAGGAGCATGAAGAGCTTAAGGCTAAATTTGAGTGCATTGAATCTAAAATTAAGGTTCCTTTGAAGCAATCTACCTCTTTATTTAATTTCAAGCCTAAGGTAGATTCTTCCACTTCTTGTGATGATTTAATTGCTTTATCTAGCTCACTCCTTTGCAATGAGATTTTTGTTGAGAATATTGTTGTAGAATCATCTAACAACATCATTACACAAAAGAATGATGAGCTTAAGCAAGAAGTGGAGAAGCTCAAGAACGACTTGGCTAGACTAAAGGGCAAAGAATATATCCAATCTCCTCAAGATAACCGTGCTACCATGGTTAAGAAGCTTGCGGAGGGGTCAACAGTGACATGCTTCATATCAAGAAGGCCACAAGTCATTTCAATGCAAGCAAGTAAAGAAGGAGACCAAGGAGAAGAAGAAGATAAAAAACCTCTCCAACAAGATCTCCAACCTTTACACCAAGCCTAACTACAAGGTCAAGACCAAGAGCAACCACTACAAGCTCAAGAAGAAAAACAATGGCAAGGTGGTTGTTGAGAGAAAGGATAGGAGGTGAAACCAACCTATTTGGGTGCCAAGGAAGTTATCACCAATATGAAGGGGCCCCAATCAGTTTGGGTTCCAAAAAAGACTTAAAGGTCCAAAGCGGCTATGGAGATTTGGAGAATTAGCTCGAAAGATGAAGTAAAGATTTAAGCAAAGAAGCCAAGTGTACAAAAGGGGCGCATTGATGAAGATCATAATCATCACATACCCAAATCCCCATCTAAAGGTAAAAGAGGTAATAAAGTTAGATGCAAAATCCTTTCATTTGATGTAGCTCATTTGCATTATCTAGGATTGCATTTGTTTATTTCTATTGATTGCAATATCTAGTGTAGTTTTTCATATGGTAGGTTGCTTATGTTTCTCTCTAACCTATGAGCAACCTACATGGTTTATTTAGTTGTAGGTTATTTACATGACACTAGTTTTACAATTGATATCTTTTATGTGCCATGATCTAATCTATAGGATAAATCTCCATTGTTATCAACAACAAGTGTATATATTTCATAAGTGTTCAACACTTGTATGCACACATATAGGGGAGTATATCCTATAGGTTGTGCTTTTGAAACTAACATATGCTGCTAGTGACATCTTTTGTAGTCTCATGGAGCAATCAATATGTCCCCGGAGGTATGCAGTGCTTAAACACTTCAATTGGTATCATTGTCAAATCTTTTATTCATTTAAGCTACTTCCATGCATAATATAGCTTAAACTTCCTATCTTGACATATAGTCTAGTTGTGCATATGTTTCTTTCTCATCATATATATGCACACATATAGGGGGAGTTTAGACTATATTATGTGAGTTTCATAAATTGCGATTCATGCGCTTTCATACCCTACGAATTGGTATCATTCATTTGTAGTGATATCCATACAATTACTATCGTTTTAATTGGATCATGATTTATGAAGCTCTCTTCCATGTGCTCTAATATTTTTCCCTTTGAGTTCAACATGTGCATATAGCCTTTTTGGGCGATTGTTGACAAAGGTGGAGAATTTTTATGATCAAAGCAAGATGCAAATTGCAAGATGAACAATGTCGAGTAGATTGTAGCAACTAGCTGGATGTCTAGGAATGCCAAAGTTGACAAAGGATGAGGAGAAGAAGAAGCTCTTGCATGGATCGATCAAGGGAGATAGTAGTGATAGAGAAAGGGGGAGCTACAACAAAGGGGGACTAAGCAGTAAGAACGTGCATCCAAGTAATGTGGTAAGACTTTATGCTCGTTTATGATTTTTTACATTTAGCATCATTTATTATACCACTTGCTTTTATTTGTGTTATCATCAATCACCAAAAAGGGGAAGATTGTAGCAAAAATGGCGCTATTAGGCAATGATTGTGATTTTTACGATTAATGACAACATAGTAAATGGGACTAACATGTTTGTCAATAATATACGTTAGTTGGTCTCATGAATGCAATACATGAAGAAGCCATCGCAGTCGGGACAAAGTTGAACTGAATTGGAGAAGTCCCACGAAGATTTGTCTCACCAGATGGTCTGGTGCTCTGGGTGTCATACTCACCGGAGAATATTTAACAAAGGGGGAGAGAGGCCTGAAGACCTCACCGGAAGGTCCAGTGATTAGCAAGTGTGCCCACCAGAGCAATTCTTCCAGAGAAGGGTGCTGTACTAAAAAATAAAGGTTGTTAGCCTCACCAGGTAGTCCGGTGATCAAAGGATGTTGTATACGCCGGCGTATTATTTCCAGAGAGGGTTGCATTGGCTCGATTGGCTGAAGTCAACTCATCGGATAGTCCGGTGATGAAATGATGTGCACCGGATGCTTACACCAGAGCAAATTACACAGAGAAGCTGCAGAGGCTCGGATGGCTCAGGATAACTCACCAGATAGTCTGGTCTTGGAGATGAATTATACACCGGAGTGTTCGGTGTTTATAGAGGCTTGAGTGGAGGTTCCAACGGCTAGTTTCTGAGAGTGTACTCACCGGATGATCCGATGTTAGTACTATTGTTCTCACCGGATCATCCGATGTTAACTACTATTCTGAGCCGTTTGGTTAGTGCACGGGTTTGAGGCTATAAATACCCCTCCACTCAGTCATTTGAGGTTGCTAGAGTCCTGAGAAGTTCATGTACACTTGAGAAGACATCTAAGCTACCAAAGTGCTTAAAGTGATCATCCAAGGCGATTAAGCACACCATTAGAGTGTGATTAGTGCTTATAGGCCTAGAGAGTGTGTTGTTAGGTGATTGCTGCCTAGAGAGTGGATCAAGTAGTGATCCAAGATTGTACCTCTTGGTACACCGGCACCTTGGAGTCTTGGTGACTCACCAGCAAACTTGTTGACCCTCTGACTTGGTGTGGAGCGGCGGCAAGGCAATTGTGCGGAGACGCAAAGACCCTTGCCTTTGTGGCTCAAACTCCGAAGTGATCATGACGGCAAGTGATCAGAACAGAGGCTAGTGGTGAGGCCTTGCCTTGGTGGTTTGGTGGCTCATCTGGCTTGAGGCCTTGGTGGCCGTGACCGGGTGCTGTTTGGGAGCATATCCTTTGTGGAGCTCCAACATGGACTAGGGGTGACTTTTATGCCATTGATACCACGGGATAAAATCCCTTGTGCCGAGTTTCCTCTGTCTACCTTATTTACATTTCTACATTTACACTCATGCAATTTACCTTCCTAGATAGGTTGCAAGCTCTTTTGATCGGTATAGTAGACATACTAGATAAACCTAGAGCACATTTAGATAGAAATTGATATAGGTTTATCTTGTGTAGTTTTTGGAGCCAAATAGATTCTAAGTGTCCTAATTTACCCTCCCCCTTCTTAGGACATTACCGATCCCCTACACTTCTGTAAATCGCCCAATAACAGAGCGACTTATTATTGAATCGTCCAACTGTCAAGTGACAATTATATATATTTAGCCTAGTGTGTGGGCGATTGAGGAAATCACCCAACAGGAGGGCGACATGGGGGTGACGTGGTGGCCAGCGTAGCAGAAGCCGTCTTGTGAAGCACCAGGTAGGATTGTCATCCGGCTAGCGGCCGAGAGGTTGCAAAATCTCCCCCACCGGCAGGTGATTGCATGCTGTCACGTGGTGGTTGGCCCTATCACCCGACTGTTGGGCAACTAGCGTCCAAATAACTTGACTATTGGGTGATAGGAGGCCGTGGCTATAAATGGCCAAATTTTGGCCCCCAGGTCATTTTATTCCGAAAAAAGAGAAAGAGATGTGAGGAGAGGAGGCGGAGATTGGGAAGATAGGAGGAGAAGAGGTGGAAGAGAGGAGGAGAAGGTGGCGGCGCGCCGTCGCCAGCCTTTTTTTTTTTGCTAAGTTTTCTAATCTAAGTCTTTTTTTGTTGTTAAACCCTGTAGGTTAGCCATGTGATCTAGGTTAAGATGACTATAGTAGTCACTAGAGTAGATAGATATAAATCAGAAATAGATGTAGATCTATAGTTTTAGTGCAATAGTATAAATAGTTGTAGTAGCTATAGACTATGATAATTTTGTAGTAGTAGTTTTATATTTGTAGATTATCTGATGTAGATACCAAAATCAACGTAGAAGCTATGTTGGTTTTTTGGGCAGGTGTATCAGAAAAGTTAGTGTTTCAAATGTTCTATGGAGAATTGGAGATTTTTATGGTTCAGAAGGGGTTGATCTGTCAGGTTTTGAGTCAATTTTTAGAGGGATAGGAAGAGCAAATGAGAGGAGATATGGGAGGTTGTACAACGTGCTGATGCAAACCTTCTAACTTGATGCCCAACACCACGAGTTGAAGCTGCGGGCTGAAGTGAGCCGAGCAAGGGAAGGTTTCTTTTCTGGAAGTTGATTCCGATTAATGCGACATCCACTTGGAGGTATGTGGACATGGCTACCGAACAAGGCTAGCCTCTTATGTTGCTTGCTCAAGCATACAACAGAGAGGTTACCGTTCAAGAAGAGCTGACTTGGGGAGATGAAGACAGTGTGGTAGCTAGGGGATATGAAGATATGGGTGGGCAGAATGTGGCCGACATGGAACCGATTGGTATGGTGGACGAAGGGGAGTAGTTCGAACACATAGTTGAACATATGGAAAGGGAGGACATTGAGCACCAAGAATGTCTTGATGAAGACACTTCAGTCAAAGAGAATGATGTGCTTGTCCCTACTGAGTGGAACAATGTAGATTTAGAAATCTAGTTATGAGCGAAGGGTACATGGTGCCATGGGAGTACCACCAGAGTGAGGTGTCACAAGGAGCCATGTACCCATACAAGGATACTGTTATAGATACATTGAAATATTGGTCTCTTTCAGTTATGAGGCCTTTTGTGGTTGTTAATTCTACCAGGAAGGTGTACGACATGAAGGATTGTGGCCAACATAGACTACAGACTGAAATCCATAATTAAAGCCATAAAGGAGGATTTTCAGTATATCATAAGCTATGCGAAGGCTTGGAGGGTGAAGCAAAAGGCTATAGAGAAGATGTTCGGTTCATTTGAGGCATTTTACAACAACCTCCCAGACTTGGTAGGAACCTTTGCTAACAAAAACGTTGGAACTTACTATGACATTATGGATTGCCCTGATCCGAGGAATCCTGGGAAGCTTATACTCCAGTGTACATTCTTTGCTTTGGGACCATGCAGAAATGCTTTCAGGCACTACTGACCTATCCTTTGCATGGACGATACTTTCCTTACAGGAAAATATAGAGGACATATTCTGATTGCAATCGGAGTGGATGGCAACAACCAGGTGTTAATAGTGGCACTTGCTTTGGGGAGACTGAGAATACAGACATCTGACATTGGTTCCTAGAGCGTGTGAAGCTTGCAGTAGTGCAAGGACAGTCCAATGTATGTGTCATACATGATCACCATGCGGGGTTGTTGCAGGCAATATTGGATATTCAGCATGGTTCTGTTGAGTGTCGGCGGAGTGCCCAGTGGCCGGACATACAGAGCAGGTGGTGTATGAGGCACTTGGGTGCTAACTTCTTATGAACTTTTTCAAGAGGCTGTTCAGTCAGAACTAGTAGAGGAAGTTCAACGCTACGTGGCATAGGTTAGATGAACTTACAACAAAACAATCTGACGAGTTATCGAGGAGGGTAAATCTTCGGCCTGGGGACCTGCCTATGTCTCTTGGTGATATCCGAATAGATACTGAGTGTACATGGAGGAGCCCAAGGACATTTGTGAAGTGCTTCTCTGAGTGGATAGAGCACGAGCCAAAGGAGAAGTGGGCCTATTGTATGACACTGATGCGGCTAGGTATGGTATCATGATGACCAACTTAGCAAAGGTGTACAATTAGTTAATGTGTGATTTAGCGGACTGCCACTTGTTGCAATTATTCAAGCGATTCTGCATAACAGATGCAAGTACTTCATCGACCACCACAAAGTAGCTTCGGCATGGCTAACAATAGGTTGGTGTATTTAAGCATGTTGACAAAGTACGTGGATGACAAGATAAAAAGGGCACGGATGCATCGAGCTAAACGGATAGGCACCACGGAACACTGTTTTGAGATTATGTGTAGAGAAAAAGGTCATCGTGGTGGCAATAGTGAGCGGAGCGTGCAGAGTATATTTTGAGGAATGGATCATGTTCTAGTTCATGCATGAAGCTTAAATTCCTTCACATGCCATGTTCCCATGTCATAGCTGCTTATTCGCTGGCTGTTTTATTTCCTCGTCAGTACGTGTCCCAATATTTCATGAAGGAAGCTATGATGACTACATGGAATGCTGAGATTTATGGGTTTGCTCTGTTTGGCACATTCACAATTGAGCGTGGTCGTGACGACCATTGGGGTCCAGATAAATATATGTTCAGGCAGAAGGTTAGATGGCACAAGACTCGGCAGATTAGGAATGATATGGATGAGTCAGAAGCTGGTCATCGGGAGAAAAGATGCAACATCTGTAATAGCACAGAGCACATGTACAACTATTGCAAAAAAAAAGGACAGAAACAATGCTGCCAGGGCAGGACCATCAGGAGATGTAGATGGACGGCATCCTACTGCTCATCGAGGCCGGGCGGCACAGGATGGTGTTGCTCATTGAGTAATGATCCACCATTGTAATGGACTGTTTAATTAGATATTATATGGCTTGTACAAACTAATTTATAATGTTTAATTACATGTTATATGACTTGTATGAACTTAGTTGTAATGTTTAATTACATGCTATCTGGCTTGTATGAACTAAATTATAATACGAACTCAATTTGTGTAAGTTTCAGACTTGTTGTGGGTTTGTAATATTTTGCAGCTTGTTGTTTCTTAATATGAAGTTCATTTATGTACCATGTTTTTACATATTTACAGATTGTTGTTTATTAATATAACCACAATTGCAACACAGGTATGGGTGAGGTTCCTAAGCTTCCTGACCTATAGTTGGACCAGAATCACTGGTGGCTCATTGTTGGCGCAAGAACATATCTTGCATGAACAAGTACAGCGAGAGCACACTCATAGGAGTAGCTCATGCTTGGAGAAGAAGTGGAGAGGGAGGAACACCAAATATGTTGATGGTAAAAAAGGATAGGTCCTTGGCCTGATGGCCAGGGGTTTGTATTTATAGCACTAGTAGGGTGTGAAATGTACAAATATGCCCCTACAGAGGTGGCGATACAAATATCTCCATATCGCATGGGCCTAGAGCTGGTTGGATCACACAGCATGGGTCTAGGTTCGATGCACTTACTCCTAATCAGAAGATATTCTCTACCACGGCAACACAATGGTGCAAATGACCGGGCGTGGTGCACAGCCGGTCACCTACTGCGGCGCCACCCTGTGAGGGATGTTAGCCTGGCCACCACTTGCTTTGGGATGTTAGGATAGCCTTTTAATACCATACGGTATTAAATGCCAGTCACTTCCTTGCAGGTTAAGGACGGTTGGCAGGTCCCCCCTAGCTAATCTTTCTCCAAGACTTGACGACTCACCCCCGGGGCTTCGAAAAGCCTACCCAGACTCTGGAGGGCAGAGGCTTTGGAGGCTGGGGCTCTAGAAGGCCAGGGCTCTGGAGGGTTTCGAAACTTGGTGATCCGCAAACCCTCTAGGGACCCGTTTGTCCGCAAGCGAGGGCTAGTGGGGCTAGGAGCATCGAGGTTCCTTAATGATGATGCCCAACAATAGCCCCTCGCGAGGACAGCCAGGGAAGCGGCCGACCTTGTAGTTTTTTGGGAGCAGGGCCCCTGGCGGTCCCTGGCTCTGCTATCGATGGCTTGCGGCTCTTTGTCTTTGCACAAATTGTTTGGGAGGTCCCACCCAACTGGTTTTGAATTTGACCATTCGACAACACCTGTGAAAGGGGTATTAAATGTGACATGTGATTAGTAGGTGGTGACGCCTTGTTAGGTGATAGAGGGACGCGTGGCGCCTCATTGTAGGAGGGTTGTGAAAAGTGGTTTCGTTCCCCCATGATTGCGATCTTGTGGGTGAAAGGATGGGGCATGCGTGGGTTTCCCCAGGAGTAAATAACTCCCCCTTATCTTTATAAGGAGAGGGCCTTAGCCGAGCGGTGGTTTTTCTCAGCACCTTGTTCTCATCTTTGTCTGCATCTGCATCTGCCCGCCTGTTCTATCACAGCGCTTATAGCCTCCACCATCATTCAGCGTTCCCCGCCATCTCCTTGGGGCCCTCATGGCCAGTTCCAGCACTCGAGGTGGGGCCAACATGTCATCGATGGGTGGGGCCGACGAGGCGCACGGGGCGGCCGGTACTCAAGCGACGCTGATTCCTCCACCACTGCTTGGGCCACCATTGGGCGTGGTGCTCCACCACACCAGAAAGAAGTTTCCCCAGCAGACCATCATGCTAGGGGAATCCATCATTGACGACACCGCGCTTCATCGGATGGTCGAGGAGGAGAAGATCCCTTCCAGATCCGTTGTCCAGGCATCGCGGGGAGAGGAGACTTTGGAGCCTCATGGCCATGAGATCGTCGTTTCTAACTAGGCTAAACAAGATGATGTGGTGCTGACTTCGCAAGCCATGCAAGCATCGTCTTGGATTAAAGAAGAGGTGAGCTGAGATCTAGCCTCAACCGCTCATGATGGATCAAATGGCTGGAGATTGCGCTTCTAGGTTAAGGATACTACTGGTGACTCTGCATAGCGGCAGCAGCTCAGGTTTCGTTGGAGACGACGATCGGGCGCGTGGCCACTGACATCGATACTGGGCTTCGGTGGCATTTTGGTGAAACAAGGAAAGCATGGTGTAGAATGCGGAAAGACTAACTCAGTGGTATGGATGGTTTTGGAAGGGATCATCTGAGGTAGTCGCAAAACCGCGACGACTACCCTCATATTCAACCATGGCCGCCTCTAGATGCAGTGATGAAGATGCATGCGTTCCCAGAGATTGACTATGAAATTTGAGAAACCATTTGAACAAAGATGTTCATATTTCTTGAGAACACAATGCTATAGCACGAGTTTTGGTAGATCATCCACAATCAACAAAGATGAGATGGGTGACGGTTGCCGCATACTGTAGTTGGCAACTGTGTTCCGGTCGTGTCGCTGCACAACCAGTAAAGGGAACATACGGTCATGTAGAAGACTCCATGGGACACACCATGACGTGGTTGGTGCAACCATACGGCTTTTGGATCGACGGGGAACGCGAAAGCAAAATTGGTCCACGTGCAGAATGCGTCCAGACTGGGACAGCAGGCACGACGATCGCGTTCTTGATGGCGTAGGAGATTTAATGGCCGAACTAAATTTGTGGGGTGGTTAAGGGATACCAGAGGCACCCGCTAATGAAAGTGCATGGTTATCGGTGCACTGCTCGGTTGGGAACACTGATGCCAAACGGTGGTCACGTGGCTGTCCGCGATGGCGACGACCGTGGCGGTGTAGATCGAGCTTTGGCTGGGGCTAGGGCTTGGCTAGAGACTTAGTATGATGGTGAAACAGGGGCAAGGAAGGGGAAGGAGGGGTCCTCACCTTGCTTTGATGATCGGGGAAGGAGGATTCGTGGAGACAACGATGAAGCGCATCACGGGCGGCGACGGCAGCGGCACCGGCGAACGGTGGCGCACGGGCAAGGCAGCAGCGGTGACTAGGGCTTGGGGCATGGAAAGGGTTAGGGGAGGACATGCAGCACCTATTTATAAGGCTAGGGGTAGCTGGTTGAGGTGGAGTCCATGCCGGACACGAATCGGGTTCGAGTTCGAGTCGGTTAAGATTTCCTTTTTCGCCGCTCTCTATTCCAAGGACGATATCTCTACCATCCGGACTCCAAATTGGACATTTCTAGACTCTAAATTGTAGTGCTAAAACTTAGGACGTTTTTGGCCTCTAAATTGGACAATATCTCTAATGTCCGAACTCCAAATTGGATGTTTCTACAATTTTGGTATTCATTGGAACTTCTGGAAATGCCATTTTGATTTCCAAAAATGCGTCACAAGGTAAACTATTTGAAATTGAACTTCTCTGCGTAGCACTAATTTTGAGGGCCATAACTCCTAGCTCCATTATCCAAAAGGGGACTTCCATAGGTTCAAATCGAAGCTCTCAATGATACCTACAACTTTGGTATTGTCAAGATTTGCATTTGAGGCTGTCTTGAACTCCGAAACTGCATGGGAAGATAAGGCTATCCAGGACTCCGTGAATATCAACAGATTTCATGGATCTTGTGTGTTAGGCCTTCTAGATGACTTTTGTGCCGGCCAAGAGCTTGGGCTTGGGCAGGATTGGGTCCGATGGTAGCTTAGGCATATCTAGGGTTTTAGAAAAGAAACTTTTGCAGAGAAATTTGAATGGGGTTTGAATTTGAATTGAGCTTGGATAGGATTGGAATTGAACTAGAGAAGGATGAGGTATAATCAAGGATGGAATAGATGATGAATTCAAGAATTTTGAATTCCAACCATTAAGATCCTTAACCTACCCACTATTGAATTTTGTAAAAACATTTTCAAAACCTTTTTCACTCCAAAACACCAAAGAGAAGAAAAAGAAAAAAACTCTAATGCATTTAGCTGGCTCCTAGCAAAACTCAGCATGCAATGCACAAGAAATAATAACCTAGGTTGCTTGGTTGTTTATGAAAATAGGTTTTAAACTTCTCTACTGGTGAAGCTACTCACTAAAGTTGGAAAATTTTAAAAAGTTTAAAATTTTGGAAAGTAGGGGTGTTACAAATCTACCCCTCTTAAAAGGAATCTCGCCCATGAGATTCGGGCCGATTTAAAAAGAGATAAGGAAACTCTTTCGTTTTCTATCTCTCGATAGCTCATCTTTTGAGTGTTCATCCCATTGCACCTTGCACATAGTAATTACCTTGCCTCTAGTGACTCTTTCATCGGTCTCAGGAATCTTGACTAGATACTTAGTTTGTGAGATCTTTTTGTACATCCAACTCTTCAATTGGTAACCGATCTTTGGAGATTCATTGACTCTTCTTTAACTGAGGAAAACATCAGGCACATATTAGAGTTGAGGCGATAACCAACTTCTCTTTTAGCACCTTGAGGGTTTGTTATATCTAGAGGCGGGGTCCTTTAGTGGGAGGAAGTGAGCAACCTTGATCAAATGTTCTGTTACAACCCATATAGAGTCATAACTGGTCTGGGTACGTGGTAGTCTAATTGTAAAGTTCATACCGATCTCTTCCTGTTTTCATGGCACCTTCAGTGGCTGTAGCAATTCTGCGGATCTCCAATGTTCAGCTTTGGCCCTCTGATATGTATCACATAGAGCTAAATATTCTACTACGTCTCTCTTCATTCCGTACAACCGATAACGATCTTGACATCTTGGTACATCTTGGTACTTCCGGGATGAATTGAATACACTGACACATGAGCTTCTTTTAGAATTCTCTCCTTGAGCTACTTCTGATCTTGCCTACTTAGATATTCTGCATGCTCTCCTTGATATTCTCATCTTCCGCCTGACCTTTTTTAATGTTCTCATCCAAGGTGGGTTCCACACCCATGGCTATTGCCTCCATGTCCATGACAAACCCTAGGTTGAGTCACTGAAATTCTCCTCATAAGATTGGTTGAGCTTCTTGTAGCATGGCCATGTTGTAATATGCTTTTCGACTTAGCGCATCTGCCACTACGTTTGCCTTCCCAAGGTGTAATGGATTCCCATATCATAATCCTTGATCAGTTCTAGACATCTCTGCTGTGTCAGGTTAAGATCTAATTTTTTTAGTAAATATGTACTCCAGGCTCTTATGATCTGTATCTCTCACACCGTTTACGAATAAAGCAGTATCTCCGTATCTTTAGAGTATGCACTTTGGCTGCTAATTCCACCTCATGAGATGAGTAGTTCTTCTTGGGTGTTCTCAATTGTCTAGAGGCATAGGCTACAACTCGACCTTCTTGCATCAAAACTCATCCAAGTCCCTGTCGAGATGCGTCATAATATATGTCAAAATTCTTCTGGGTATCAGGTAACACTAGCTCTGGGTTGAGGTAGTTTCTTCTTTAGCTCCTTGGAACTTGCTTCGCAAGTAGAGGTCCACACATACTCTTTCTTCTTCTTTTTTTTTGAAGCAATTCTGTGAGTGGTTTTATTATCTTAGAAAACCCTTCTATGTAGCGACGCTAATGTCCTGTTGAACCAATGGAAAGTTCGTACTTTTGTAGCATTTGTAGGTGATTTCCAATTTAGCACATCTTTCACCTTACACAACTCCTTCGGTAGACAAAGTAGGTTTGAGGAACATCACTTCTTTGAACCAGAACTCACATTTTCTAAGCTTAGCATTTAACTAATGTTCTCTAAGCTTTGCAAAGCTTTTCTTAGGTGATCCTCATGATCTTCTTCACTTTTAGAGTAAACTAGTATGTCATCGATAAACATTACCACAAACTTGCCCAAATACTTCATGAAACCTTATTCCATAAGGTACCTTTAGTTAATAATTTCTCGGCTTTGGGTCTAACTTTTGAGAAAACACTGGCTCCAGTGATTTGATCAAACAAATCCTTATTTCTTGGTACAGGATGTTCATCCTTGATGGTAACATCATTGGGAGCTCCATTATGCATAACCTTTGGCCTCCGTCTTTCTTTTGGCAATACTTTGGGATGTACAGTAGAAACTCGCAGACCACTTGAATCTGCTCCAATGTTGCTCCTTCTATTCGATTTAAGGTTTTCTCCACTACTGCTGGACTGCCTGCCACCAACTCGACCTTAGCCACGGTGATTGTTCCTCCAACACCCACATTCACTCCTTTAACTTGGCTAACCCAAGCTTTCTAGGGGTAACATATTCTTATTTTACCAGGTTTGGAGGGAGGTCTACCACCCTTAAATTAAGGTTTTTCTTGGAGCATATGGGTTTAGCTCTTTTTTCTATCCATAAATATTGACATTGTTCGTCTGGCTTTGGAAACTGAACCTGTCCGAAGTGAGGTACTTCTTTGGACATCATTTGTTCAAATATGTTAGTTCCCCAAAGTAGAAACACATTCTCTCAACATCAAGAACAAGAGACCTCTTGGAACACTTGCTGGCGTAATGACCTTCTTCCCTGCTTGTTGGTATTGGAGGCCTCTCTTCCTCTTCTTGTTGCCACGCTGCTGACTATGCTCGTCTTCTGCACGCAAAGCTTCTGTGATCCGTAGTAGAGTTTCCATATTCTGAGCCATGCCTTGAAGGATCTGAGTTTGTATTACCAAAAGTTGTTCCTTGTTGAATTGAAGCAGCATCCTCTGGTTGTTGTTGTTGGTACCTTTAGCAAGCTAACATTTCTTTGTGTTCACCATCTGATCGAGGTTGAGGGGAAATGTTGGGCAAAAAAATAAAGGACTAGAGGGAGAAGACCCAGCTATACTATTAACTACAGAGGTAGTAAGCCTATAGGAAATGTGGTAGTGTGCTAGATACTAAAACTTCCGACAACACACACTAGCACTCAGACAGAAAATCCAAATCACACAAGACACACCACACAAAAGCGCACTACTAACATCGTTCTAATGTTCCTAAAGAATAGGGAAAATCCTCCTATGAGTCAAAAAAAAACTAAAACTGGAAGTAGCGCGGAGGTAGATCTTTATGTCTTCAGTGTTGTGGTAGATGATTCTTCCTAGTAGCGAAGGGCCTTCAACTCCATTATCGGAATCTTCATACGAGGTAGGAGCATCAAGTGAGATCTTCAAGTGTATCCTCTAGGATTGGAGTAATCAAAATGGTTCAGCAACTAAAAGTTTTGAAAGGGGGAGTGTTGGAAATTCATTTTGCTCAATAAATTGGAGTAGGTAACTAGAGAGAAACTGAGAGGCTAGAAAAGCATGGGGATGGCTTTTTTTCAAAATAGGCTTCTTAAAATATGACCTTATGGCACGACCAATCTATCTAGGCTTGCGTCCAACGGTCAGTATGGATCGATACTTGAAAGTGCGTCTAGCCCCTATGTGTGGTTTTGGTAATTAATGACAATACCTATGGACTAACAATGGTGTTGAGTTTGTTAGTAGGCTGTTCCATAGGTGATGCATGGATGAGAGATATGCATGAGCTCTAGGTGAATGGGGAGAATGAAAATGCATCAAGATGAATGAGCTCTAGATGATGCTCGGGTAAGTGATGACAATACTTATGGACTAACAATCATATTGAGAATTTCTATTAGGTTTTTCCATAGGAGATGCATAAATGATGAAGCATGGATTTTTTGAGAAATGTCATGAGTTCAAAGAATTGCATCGAAAGTCATTGAGTTTTTAGTGATGCTCATAAGAAGAAGAAGAAGCTCAATAAGATTAGCAATAAGCTTGAAGGCTAAGTTACTTGTGGAGATCAAGTAACTAAAGGTATGACTTGTTAATAGAATTTTATGGACTAACCTGTGTGCTATGTGTTTAAGAATGAGTGGAGTTAGGTTTTATACGAAGATTGACATTATGCATGAAGGCTAATAAGTTACTTGTGGAGATCAAGTAACTTACAGTATAAAAGTTATCATATAGGTTTTATGGACTAACCCATATGCTTTGTGCTTGAGAGTGAGTTGGGGTTAGGATCCATAAGAAGGCATAAGTTGAATTGAAATCATATATGCCAAGAGTGAAGAACAAGAGTGGACTCCATATTTGATAAAATGAATTCCATGAAGATGTCAAATACAAAATGGTTTCTATGGCAAGACGGTGAAGGGCAAGCAAGAATCGACAGCAATGGACCATCCGGTGGTGAAGGGCAAGCAAATGGCTTGGCGCGGAAGGACCAAGGTGGTGGTGAAGAGCGAGTGAAGGCTTTGCGCCAATGGACCGTGCGAGGCCATGGGAAGCTATGGATGATTCACATCAATCATATGAAGAATCAAGAAGAGATGGAGTGAAGAATATATGAAAGTTGGCAACCCTCAAGGTTTGAAAGAAAGAAGCGGTACTTGAAAGTTTTCAAATGCTCAAATTGGTTCAAACGAGTTTTATCTTTGAATTTTAGTATAGGTATGCCACACTATTAAGAGGGATACAACGTGAGCTAATTATCGTGTTTCAGTGCTCAAGAGTTTCTAACCAATCCCATAGTGAGAGTTCTTTTTAGAAATCTAGAGCGGAAAGTGTGGAAGTGTTCAGATTGGGTTTAGGAGTGTTCCTAATTTGATCCTATATGTTTTAGGTCATGAATTCAGTTTGGATGTGTAGCCCTCTGAATAAGCTTTCCATAGAGTCCAAAATCATTGCAATCAGACTCCAGGATCAAAAGTTATCGCCGTTTTTCAGAGGTCTGCTATGTTGAACCCGGATACTCTGGGGTAGGCCAGATACTCCGGACTATCCGGAGTCTCCGGATGAGACTCCGCCAGAGAATCTCGGTTTGGGCTATTTTAGTTGACTCGAATACTCCGGTGTACCCCGGAGACTCAGGGTAAGACCAGAAAAGTTGAGTAACGGCTAGTTTTTGAAGTGGGCTATTTATATCCCCTCACCCCCATCCTTGGGGGCTGGGGCAAGTAGCACGAAAGAACACATTTCTAGAGCCAAAAGAACCTCTCTCACTTCATTCTAGTGTGTGATTTGAGAAAAAAAAGTGAGTTGGGTTCAGAGTTTAAAAGATTGAGTGTAAGTGAGCCAAATCCAATCTTGAGCACTCTAGTTAATCGGCAAGAAGTTTGATTGCATTTGTTACTCTTGGAGGTGAAACCTCCTAGCTGGCTAGGTGTTACCCGGTGAGCTCCTGCGCGTGTGGTGAGGCACGAGAAAGTTTGTAAAGGTCGATCTCGCCTCTGAAAGGGAAGAGATAAAGCTAGTGGATCGAGGAAAGCGGTTGAAAGAGACCTGGCTCGTTGGAGCATCCTTAACGGAGACGTTGGATTTATGGTGGTGAATCTGAACTTCAGGAAACAAATTTTGTGTCTCCACTTTTGTTCCTCTACTTTTGAGTTCTTGCTCAATCTTTGTGCATATTAATCGATATACTTGTTTTTGTGTATTTGAGTGTAGGTTCTCCGTGAATCTACTTGGGATCATCTCCGGAAACACACGACATCATATAGTTTGAGCTAGAACTCTCCACACATCCATTATATTCAGTTTCGGACTCAGTTCTGTACAGAACCCGAAGAATCCGGACTCTACCGGAGATTCTAGACCTCCCAGATTATCCAGATTACCCGGATACTCTGGATGAACAGTGATTTCCGTTGTGTGAATAGTGTTTTCAGCCTTATTCAATTTAAGTTTTATTGCATATCTCTTGCTAGAATTGAATAATTCTTGTCACCTTAGGATTGTAATTTCCACGCTTATTTAGGGTGATTGTGCACTAGTTGAGCCTAGTGTATTTAGGTTTTTCACTTGTGAAAAATCCGTTAGTTTATATTTCGCTGCAAGTTTAGGCCAACGGTAAAAGGGGACGAATTTTTGCAAAAATACCTATTCACCCCCCTCTAGGCCACATCATTGTCCTTTCAATTGGTATCAGAGCCAAGTCTCTCTTTTCGAGCTTTACCGCCTAGAGAGTAAAGATGTCGACTAGCGGATCAGTGCACATAGAGTCATTCCTATTTAATCTTAGTGGAGTACTCGCATGCTTAATATCTTTAGGGTCATGGGTCCTCAAATAGAGCGAGTTGTAGATGTGAGTATTTCTCCTCCTAGTGATAATCTCTTGTCATTTGAAGAGGAAGAGAAATATATACATCTTAATGCTCAAGCCACTAATATTTTATTTAATGCTTTGAGCATAGATGTTATTGAATCAATCTTGCCGCTTGAAGACGCTCATCTCATTTGGACTACTCTTAAAGAAAGATATGACAAGCTCATATGTGATGAAGAACTTCTTCCAAAGACGTCATTTGTGGAATGTTCTACTTCACCATCACACCATGAAGAGCACCAAATGATTTTCTCTTTTGTCCAAATGGATGTCACTCCGTCATCCACTTCACCAACATTTAACAACGAGCAAGGTAATGAAATGGTGAGTGTTGTAAGTGAGTGTTCAATCCCTCCTTTGGACTTTAGCAACACTTGCAACGAAATTTCCATATCTAGTAATGTTGTTAAGCCTTGCATATCATCTAGTGTAAAAATGCATATTTATCATGATGATATGGTTCTTTGTCCTCATAGCGATGCATCTATTTCCACAAGTACTTGTGTGACTAACATTTTGAAGGAAATAGAAGTCTATGAGAGACAAAGCCTAGGTGGAGAAGCTATAGCAAAAATAAACAAGAAAGCTTCATCTAGGAGAAGATCAAGGACAAGTCAAGCTTGCTACATTTGTCACCAACACAAACATTATAGCATGGATTGTCCTCAACTTGGAAGTGAAGCATCCACTTCTCCAAGGTGCTCATCCCCTCACATCGATTCTCCATTGTGCCTTATGGCAGAAGGTAAAAGGAAATTGGTAAGTGAGATTAATATTGCTAAAGCTAGTTCTAGTGCTAGTGATAGTGATGAGCTCGAGTTTGATCTTTTGAGCAAAAAGAATATGCCTAAAATGATCAAGCTCTTGCGTATAATAGAAGGCCATGAGGAAAGCCTTGAGAGGCAAGAGGATTTCCTCGTTGAGAAAATAGAAGAGCTTAAGGTCTTAAATGTGAAATATGAAAAACTTCAAGAATCCCATAATTCTTTGTCTAATCTTTATGGGGATCTTAAAGTTAAGCATATTTCTTTGATTGATAAATTAGATGCTATGCCTCTAGTGGATTTAGAAATGTCATGTCCTAATTGCAATGTTTTATCTAAGGACAAATCCACTATTTCTCAAATTGATAATGCTTGTGCTACTAACTCTAATTCTTATGTAGCATCTTTGGAAAAAGAAAATATTGAGCCAAAGGCTCAACTTGAAGAGCTCACGAGCAAGCATGTGGCTTCGCAAGAAAATCATGATGAGCTTATGTGCTCTCATGAAAATCTTGTGGACTCACGTACCATGCTAAATAGCTCATGAGGTTGTGGTAACAACAGTAAAATCCTATTGACCTTACATGCACAAGTGCATATGCTCACTAGTTCATATTGAATTGCCTTGTGCTAACCCTTGTTACTCTCAAGCAAATATTTCCCCGAGCACTACTTGTGACTTGGATCATGTAGGTAAAAATAAGAAGCATAAGGATCATGGACTTGAAGCGAAATCGAACAAGAAGAACAAGCCCAACAACATCAGGATCATGGGGCAAGAACAAAAGAAGAACAAGGCTCTCATCACTTGCATCAAGTGCAAGAAGGAGGGTCACCATGTGAGAGATTGCTCCTTGAGGAAGGAAGAGAAGGACATGATCAAGATCCAAGATAAGAAGATGGCTCATGTCAAGTGCTTCAAGTGCTCAAGCACGGAACACTATGCCTCTATGTGTTCAAACAAGGTTGATGACAAGACCATACTTCCAAAGAATAAAATAAGAAGAAGAAAGAGGAAGTGTTATGGATGCAATGAGAAGAGACATGAAATTGCATCATACCCCTACGTGAAGAATGAAGGTCTTATGTCATCAAGGAAGAGGTTCATCGGCAAGGAAGCAAGCAAGAAGCAAGATGAGAAGGCATCTTGCAAGGACAAGCACTGTATTTGCTACACTTTCCGGGCCAAGGGACATATTGGTAAGAATTGTCCCATTGGTAACATTCCTAAGCCTCACTCATTCAATAATGATCAATATTTGCCTAAGAATGTTAAGAGTGGTACTTATGTTGCTAAGGTGACTAGTTCACCTCATGATAATGTAAAAGCCATTTAGGTACCTAAGTCTCTCGTGACTAACCTTAAAGGACCAACATGGTTTGGGTACCACAAAGTGCATAATTTACTTGGAGATGCATTGAAGACTTGGCTTACTTGAGAAGAACTATATTGAATATCTCATCTCAAGACTCTTTCAAATTGGGCTTTCCCATGATATTTGGAAAGAAATGCCAAGAGTATGGATTATTGCTTTATTTCAATCTTCAATGACATCCCGGTAACAAGTATCTAACTTGTGCTATCTAGCCACTTAGCTTAGCATAAGTGCAAATGTTCACAATTTGTTTTATGGTCGTGAGCACTTGAATGTGGCTAGGTAAAATTTGAGCAAAAATTATACTTTGTGTAATATGATGCTTTTAACGGCTCTCAAGTAGAGAAAAATCTTGTTAATAATGTAGGTGATGGATACTTTGTGATGGCTATGGAAGATGAACTTAATTTACATGATCTCATGGTTATAAGTTCATTCTTAACATAAGTATTTCCATTGTAAATTCCTTTTGTACCTTAACTAAAAATATAGGGTAAACTCCTCTAGATTCTTGAATGAACTAAGTGCATATTACAAGTAATTCAAGCACTTGGATACATATATATGGGGAGCTCATCCTATGTTTTATTCTTTGAGACTAATATTTCTTCAAGTAAAATTTGTGTTTAGTCTCTTGGTAAAATGAAGGGCATTGGAGACTTGGCTAATTATTTGAAGATTTATCTAATTGACTAAAGAGTCAAGTTTTGTGGAATTATATGTATTATTACCCAATGTCACTCTATGAAGGTAACTCTCTATCACAATACCTTAAATTCATATTTTTGTTCATTGTGTTAGATTTATTGTTCTACACTTTTTCTGGAAGTTTCTAGCTCTTTGCATGTGTAGGTTGTGTATTTATGCTTGTTTAGAGATTATACTTATACTAGCATGTGTAGACTTTATTACAATCTTATCATGCTTACTTGTTTCATATTCATACTTGTCTTGATTTCTTGCTAAGTGTGCTATGAATTTGTTTCTAGTGCATCTAGCTTTTCCTGCCAACTAGTATATGTAAGTCATATAACTAGTATGTGTAGGATGCATTGCACATTCATGTGTTGATTGTGGTTTTAAGTCTTATTTGATCTTATTCGTCTTATTGAATTCTATTTGGCTCTCTTTTGGATATATTAATGGATTATCACATTATGGGGGAGTATTATGCTTTATGCATCTTAAATACCCATAATTTATGAACATTTGAGCAATACCATTTAAAATTGATATCATTGTTTATCTAGCATCTGGTGAACATCAAAGAAAAAACTTGCTCTTCTTCGTGGTATGTCAAGCTCATATAAAGCACATTTTTGCAAGAATCCATTAATTGATCCGCTTTTGGTTTAAATTGAAACTTGAGATTCGTGGTATTTATCTAGTGATCTTTTCAATCTCAAGATTTTAGTTTGAATCATTTCTCATTTGGATCAAATCAACAATTGTTTTAATTGTCCGGAGTCTCCAGTGTTCACCGGATACTCCAGTGGTTGGTGTTTTTGGCCGGAGTCTCCGGCAAGGAGTCTCGATTAGCATTTATTTTAAATGACCGGAGTCTCCGGTGTTCACCGGATACTCCAGTACCTGGAGAGGCTAGAGAGTCTGGCAAGTCTCCGAGTCTTTTCTGTGTGGTGACTAAGTGTCACCTGGAGTCTCCGGTGTTCACCGGATACTCCGGGTCAGTTCAACAGAACTGTATCAACTATTATTTTTATTTGTGTTTTCTTGCAATAGTTGACTTTGTGAAGAATGTGTTTAAAGCATGTGTTTAATTTCTAAAATCCTTCTTTCATGCTTCTTGAAAGAAAGTTGATCATGCCTTGTTGCAATTACCGACTTGTGATATCTCCAGATAGCATCGTCTTCTTACAATTGGTAATAATACAAGTGGTAATCCTTGTTGATGATCTTTATTTCAATTCTTGTTTCCATGTGACTTCCTTCTATGTGAAAGATTTCATTTAACTCCTATGTTAGGAATATTGGTTTCTTCAAGGAAACTTTCCTCTTAGAGTTCATAGAAGTTTATTATCTCAATGCTTTAATTCTTTTCAATATATTTGCTTGAGATAAATTTTTGAGGATGTTTGGAACTTATTCATATCTCCATATGCTCAAATCTTGCTTAGTTCATTTGTTGAACTTTATGAATGATAATTTGTTGATCTTTTTATCTTAGATGCAATTTGGACAACCTTATGATATTTGTCTTTCATTTGGTATTTTCAAGTCTCATATGCTATTTTTGTCCAAATTATATCTTCATCGGATCTTGAAAGTGATGAGCATGCTTGTTTGACTTAAATGTTAAATTCTATAACATGTTTTCTTTCTTTGATCCTATATTTAGAGTAAGCCTCTCTCAAGTGTTTTTATTGTCTAAAAGGTGCATAGAGCTTTTATTTGATTTCAATTGGTATATACCTTCATTCGGTATATATTTTCAATTGGTATCTATCTGTTGATATGAACTTGAATTGTTATCATTTCCATACAAATATGCACATATCTATGACAGAGCATGCTCTATGTGATGAGTTCACTAACCTCTTCGGACCCAATGAATTTGGGGATCAAATTGTACTTGAATGAATTTTAGGTACAATGAAGATGCATTGGATGCTTGGATTAATCATAATGAAGGTCCTTTCAAATAGAAGATCATTTCAATTGAAATTTATGAAGATGATTTTGTCCTTTCAATTGGTATCTACAAAGAAGACAATCTCCTTCAATTTCAATTGGAATCAAAAGAAGGACCATATGAAAGTGAGCAATTCAATGTCATTCCAAGTAATTTGTTCTTGATTCATGCATTTAATTTTAAAGATTCAATCTTGTGTAGATTGCATCATATCATAAAAATGTCTTGCAAATATATGTTTTTCTTGCAAGTGCTTAAAACCTCTTAATTGCAAATATTTGCAATTTGAAGTAGCATATTTTTGTGGGAACTCTATAATCATGTTTTATGATTCATCTAATCTCAAATATGCAAAAGATTTCATATCAAATGCTTGAGTTGCTCCTATATGCAATATTGATGAAAATTGCAAACTCTTTTGCTTGAGGTTTGTAGACCGCTTTAAATTGCTCTTTTGAACATATATGCTCATGTGATATTGACACTTTGTGATAAACTAGAAATTCGTTATATTGTCAACAATTTTCCTATGTTCAACTTAGATCCTAATCCATTGCATTTGTGCTTTGGATATTTATTTCGGACTCATGCTTGATTTGCCTTCAATTGAATTTGTTTCAATTGGCATCTATTTCAATTGGAATTGGTATCCTTTTCAAATGGAATGCTTTGGATTTTCAATTGGTATCTCTTGTAGGTATGCAATTGATATCCTTTGATTTTTTTATCTTTGCTATGGCATTTGATATCATTTTTCAATTGGTATCTTTTAAAATCTCATTTGGCATCTCTTTGAACCCCTTTTGAGCTATTGTATAGCTTGTTCTCCTCACATAACTTATATTTGGATAAGTGTATTTGGTTTAACTCAAATTACATGAAATACATATATCATAAGGAGTTTACACTATACATGGTCTTGCACTAGCTTTCGATGATTCCTTTTGTGAGATAGAGCTAATGTACTTCGAATGATTTTTGGGAAAATTTCTCTTTTAGCAAGTCCTCCATAATTCTTACCAATTTGACGTCAATTGGGGGAGAATTCGTTTCGATGATTCCATTTTGGCATTGATGTCAATTGGGGGAGAATTTGAACTAGATGTTATATTTTGTAAGAGGGCTTCGCTTATGGAGGATAATTTGCTTATGGGGAAAGATGTCAATTAGGGGAGAATTTGAATGTTTGCCTTTGAGAAATGAGGTGAAAGTTTTGCTTTGCATGAGCATATTCATCTTCATACATACTTTATCATTCTTGCATGATATGTATAAACAAAAGTCCATCCAAAATTTGAGATAGACAATATATGCAATGATATTCGAGATTCATTCAGACATGCATAGATTGTGGGGGAGTTTACTATATACATATGTTGGTTTTGACTAACATCAAAACCTTTGTGGTGTTTGATACTAGTAAAACTAGTTTTGGCAATCTCAAATATCTTTGTGATATTTGTTATTTCCAAAACTTGTTCTTTGTATACATTCATCTTCGAATTATATGTATACTTAGAACTTTAAATTTTGTCAAATATAATCATCTAGTGAGATTGTCATCAATTACCAGAATGGGGGAGATTGAAAGTGCATCTAGCCCCTATGTGTGGTTTTGGTAATTAATGACAATACCTATGGACTAACAATGGTGTTGAGTTTGTTAGCAGGTTGTTCCATAGGTGATGCATGGATGAGATATGCATGAGCTCTAGGTGAATGAGGAGAATGAAAATGCATCAAGATGAATGAGCTCTAGGTGATGCTCGGGTAAGTAATGACAATGCCAATGGACTAATAATCATACTGAGAATTGCTATTAGGTTATTCCATAGGAGATGCATAAATGATGAAGTATAGATTCTTTGAGAAATGCCATGAGTTCAAAGAATTGCATCAAAAGTCATTGAGTTTTTAGTGATGCTCATAAGAAGAAGAAGAAGCTCAATAAGATCAGCAATAAGCTTGACGGCTAAGTTACTTGTGGAGATTAAGTAACTAAAGGTATGACTTGTTAATAGAGTTTTATGGACTAACCCGTGTGCTATGTGTTTAAGAATGAGTGGGTTAGGTTCTATATGAAGATTGACAATATGCATGAAGGCTAATAAGTTACTAGTGGAGATCAAGTAACTTAAGGTATAAAAGTTGTCATTTAGGTTTTATGGACTAACCCATGTGCTTTGTGCTTGAAAATGAGTTGGGGTTAGGATCCATAAGAAGGCATAAGTTGAATTGAAATCATATATGCCAAGAGTGAAGAATAAGAGTGGACTCCATATTTGATAAAATGAATTCCTTGAAGATGTCGAATACAAAATGGTTTCTATGGCAAGACGGTGAAGGGCAAGCAAGACTCGGCAACGATGGACCATCTGGTGGTGAAGGGCAAGCAGATGGCTTGGCGCCGAAGGATCAAGGTGGTGGTGAAGAGCGAGTGAAGGCTTTTCGCCGATGGACCGTGCGAGGCCATGGGAAGCTATGGATGATTCACATCAATCATACGAAGAATCAAGAAGAGATGGAGTGAACAATATATGAAAGTTGTCAACCCTCAAAGTTTGAAAGAAAGAAGCGGTACTTGAAAGTTTTCAAATGCTCAAAGTGGTTCAAACGAGTTTTATCTTTGAATTTGAGTATAGGTATGCTGCACTATAAAGAGGGATTCAACTTGAGCTAATTGTCGTGTCTCAGTGCTCAAGAGTTTCTAGCCAAACCCATAGTGAGAGTTCTTTTTAGAAATCCAGAGCGGAAAGTGTGGAAGTGTTCGAATTGGGTTTCAGAGTGTTCCTAATTTGATCCTATATGTTTTAGGTCATGAATTCAGTTGGGATGTGTAGCCCTCTGAATAAGCTTTCCATAGAGTCCAAAATCGTTGCAATCAGACTCCAGGATCAAAAGTTATCGCCGTTTTCAGAGGCCTACTGTGATGAACCCGGATACTCCGGGGTAGACCGGATACTCCGGACTGTCCGGAGTCTCCAGGTTAGACTCGACCAGAGAATCTCGGTTTGGGCTGTTTTAGTTGACCCGGATACCCCGGTGTACCCTAGAGACTCTGGGTAAGACCAGAAAAGTTGAGAACGGCTAGTTTTTGAAGTGGGCTATTTATATCCCCTCACCCTCATTCTTTGGGGTTGGGCAAGGGGCACGAAAGAACACATTTCTAGAGCCAAAAGAACCTCTCCCACTCCATTCTAGTGTGTGATTTGAGAAAAAAAGTGAGTTGGGTTGAGAGATTAGAAGATTGAGTGTAAATGAGCCAAATCCAATCTTAAGCACTAGAGTTCATCAGCAAGAAGTTCGATTGTGTTTGTTACTCTTGGAGGTGAAGTCTCCTAGCCGGCTAGGTGTTGCCCGGTAAAAGTTTGTGAAGGTCGATCTCGCCTCCGAAAGGGAAGAGATAAAGCTAGTGGATCGAGGAAAGCGGCTGAAAGAGACCCGGTTCGTTGGAGCTTCCTCAACGGAGACGTAGGATTCACAGTGGTGAATTTAAACTTCAGGAAACAAATTTTGTGTCTCCTCTTTTGTTCCTCTACTTTTGAGTTCTTGCTCAATCTTTGTGCATATTGCTCGATCTTCTTGTTTGTGTGTATTTGAGTGTAGGTTCTCCGTGAATCTACGTAGGATCATCTCCGGGAACACACAACATCACTTAGTTTGAGCTAGAACTCTCTACCCATCCCTTATATTCAGTTTCGGGCTCAGTTCTGTACAGAACCCAGAGATTCTGGACCTGTCCAACCCGGAGTATCCGGACTACCCCGGATACTCCGGATGAACAGTGATTTCAGGTGTGTGAACAGTATTTTCAGCCTTTTTGAATTTAAGTTTTGTTGCATATCTCTTGTTAGAATTGAATAATTTTTGTCACCTTAGGATTGTAATTTCCGCACTTATTTAGGGTGATTGTGCACTAGTTTAGCCTAGTATATTTAGATTTTTCACTTGAGAAAAATCCGTTAGTTTATATTCCGCTGCAAGTTTGGGCCAACGGTAAAAGGGGACGAGTTTTTGCAAAAACGTCTATTCACCCCCCCCCCCTCTAGGTGACGTCATTGTCCTTTCAATACCACCACTGTCACACCCAGTTTTAACGGGCAAAACAAGATGCAGCTTATGTGTGCTCAGGATATTTAACACACATAAGGACGTCACAGGTGAATTAATGAAAGCGATACTTTAAAGAAATAAACGTCGAACTCTTACAACAATTGAAATATATTGTCTTCTATGTAGATAACTGCAGCGGAAGAGAAGCACTAGTGCCTAACAACACCGCAGATAACCGATCGGGAGACATGTCCTGATAGTCTTCAACATGTTCACTGATAACTCCATAGGCAATCGACGGAGAACACCTCACTAGAATGCATCTTTCATGAGCTCTTCGAATTCTACCCCAACTGAGTATTTGGTTATAGGAAATGTGAGCACATGTCATATTCAGCAAGTTATGAAGTAAATATTATGCATATGAAGGCTTTGACAAGGTAAAGCTGGTTTGGCTCTTTTGCATAAATAGCATTTAAGTAAAAACATTTAAAAAGCATTAGTAATTAAGTATATGACTGTAAACAACCAATCACCTCAACATTCCACCCATCTTGACTTAATCAACTTACCACCTCAACCAAGGTTCTAACCACTAAGGTTGAATACCCAACACCTCAACCATGGCTCCCACCGTCAAAGTTGAACTACTAACCACCTCAACCATGATTTCCACCATCGTGACTGACCCACACCACAACTATAGTCCTCACCACCACAGTTGACCACACTGACCAAACCATCAAGTTATAATCATGGTAGGTTTTCCGTGCCGCTCATGATTGTAAGCACGACTGAATATTCAATTTTAACTCTGCAGAGGTTGTACTTTACCCACAAGACGTAATTTCATCACCCACAAGCAAGTGACTAAGTCTCCATTTTGCCCGTGTTAGCTAGACACTTGCACACTTTCGAGGTGTGTGGCCAGGAGACCACTGCAAAGCCTTTACAATGCCCCTCTCAGCACATGTCTACTCGCTAAGGTTTCACCACCGCGTGATTCCACCCCAACAATGGAAGCCCCATTTTGCGCCTTTCGGATCCCAAGACATTTTGTCCATTCACCGCTCTTCTGCCTAGTCTACGCTATGCTGAGAGTAAAGAAAATTACTTGGCTAGGCCTGTCCCATACTAGGCTTGTGGTTGTACTGTAAACACAGAAAGGTCACCCCATGAACCGGTCCTTATATTTGAGCAAGACTACCACTTTCCCATCACACACCAGCCTCATCATACCACTTGCTCAAATCCCTATGCCATGTTGCTACAAAAATTATTTCATCATATTTTATCATTGTTGCATAGGACCATTATCAATTTCATATAGTAGTTACCATGATCACCATCCCAAAAGCAAGGCTAAGCATCACCTACCCTTCCATATCCAAAAACCATACTAAGGCGGCAAGGATGATAAGGGAAAACTAGGGTAGAGCCTAACTCTTAGGATTCCCAACACACTTTTCACATGCATGTTTGTAAAATAAAACATTTAAAAACTGGGATAAGTATGTTCAAGAACACAACTTGCCTTCACTCGACTCAGTTGGGTCTTCAGAGAAGTCTTAATCTTGAAGTCCTTCTAGCTCCTCTAGAACATTGACTAATCGCGAAAACTACCGACAAAAAACACAAAGGAAAACACTAAGAATAGCATACCAAACATAATCAAAACACTTTAAAAACACTATGGTTGGATGGGTATTGTTTTAGAGAAAAATTTAGAAGCAAGAATCACCTAATTCAGAGTTAGGATGAAAGATAACGACTTTCGACATATGGATTAGGCTGAAAAGGAAACGCTGGTTTACCGGAGTTATCTTCCTATAGGAAAAGGTTTATTGCGCAATCATTGTGTTAGAATGGACAACATCATTGTGCAAGGTTCAAGAGGTATAGGACTGACTGGACTTCACTGACTAGGCTAAAGAGGATGATGTGGTGCTGACTTGGCATGCCATGCAAGTATCGTCTTGGATTAAAGAAGAGGTGAGCTGAGGTCTAGCCTCAACCGCTCATGATGGATCAAATGGCTGGAGGTTGGTATTTTTGGTTAAGGATACTGTCAGTGACTTTGCGTAGCGATGGTAGCTCGGGTTTCGTCGGAGACGACAATCAGGCGCGTGGCCACTGACATCGATATTGGGCTTCGGTGGCGTTTCGGTGAAATGAGGAAAGCATGTCGTAGAACGCGGAATGGCTAACACAGAGGTATGGTTGGTTTTGGAAGGGATCATCCAAGGTAGTGGCAAAACAGCGACAACTACCCTCAGATTCTACCATGGCCATGTCTAGATGTAGCGATGAAGATGCATGCATTCCTAGAGATTGGCTATGAAATTTGAGAAACCGTCTGAACAGAGATGTTCATATTTCCTGAGAACACAATGCTGTAGCGCGAGTTTGTGCAGATCATCCCTTGAGAGGAAGAACGATCAACAGAGATGAGATGGGTGACGGTTGCGGCATGCTGTGATTGGCAACTACGTTCCGATTGTGTTGCTGCACAACAAGTGAAGGGAACATAGGGTCATGTAGAAGACTCCATGGGACACACCATGATGTGGTTGGTGCATCCATACGGCTTTTGGATCGACTGGGAACACGAAAGCAAAACTGGTGCGCGCGCAGAACGCGTCCAGACTGGGGCAGCGGGCATGACGATCGCGTTCCCGATGGCATAGGTAATCTAATGGCCAAAATGAATTTTTGGCGTGGTTAAGATATACTAGAGGCACCCTCTTGTGAAAGGGCATGGTGATCAGTGCACTGGTTGGGAACGCCGATGTCAAACAGTGGCCGTGTGGCTGTCTGCGATGGCAACGATCGTGGTGGCGTAGATCGGGCTTTGACCAGGGCTAGGGCTTGGCTTGAGACTTAGTATGATGGTAAAACATGGGTAAGGAAGGAGAAGGAGGGTTCCTCACCTTGGTTTGACGATGGGGGAAGGAGGATTCGCGGAGACAACGATGTAGCGCATCACGGGCGGCGACGGCGATGGCACCGATGAACGGCGGCGCACAGGCAAGGAAGCAGCGGCAACTAGGGCTTGGGGGCATGGAAAAGGGTTAGGGGAGGACGTGTAGCACCAATTTATAGGGCTAGGGGTGGCTGGTTGAGGTGGAGTCTAAGCCGGACACAAATCGGGTTCAAGTTCGAGTCGGTTAGGATTTTGTTTTCTGCAACTCTCTATTTCGAGGACGATATCGCTACCGTGTGGACCTCAAATTGGACGTTTTTGGATTCTAAATTATAGTAATCAAAAGTATCTACAACTTTGGTACTCATTGGAACTTATGGAAATGCCATTTTGATTTTCAGAAATGCGTCACAAGATAAACTGTTTGAACTTGAACTTCTATAAGTAGCACTGATTTCGAGGGTCATAACTCCTAGCTTCATTATCCAAAAGGGGACTTCCATAGTCTCAATTCAAAGATCTCGACGAGACCTACAACTTTGGTATTGTCAATATTTGCATTTGAGTCCATCTTGAACTCCAAAAGTGCATGGGAAGATAAGGCTATCCAGGACTCTGTGAATATCCACATATTTCATGGATCCTTTGTGTTGGGCCTTCTAGATGACTTGTGTGCCGGCCAAGAGCTTGGGCTTGGACAGGATTGGGTCCAATGGCACCTTAGGCATATCTAAGGTTTTAGAAAACAAACTTTTGCAGAGAAATTTGAATAGGATTCGAATTTGAATTGAGCTTGGATAGGATTTGAATTGAACTAGAGAAAGATCAGATATGATCAAAGATGGAATAGATGATGAATTCAAGAATTTTGAATTTCAACCATTAAGATCTTAACCTACCCACTATTGAATTTTGTAAAAACATTTTCAAAACCTTTTTCACTCCAAAACACCAAAGAGAAGAAAAAGAAAAAGAACTCTAATGCATTTATCTGGCTCCTAACAAAACTCAGCATGCAATGCACAAGAAATAATAACCTATATTCCTTAGTTGTTTATGAAAATAGGTTTTAAACTGCTCTACTGGTGAAGCTACTCACTAAAGTTGAATTTTTTTTAAAAAAAGTTGTAAAATATTGGAAAGTAGGGTGTTACATCCTGCATCGCCAAGAAGAGCAAGAGCACGAGGCATAAAGTGCGAGAAGCGACAACCATCCACGCTCCACTTAGTAGAACTTCAGTTTTACCTCAGCATTTACACTCCTTAATGCATGTTAGTTCCAGATCCGATACACGGATAGGTTAGTAGTGATGTGCATCAAACATGCTATTGTAACTTGTTTTAGCTCATTTAGGGTTATGGTCAATGCTTAGTGCATGTTGCTAGGCGTACCATAGGAGTAGAAAGACAAACTTTGCACTTGTTCATACCCTAAATGTCATGCACTATTTCTGTATCTATCAACATGCTGAGTTCCACTTCATTTATTTCAAAGGATGGGGAAAAATAGAAATTGTACCAGTCTTGAGCTTTCTGAAAAATAAGTGGACTAGTTGTTTTCATATAACATGGGCTACTTTCACTGAAGTTGCTAGGCTATTTTGCTGAAGTAGTACCCAAAATTTAATCAAAATATTTTCAGTGAACTTTGTTCTGTCACTTGTCGTCCTTGTGCTGGGCGACAGGTCATGTCCCCCTTTAGCTGGGCGACAAGGCCTGTCACCCCGGGGTGGGTGATAGGGCCTGTCGCATGGTGGGTGGGCGATAGTTTTGCCACCACGACTGGCCGCCTGTCCCATTCATCCTGTCGCCCACAATTAGGGCAATTTTTTGAAGTCACCCATTGTTAGGGCGATTTTTAAAAGTCACCAACTGGACAGGAAACGGGAGACTAGTTCTGCAAATCTATACCCCTATAAAATGCATAAGTTCTAACATAACTAGAAGATCTATACTATACATTACACACGATCAAACGATCCAACCTCTGCCCTCACTTTCCTTCTGCGCCTATTACGGTGATTTGAAAACCGATCACCGCTTCTTACGCTGGTTTGGGTGCAGAACCCGCGCACTAGTGCCCACCGCCACACTCCTCATCCCCACACCGCAGCTGCTACTGCGGCATTCCTCCCTGTCCCCACGATGCCGCCTCCATTACACTCCTCCCGTCCCTGCGCTACTGCCGCTGCCGGAATCCTCCCCGTCCCCACGCTGCCGCTTCTGCCGTCGCACTCCTCCCCCTCGCACAAATCCCCCAATTACTGCTTCCAAATCCTCCCCCGAATCTTGCATCCAGCTCACCCTCGACCGTCGCCGCGCTCGCTGACAGGCCCAAAATCGCTGAAGCCACGCCCCAGCTCTCCTAGCTTGTCACCGCCGTCTATTGTCCTCCTCTGTGCTGCTCCCTGAGTGCGAGGAGGCATAGGAAGATGGTGAGCAGGAGGTCCTCGCCGAGGGAGTGGATGGTGGTAGGGTCTCATCCATCCCGGCATTCCACCAGCGGCTGCTGGGTCAAAGAGCTATCGCCGGTGGTCATTATGGTGGTAGATTGCAGGGGTTGTGCCGGTCACTGACGTCTCCAAGTCCTCCTCCGTGTCACCCTGTTTGGAGGGGGCGCTGGACGTGAACGCCAAGGCCAAGTCGCACCACCCGCGATTGCAGCGGGTGATGGGCGAAGGACCCCCCACCGCGTGTCCACATCCTCCTCACCCTCCACGCCCACCTCTGTCGCCGCCCGGGTATCGCCTAACCCCGCCACGGTTGCGCGGGGTGAGTGCGCAAACATGGTGCACCCTCTGCTGCCCGCGGCCGAGGTGACGGCTAGCCAGAACCCTGCGCTCACAAGGAGTGGCTGGTCTTCCCCAACTATTTCTTCTCAATGTGATTGTGATGCCTCTACCTGTGCAGGCAGCCTTGTTCCATGGACGGCTCATGGTAAGATATGCAAGACATCATGGTATTCGTGATAAAGTATACTTCATATTCATCACCGTATGTCATCTATATCTAGGTTATTACTGCACTTATCAGTGATTTCTTCCAAGTGAATCTCCTACTGGCAAATGTTGCAGTCAGTGAACACTGAACAAAATAGCTGCTAATATGTCTATGTCAGTCAAATACTATTTTGCATAAAAAGTTTTGTGGTGGAGTGCTCTTGTTCTCATTCACCTATAGCTAATCCCAGATGGGCTCTATATGCTGGATATTGACTGCCTTCCCTCACCTGCTTGCCATTGGATTTTTTTCTAGGTCACCCGTCAGCTGGAAATTTCCACACAATGGTTCAATCAAACGGTCAAGGACGTGCATGACACACAATTAGCTACAGATGGTATGGCTAATAAGCATAGTTGGACAAATCTGGTTGAGAAGGGCAGCAAGTAAACCGAAGTTCCATATTTTTCCTGTATCCAGATCATTTAATGTGTACATGTCCGCACTTTATTGCTTCAATGCAAAGCATCTTAGAATATTGATGATTTTGGCCAACACAAAACTTTCAGTGTCATCTATAAATATACATTCAATGATACAATACTTGGTAGTAGATTTTATGATATAATCGTTGTACTAATTTTGACCTTATGCTTTCACATTACACGTCCCTACTCTAAAAAGGGCATGTTTTGGTTTCTTTTCACATTTGAATGGATTAAGCATTTAAGATACCCAAAATGATTGTAGGGTGCCTGTTGCTTATCATTTGTTTATCAACATTCATATTTGCCGAACTAAATGTATTTTTCTATTAATTTGTCCAGCATTGTGCTTATAAAGCTTTCTTCCTGCAATGCTTTTCAGGCTGAATTACTTGGCTACAAATTTTGAGTTCAGGATAGAATTGGAAGATACTTTTGATCGATCATACTTCTCTGGTTATTCACATACTTTTTTAACTAACTAGATGCTTCTGTTTGTAATTCATTAGCTAAATGTACAATGAGGTTCCAGTAATCCAGCATATATTACATTTCATATGCCCATCATACTTTTGTGGTAGCTTCATTTCATTTGTTACAATAATTACGACATCAAGATCTTGCATGGATTTCAAGTGGTATGTTATGAACATGTGCTGCCAATTTGATTCATGCACTATTTTTGACCACACTAGGCAATACCATTGATGCTGAGATTGTGCTGTTTGCAGAACTTGTTGGTTGTGTTGCGTAGGCATATTTAGAAGAAGCATGCATGGTCTTATGCAAGAAATTCTGAATATTTATAGTTTGTACATTGGAAAAAAAAAGGAACAAAAGATAGAAGTTTGGGAGGAGAAGGGTATATTGCATCAACCACTAAGAAAAGGGTAAGTTCCTGAAAGTTGGACCGAGTAGCAATCTTGAATAAATTATATTGTTTGGGAAATTGATTTGTTCTGCTGCTCACCTTTGACATGGTGCATGTTAAATAAATTGCAATGGTTCTTCTGTCCTTTATCTTAATTTTAGTACTATTTATAACACTGAAATAGCTGTTGGCAAGATTATATGTTTGTATCGTTGATGCACAAAATTGTCTTTGCCATTGCAATTTCCGAGAGCTTTGACAAGCTTGATGTTCCAAACTGCATGGTTTGCTTAGTAAATGGGAAATAGAGGTTGTGCATGGTGATGCCTCACTTCCAGTGCAATGAATATTTCTTTGACATTCACATTTATTTAGTTGCTTCCAGTAATAAGGAATATTTTGTCGAATCTCAGAATTGTTTGGTTCACATGAACTGACAAATTGCACATGATGAATAGTTTCCTTATAATCATTACAACAGAAACAGTCATCCGTACCATCCCATCAGTGCTGGTTATGATAGAACCGGCACTGATGAAGTATTAGTGCCGGTTCATAACTTCCCGTGCTCGATCAACGATCAAGCCAGGTTGAACCGGTACTGATACTCAGTATCAGTGCTGGCTCATAGTTACGAGCCGGAGTGCCGGTTCGTTTCGAGAGCCGACACTGATACTAAGTATCAGTGCCGGTTCATATTACAAGCCATCACTAATAAGTCGAGTCTATATAAGGCATTGTCCTCTTCCCCAGCGCTTCGCGCCAACCGAGCTGCCTCACCGTCGAGCAGCCTCACCATCATCTCTTCACGCCAACCGAGCACATGGTGAGCTTCGAGGGGTCGTGCTCTTCCTTTAGGGCTCCTCTTTTTCCCCTTAGCCCGAAGCCGTGTCGCCTCACACGCCGCGGCGGAGCTCCGGATGGGCCCATGCCTCTTCATTTGGTGTTTGTCATCATGATGAGAGCTTGCTTGAATTCTTGATGGTGATGAAGCTTCTTCCTTCTTGTAAGGACATGATCCATTTTCATGCCCCTTCTCATTGGAACCATAACACTTCTTTTTGTCAATTCTCGATTTCCTTCTTGTAAGTGTTGCTTCATCATTTACTTTGCTAGGACAACTTGAGGCAAAATGTCCCGCATTGGTACACTTGAAACACTTGATGTGAGCAAAATTCTTCTCATTTTCTTCTTTCTTGCTTATCTTCTTTTTTTCTTTCTTCAAAGGGCAATCTCTCACATGGTGGTCCTTTTCCTTGCACTTGAAGTAAGTGATAAGATCCTTATTCTTATTGTTCTTGCTCCTTGATCTTGATATTGTTGGACTTGTTCTTCTTGTTGGATTTCGATTCAGGTCCATGATCCTTGTGCTTCTTATTTTTACCTACATGATCCAAGTCACATGTAATGCTCGGGGAAATGTTTGTTTGAGAGCAACAAGGGTTAGTAAGCAATTCATCTTTGAATATAGAATTGACATAAAAAGAATTGCTAGAACTAGCACATGTTAAATTTACATTAGACAAAGAAAATGTGCTAATGTTCACATGAGTTTCATAGGATTTTACCATTGTAATGATTACCTCATGAGCTATTTCTAGCATGGCATGTGAGTCCACAAGACTTTCATGGGAGCACACAATCTTATCATGATTTTCTTGCAAAACCATATGCTTGCAAGTAAGCTTTTCAACTTGAGCCCTTAGCTCAATATTCTCTTTCTCCAAAGATGCTACATAAGAATTAGAGTTAGCAGCACAAGTATCATCAATAGGAGAAATAGTGGATTTATCCTTAAATAAAACATTGCAATTAGGGCATGGCATTTTTATATCCATTGGAGGCATAGCATCTAATTTATCAAGCAAAGAAATATGCTTAAATTTAAGATCCCCATAAAGATTAGATAAAGAATTATGGGATTCTTGAAGTTTTTCATATTTCACATTTAAGGCCTTAAGCTCTTCAATTTTCTCAATGAGAAATTCCTCTTGCCTCTCGAGGCTTTCCTCATGGCCTTGTATTATGTGCATGCGTTTGATCATTTTAGACATATCCTTTTTGCTCAAAAGATCAAATCCAAGCTTATCACTATCACTAGAACTAGAACTAGCATTAGCATTATTAACCTCACTTACTCCTCTCTTTTTACCTTTTGTCATAAGGCATAATGGAGAATCGGTGTAAAGGGATCAGCATCTTGGAGAGGTGGATGCTTCTTCACTTAGGCTTTATCTCTCATAGACTTCTATTTCCTTCAAAAGGTTAGTTTCACAAATACTAATGGAAATAGATTTATTACAATGAGGACAATTAACTATATCATCATGATAAATAGGTATTCTTGTACTAGATGATATGCAAGGGTTAACAACACTACTAGAAATAGAAAGCTCATTGCAAGTGTTGTTAAAGTCCAAAAGAGGGATTGAACACTCACTTATCACACTCACCATTTTATTACCTTGCTCGTTGTTAAATGTTGGTGAAGTGGATGATGGAGTGACATCCTCTTGGATAAATGAGACATTCATTTGATGTTCTTCATGGTGTGATGATAAAGTAGAGTAATCCTCAAATGACGTCTCCGGAAGAAGTTCTTCTTCATCACATTTGGGCTTATCACACCTTTCTTTACGAGTTGCCTAAATAAGATGAGCGTCTTCAAGCGGCAAGATCGATTCAACAACATCTATGCTCATAGTATTAAATAAAATATTAGTGGCTTGAGCATTGAGATGTGTGTATTTCTCTTTCTCTTCAAATGATAAGAGATTATCACTAGGAGGAGAAATGCTCACATCTACAACTCGCTTTATATGAGGACCCATGGCCCTAAAGATATTAAGCATGTGAGTACTCCACTCAAATTAATTAGAACCATCTAATAGGAGTGGCTCTATGTACACTAATCCACTAGTCGACATCTTTACTCTCTAGGCGGTAAAGCTCGAAAAGAGAAACTTAGCTCTAATAGCAATTGAAAGGACAATGATGTCGCCTAGAGGGGGAGTGAATATGCGTTTTTACAAAAATTCGTTCCCTTTTACCGATGGCCTAAACTTACAACGGAATATAAATTAACGGATTTTTCACAAGTGAAAAACCTAAATATGCTAGCCTCAACTAGTGTACAATCACCCTAAATAAGTGTGGAAATTACAATCCTAAGGTGACAACAATTATTAAATTCTAGTAAAAGATATGCAAGAAAATATTAATTGAAGAAGGCTGAAAGT
This sequence comes from Phragmites australis, assembly GCF_958298935.1. Taxonomy (NCBI): domain Eukaryota; kingdom Viridiplantae; phylum Streptophyta; class Magnoliopsida; order Poales; family Poaceae; genus Phragmites; species Phragmites australis. The sequence goes on along the minus strand of NC_084944.1, from coordinate 20,252,338 downwards.
ACTGTTCAGGACTGGGCTTGAAATTGAATTTAAAGTACGGGTAAAAAGCTCTAGCTCAAACCAAGTGATGTCGTTCGTTTCAAGTGATGATTCCACGTAGATCCATAGAGAACCTACAATTAAATGCACACGAACAAGTAGATCGAGCAATATGCACAAATATTGAGCAAAAACTCAAAAGAAAGGGAATAAGAGAGGAGACATAAGATTTATTTCCCGAAGTTCGAATTCACCACCGTGATGCCATTTCAATCCGGTAGTGCTGAGATGTTCTATAGTAATGACTATAGATACAGTGGCAAACGTGCGGATGTGGGAAGATGCAAAGTCGGGGCAGGAATAACCTGAGAGATAAAGCAGGGAATATAACCATCATTGCTAACACGTGAGAGCTTAGAATATTACAACGGCCAACGTGCACGCAAAGGGCACCAGGCGACAAGTAGTAAAGCTATAGTGCGTACGATAATATCTTTTTTCCTTTTTCTTTTTTGGCTCTGATTTTCTTTTCTCTTTTGTTTTGATTATTTAAAGCTAATCATCCACATACCTAACTACAGAGAGCTTACTAGTGAAGTCTTCCTGGATTGTCAGCTAGTAATGGTTGGCCCCGAGAAACCGACGAGCTAACCTTAATTGTCCACCTGCTTGCAACAAGGGTTCCAGCTTCTCTTCAACCTTAGATTGAGGGGTAGCTAGTGACACACGAACACAACCTTAGCTGGCGTACCTGAGCTGCAACGCCCTGGCCATCTATGCGCTTGCCACCCTCTTCAATCGCCACGCCAAGGCCAGCAGTGGTGGAGGCAAGAAAGGGGGCAAGGCGAACTCCCTGTAGGTCCTATGGGCTCCTATCTTTCTCATCCACCTCGGCGGGCAGGAGGAAATTGGCACCTACAGCATCGAAGATAGCGAGCAGGCAATGCGGAACACCTTGACGCACTACAACAAAAAGGCCTTCTAGCCAGGCTTCTTTAGTTGCGCTTTTCTATGGACCTATACATCAGCACCTAGAGATGCTTTTTGACACGATATTGGCATCGCCTAAAAGTGACATGATATTAGACACGTTTTGAACGTCACTATCCACCTAGCAATGCTTCTTAATATGATACTGAAAACGCCTCAAAACTGGCACGATATTAGACGCGCTTTGACCGTTAGTAGCAACCTAAATATGCTTCTTGACATCTCAAATGTGATGCGATATTAGACACGCTTCGACCGTTAGTAGCAACCTAAAGATGCATCTTGACACGACATTTGAAACATCTCAATATGATGCGATATTAGACACGTTTTGATCGTCATTAGCATCCAGAGACATCTTAAAACGTATCAGACAAGACATCACTAACAGATGCTAGAGATATTATAAAACATAACAGAGATGTTTTCAACGTGTAGTAGTGTACATTTTCAAAATTCATACATATTCATATGAAGTTGGATGGAAAAATAATTTATATGAAAATTATAGCCCGTGCTGAGATCTACAACTTTGTAGTTGAGAACATTTTGAAAAAGCAGAACTATACATGACAAAGCAGAACTATACAACGTGTTTAAACCAGTAACCACGGATCGTAAGCGTATTTGTGAAAGAGTAGTTACTTGTCCGTGCGTTGTGATGGGTACCAAAAATTTCCATGAGGTAACATAGTTGTATCAGCTTTGACATAATCAACACCATTTTAGTAAAAGGAGAAAGAATAGTTTACTTTGCGCTCACCACACAGCACCATCATTACAAGCAGAAACCGTGTCCATCCGTATAATGCTCTTAGTCGCTGTGCCATGTGCTCTCAGCCAGCTGTACAGGACTAATCAGTACTAAAAAACTTATGATGCTATGCAAACCAAATTAGGCTAGGCCCAGTAGTTACTGGGCTTAAACGTGCATTATATCTCTTTTCCTCTTTAAGTTAATTTTTTGGCCCAGAACGAAAACAAGGATCACAGTGTTGTTTGGAAAAAAACAGTAATTTTTCTTTGGCACAAAACGACTTCAAAAAACTGATGCTTGTCAGGTATGCCAAGTGAAATTACATGTTTGTGATCGTTAATGACTGTTGGAGATATTCCAGAGATGCAATCTATAGGTGTAGCCGATAAAGAGGAGCATATCCCTAGCATCATTGAAGAGATGGAGTTGGAGGATCAAGAGTTGGAGGAAGACCTTGCCGATGGGAATTCATCTGATGAGGAGGGTAATACTCCAGTGCCTGCAAAGTGAAGAGATCTTGAATTTTTAAAGCTGGTAGTTAGCGAGGCTGATCAGACACCATGGCAGTACCATAAGAACGAGATGACTCAAGGTGCTATGTACCCTACAAAGGAGGCAGTTATTGATGCAGTTAAATTCTGGTCGCTGTCTCTTCGGAGGCAGTTCAAGGTTGTTAAATTCAGTAAAAGAGAGTATGATGTGAAGTGTTTGATGCCTCAATGTCCTTGGCGGGTACATGCATTCAGAGGAAAATAGGTAGACTACTGGCAGTGCTCAATAGTCAAGGAACATAATTGTCACATTGAGAAAATAGAGTTCGCCCACCAGAACCTGTCATCTGCCTTTATTGCTAATGTTATGTACAGGGAGAGATTGTGGATAACCTAAGGTATGAGCCACGATCAATAATCCGTGCTATTGAGCAAAAGTTCCAGTACACGATAAACTATGCGAAAGCATGGAGAGCGAAACAGAAGGCTATTGAGATGAGGTTCGGAACATATGAAGATTCATATCATAATCTACCTCGTCAATTAGCCACAATTTATGGAAGGAACCCAAGCAGCTACTATGATATCAAGCATTACCCCTCGATTGATGTGGAGTACAGCGGGAAACGAGTATTGCAGCGTGCTTTCTTTGCATTCGCTGCAACCATTAAAGCATTTCGGTATTGTCGACCCATCATATGCCTGGATGGAACATTCCTGACTGGGAAGTACAAAGGACAGATATTGTCTGCAATTGGGGTAGACGGTAACAATCAAGTCCTGCCTCTGGGGTTTGCTTTCGTGGAGAGTGAGAACAAGGACAACTGGTATTGGTTGCTTGAGCGGGTGAAACATGCTATTGTTCTTGATCGACCTGATGTGTGTCTGATTCATGATAGACATGCAGGGTTGTTGCAGGCTTTGCTGGATATGCAACATGGTAGTGTTCGACGGGGTGTAGCAACACAGTGACCCAATCTGAAGAGTAGGTGGTGCATGCGCCATATGGGTGCGAACTTCTACAGACAGTTTAAAAATAAAGAGTTGATGAAGCTTTTCAAAAAGTTGTGCAGCCAAAACTACCAACGGAAGTTTAATGCCCTGTGGGCAAGACTTGATGAACTAACTCTAAAACTGACAGCGGAGACTGCACCAACTGGTGATGAACCGATAGCTCTTGGACCTCTCCCAACAGATATTCCGCAGATAGTAAGGAGGTCAAGGTCAGCTATTAGGAGCTTTTCACAGTGGATATGTAATGAGCCAAATGAAAAATGGGCTTTGCTGTATGACAGCGGTGGAGCAAGGTATGGAGTAATGACAACAAATCTTGCAGAGGTTTATAACTGGGTCATGTGAGGAATGACGTCTCTCCCACTTGTTGGAATTGTAGAAGGCATTTTGCATGGGACTTGTAAGTATTTTATTGATCTGTACGCAGCTGCTAAAAATGTAATGGAGGACAATCGTATGCTATATGGACGGATGCTATGTGAGTATATGGAGAAAGCCACAAAGAAGGCTCATATACATCGCGCAAATCAAGAGGGAACTTTGGAGCACAGGTTCAGTGTCCTATGCTGGGATAAGGGTCGAAGGGGTGAAAGACGTGAGCGGCATGTTCAAGAGTGTGTGCTAAGGAGTGGCACATGCATTTGTAGTTGCCATAAGCCACAATTACTCCACAAACCTTGTACACAAGTCATACCTACGTGTGCGGAGCACAATATGCTTCCCAGGTAATATGTTTCAAAGTACTTCATGAAGGATCAAATACTGAACATCTGGAATCATGAGCTATATGGTTACAGCATTGTTGACACTTTTACAAGTAATCTAGGGCCTTCAAGAATCTATGTACCTGATTTGGAAAAGATGAAGAACGCACCTGGCCACAGACAAACTCGATGGATTCGTAATGATATGGATGAATCCGAGGCGGGTCCTAGGGTCAAGTGATGTAGTCAGTGCAATGAAATAGGTCACACGTACACATATTGTCCTAAAAATGCACATGTTGTCTAGGAGAGTATTATGACGTGTTGTAGTGTGATTGTATTTAGCATACCTTACTGTCTTAATTGTACTTCGACTGCTAGCATTTGAACCTTTTTCGTAAGTACATGTCGCAATATGTTCATGTTGCATATAGTTGTATATTGAATTTTGCATCAATGTATAGTGTTCCTGTCTACATCTAGCAATGCATTAATGTACATGTCTTTCAAATGTCTTTGCCGTTTGGTTGAGGCCCGATCGACGGAGAACCCCGAGGCAGCGGCGTGTCGTTTCTACTTTGACCGGTCGCTGATAGCAGCACTAGTTGACCGATGGAGGCCGGAGACACATACGTTCCACCTCCCGTGCGGCGAGATGACCTCGACCTTGCAGGACGTAGCCTACCTCTTAGGCCTACCTTGTGTGGGAGCTACGGTTGGGGTCATCGATATGGATGTTGACTGGATCAACGTCATGCATCAGCGCTTTGGCCCGGTTGAGCGGAAGGCTGACGCACCCCCCTACGTGCCTGAGTTCTTGTCCAATGCACGAGGGCCAACGAAGAAGTGGATCCTACAGTTTCAGGTTCGGTACAATACAACCTCTCATTTACTATTTGAGTATCTAGTTATGATCATTATTGACACCTGTCATATTTGCAGTCGGCATATATACACCCCCAGGGCAACGCAAACTCGGTCTCTATGTAACACCCTAGGGCCGCCAAAAACCTGGGATGCCACTAAACTACGCAACCTACAACTTGCCATAATAATAAAAAAAATGGCAGCATCTCCTCTATAAAAATAAGCATCGCGGAAGTATTAACACAGATAAACAAGATATGCAGAATATCACAATAACGGATAGAAACATCCTAACATGAACCCAAAGGAAAATATTAAGTTTAACTTCACCACCACACTTTAAACTTCAAACGTACGACTCTAAGGACTAAACTTTATTTATATTACAGCACAATGATAAAAAGAATGTAGGCATCATCTGGACGGTGCTACTAGAATGTGAAGCTGAAGAAGAAGACACTGGCTCCCAACGCACCTTCCCATTGGGATTCTTCCTACATACCACGTCCTTGTGATCCATGCCACAGATAGAACACCTGCCGGTCCATTGACACTCCACACGATGGTGCGTGTCGCCACACCGGAAGCACACCAGCCCTAAGCCAGGCTTGGGAATAGCCCGGTACTGAGGTGCGCTCCCTCCTGAAGCACTGGACTGAGAAGACTTACCGCGGTATGGCTGGTGACGCTGGAACTTCCCCTTCTTGTGAACAGGGCCACCAGAATGGCCCTTCCTATCGCTCTGACCGCGAGACTGCTCACCACCTGAAGTCTTCTGCAAGTCAGCAGTGTACACCTGCTGCATCTCCACACCTAAAGCATGTTCCACTGTAGTGCGGAAGTCAACCATTGGAAAAGCACCCAACACTTGGCGGATCGAATGCTTAAGAACTTGACGAAAGTGTTTTGCCTTCTCTACCTCGTCATGCGCCACGTGTGGGACGAAGTAGACAATCTGATTGAAGCCCACTTCATACTCTGCAACTGACTTCTTATCCTGCGTATAGGCATTCAGATCAATCTTCATCCTATCTAGGAAAGTCACCGGGTAGAACCTCCTCTCAAACTACCTGACAAACTCGTGCCAGAACAACGGGCCATGTGCAGCCGTGCCAGCTGACTGCACACCCTTCCACCATATCTGAGCCTCCCCTTTCAGCAGTTGTACCCCGTAACGAACACGATCGTGAGCCAACACATCAAAAGCCTCCATCTTGTCCTCCACATACGACAGCCAATCAGCAGCATGAACCGGAGTACCACTGCCGTCAAAACTGTCTAGCTTCATGCCAACCCACTGCATGAGAGAAACACCGCTGACAGGACCATCTGCAATAGGAGCAGTGCCAGAAGCAGCGCTCGTAGGGGCACCAGCAGCAGAGGCAGCCTGCCTCAACGTCCTCAACTCGTCCTGCATTGCCCGCATCGCGGCTACTAGCTCAGCCTGGCCATCACCATCTGGTGTAGCCGGAGCACGCCTCTTAGGTGGCATAACTACTGCCACCAAAACATACAAACAGCACAAACATCCATTTCAAGTAATTAAGCATAAGCACTAGACAGAGCAAAACATAACATGATAGGAGCAAAGATATGCAAACCCTTACCAAACCTACATGTGCAAATGTGTCAAATTAAGTCTTATTTCACCTAGAATCTAATGCCTAGGCTCTGATACCAACTGTAACACCCCAGGGTCGCCAAAACCTGGGATGCCACTAAACTACGCAACCTACAACTTGCCATAATAATAAAAAAATAGCAGCATCTCCTCTATAAAAATAAGCATCACGAAAGTATTAACACAGATAAATAAGATATGCAGAATATCACAATAATGGATAGAAACATCCTAACATGAACCCAAAGGAAAATATTAAGTTTAACTTCACCACCACACTTTAAACTTCAAACGTACGACTCTAAGGACTAAACTTTATTTATTATTACAGCACAATGATAAAAAGAATGTAGGCATGAAGTGCAAAACGTGCTGCTACATTCTCATCCCTTCACGACATTCATCAAATACCTGGAAGGAGTAATGCAAGGGTGAGATATAAAATCTCAGCAAGCAAACTTGTTTTGACAAGTTATTTAAACCACAAGTTGATTAAGCATCGATTTAATACAGTTTTCTCAAGACATAAGGCATGTTAGGATAGTATTAACAACATTAAAGAATAACTCCAAATAAAGATCACAACCACATGTGTAACTTCATATCCACAATAACATATAAATGTTATTAATCTCCAAGAATGCATATGAATGCAATGATATGTCTTCTTTTACATCGCACCCCTCCTCGGACAACGTACGATGTGTACCGGTACAGTCGTGATCTTTACGACATAACTTCCAATGCATATGCAAATGCAAATGCACATGGTAGAATATGCTGCAATTGCATTAAAGTATACTACCAATAATACTTCAACTTCATCCTCAAGTCAAATAACAATATAGCTCACAAGAATTGTAGCAACGTAAGGATGGATATAAGTCTATGATTAAACATGCTTAAACATAAAGCATAACATAAAGTTCAGATCACCGTTAAATTGACATGGTTCTGAAATAAAGGTGTAGGTGATGAAAATAACAAGTCAAAACGGTAGCAACAACATAGCTACGTTTACTTGCCTTCTACCGACGAAAATGGCCAACTTCAAGTGTGAGACGAAGAACCACCACCTAAACATAACCATAACTCAGCACCAACACTCCTCATAACATGCAAATACATAAAACAAATCGCTCCTACGCCCGAAACCCTCAATCAAGACATATCGACCAAAAACAGCACACACGCATTAGTTTGACAGGAGCAGCAGTATTTATCTTTTTCGTAACTATTTTTCTACCACAGATATAATAGCAAACGAATACATTTTCGGAAACTACAGAACAAGTGCTACAACTTTTGTTGAGACGACACAATTTTCTCATGCCTCTAAGGTCTCCTAAATGACATAGCAAAACAGCCCTAGAAACCTGTCGTTAATTTCAGACAGCGGCCACCCAAACTTGTTTATCTCCAGAAATACCCAACGAACAATTCTAAAATTTTGTGGACATGTAGATCATAACACAAGCTTCAACTTTTGTATAATTTTGATCTACAGAAAATATCATTATCATGGCCTAATCGAGCTCTGAACATTCAATACTGAAATCTGTCAATTGATCGATTGCAGAAACTTCAGAATAGCATAACCGGAGCTATATCAAACGAAAGATTTCATACTACACACCATTGGAAAGATTAACAAATCCTCTACAACTTACTAGTTATTCTGAAAAACTAGTTTGGCCTCTAAGATGCCCAAAAACTGAATAGATCTATTACTGTTCAGAATCTCGCCAGAATCTGACAGCCAAATTTAAAACTTCATATATGCTAATCTACGTGGCTAACAATTCTGAAATTTCACTGGTAGCTAGGTTTCGAAGTTATCTACAACTTTCTAGTTGATCACTGCCACAGGAAAAATCATCTAGGTCACCGAAACATCAAGAACACGCACACTGCTCAATCTACCTGCGCGCAGAAACTCAGTCCGACCCCAAACCACAAATTACCCTAACCAAAACCTCTCAAACCAAGATCTACCGGCCATAATCATCAACCAAAACATGAAAAACAGCAGGGTAATTGTTACCTTAGGGCACCACAGCAAAAAAACTCCAAAATCCCCTAGCTCCAAACCTCCTCTTCCCCTCTTCTCCTTGATTTTCTTGCTGCCCTTCCCTTCCCCTTCTTCTCCTTGATTTTCTTGCTGCCCTTCCCTTCCCCTTCTTCTCCTCTTTCTTTCTCTTCTCTCTACTGCACAAGAGCAACAGCAGGGGGGGTGGCGGCATAGAAGAGGGATGGCTAGGGTTTGGCGGGGTGGAGGGGGAAAAGAAGGGGGGGGCGCATGGGCCTTTGGGGGAGGGGCTGGGCTAACCGGCCCAAGCCCAGGTTGGCTCAGCCCACTCTTATGGTTAAAGCTTCTCTATTTTAAAAGAAATGCACTGCTGCAATTTGCCTCACTTTCTTCTCTTTTCTTTCCCGGCGAGAGCGATTCAATACCCAAAAACCGGAAACGACGACTTCCCATTTCCTTCCAAAATTTTAGGGCATTACACTCTAGGCATTTGGAGGCCTATCTACTTTGCCTGTTTGGGTGGGTTATGTTCACCAGCGGCCAAGGCCACCTGGTTGCGAGGACGCTTGTGTCGTACACCAGGTTGATAGCGGATGCTGATGGCGAGGAGGTACTGCAGTTCAGTTGGGCATCTGTTGTCCTTGCTGCGACGTATCAGGCACTCTACAACGCGTGCACAAAGAAGGAGCTACTAGCCACTTTTGCCGGGTGCCCACTTCTTCTACAGCTGTGGTCCACCGAGCGGTTTGCCATAGGCAAGCCAGTGGTGGACCGCTCCTCGTACCCAGAGGAATGGCACGGTGAGCTGGAGGAGGACGCGCCTACCATGGCCTCGATGTGGTGTCGTCGTTGGGTACATATTTTTTGTTAACACTTTCATTGACATGCATGTTATTTCTAATGATTTCTAACGATGTTTCTCACACAGCCACACTGGGCGTATGAGCAGCCTCGCAGCGCTTACGAGCATTTTCGGTCCCAGTTCAATAGGTTATGTCCGAATGACGTGTTATGGGAGCCGTACAACATCTTGGCCGTCCAAGGCCATGCGGGTTTGGGTTTGTCGCCGTTGTGTACCCGCGACGATGAGTTCTGGCTTACAAAGGCACCGGTTGTCCTCGACATCTACGTCGAAGAGTACTCACCGCACCACGTCATGCGACAATTTGGCCGTCACCAGGCATTCCCTCTTGTCCACATTCGTACTGTCCCCGTCCACGTCCACAGGTACATATGCATAATTAAAATTTTCTTAACATTCGTCTTACTACGAATTATATTTAACATGGTTCACTTGTAGGTACAGGCGCAAAGGCTAGCCGGCCGGTAACCTCTGGGTAGATTGCTTGGCCCCATACGTGGTAGCATAGGCCCAAGCGCTACAGGATGTTGTGGAGGAGGCGCGTCCCTTCGAAGAGTGGAGCTTCAACGACTACCTACGGTGGTACGTTCCACGTACACGCACATGGGTCACCTACACCCTTGAGGGTGTCCGGCCCCACATCGTGTTGACTATGGAGGTATACCCGGTCCATTGGGACGAGGATGCTGCATTAGCGGTATGTTTTACTTACAAGTCAGTAGTCCATACTCAAGGAACAAAATCTGTACATTTAAATTGTTTTTTTCTTATTCGTATCCGCACGCTGGTATCATTTACGATGTCCATAAGGATGCAGCTGGTACCATAGACCACCTCCGGCAAGGGGTGCACCTCAGTGCGTCGGATGTCGCGGGCTTCGTCAAGCGAGTTTTCGACAAGATCGCGCGTGCCTTGAAGATTACCACATGCTGATCCACCATAGATGTAGCTGAATCGTCTCCCAGGTCTAGTGGGGTCCACGCCGAGTCGTTTCGGAGGTCAGATGTGCACCACCGTTCATCGGTGTTGGCACTCACACGACCCCATCTTCGGTGATGAGGCTGGCCCGTCTTCAGCTGCCCCACGACCTATCCAACCAGCACCGTTCGAGCCATACTATGGCATGCCCACCTGGCCATCTTCTGCTGCATTGGCATACCACGCAGGTACAATTGTGCATTTTTTACTACTACTTTCATTTCCACATTGTCCATATCTAATATAATTATTTGTTCGTAGGCCCCTCCAGCCAGTACACATAGACGCCAGCAGAGCCTTCACAATCCTCGTACCCTAGTCAGGAGAATGAGGCTGGCCCAGACCCCGCATACGACCTCGTTCGGGACTTCTTTGGGGGCACACCTGACTACGACGTCCTCCAGCGGTCCCAGGTACCCAGTGCTCCACTTTGGACACAGTCCACGCAGGATGAGGCCTCGATACCGGTGCTCCCTACTAGGCCTACCAGACAGGCCGGTCCACCCGACCCCCTCACTTACTCCAGGGGCCACGTGAAGGTCAACCAGCGGCATCGAGACCGCGATGGGGGGCACGACCAACGGCAACGGGGGAGACAGCAGTAGAATTTTACATTTGTTTTTGTAACTTACATATGCATATTCGATTCGCGATGTACTCTTACGTATTCAGACACGTGTAATTTTTATGGTCCACTTAGCATGTCGTAACTGCATTTCTTATTCCAATGTGATGGCATGGTAGTTGCATTTCTTAATCCGATATGACCACACGCTACATTCTATCGTCGTCACCAATGTATATCTTACAAAGCTACTTATACACAAAGTGATAGCTCGCTTACTCTGTCGGGAGTGTAACTTTAATCACGAAGTGACCACACTACTGAACTTTAACCATGACATGACAACACATGTCTCCTTGCGCAGGCTTTAGACAAGAAGTGACAACACCGGACAGCTTTTACCACACAATAAATAACAACACAGGTACCAATAAACATGGAATCTGCTTCGCACCTCATACCCACGTAATATGCTGCGAGTGCTTCACATATACAATTTGTTCACAATTACTGATTTTTTATTCTCCGACAATTACGTAACCTACTCTAAATTCTCGCTTCCTCAGTATACCGTTTTCACTCCTCTTCAATCTTTTTAATTCCAAAATTTCTAAATGCCCTATTTTAAATTTTAATAAAATACACAAAAATTTGTAATTTTCAGAAAAAAATACCATTACCGCCCCCTCAGAGATCGGCTAGGCTGCTAACCGCCCTCCCAGGCCCTTGCCGCCCCCTGAGAGAGCGGTTAGTACCCTTGCCGCCCTCTGAGGGAGCGGTTAGGCCACCCGCCCTTAGGGGGATGCAGACGCTTAGTTTTGCAATTTTTTTCACGAGGAATCTATTTATTTAAAATTTTAATAAAAAAATAAAAAAATAAAAAACTCCTAAAAAACTTATGATGCTATGCAAACCAAATTAGGCTAGGCCCAGTAGTTACTGGGCTTAAACATGATTATATCTCTTTTCCTCTTTAAGTTAATTTTTTGGCCCAGAACGAAAACAAGGATCACAGTGTCGTTTGGAAAAAAGCAGTAATTTTTCTTTGGCACAAAACGACTTCAAAAAACTGATGCTTGTCAGGTATGCCAAGTGAAATTACATGTTTCTGATCGTTAATGACTGTCGAGTTGTATCAGTACAGAATATGTTTTTTGCCAGAAAATATCGACTTTAGTAATGAACTTAAGATCATTCCTAACATCAGTTGTCGCTTGAGTCAAACATCGAAATGGATGCAGACAGAGCACACAGAATCAGCAACCTCTCCACTGAGGCAGTGGCGTCAAGAACTTCGAATCATCACTGGAGCCGCCTGGTGTCATTGATAGAGAGGAATGGCCGACACGCAGTTTCTGAAGAGTTGAAAAGGATTCCTTCATCGCAGACATGGTTTCAAGGGAAGAAGTGCAGCAGGTATTGGTCGCAGCATTTTGTTCATGAAGATCAAATAGACATTAAGCTAACCACTAATGACAAAGAAAACAAAGAGAACACATTTAAAATAAGAAATTTGAGTTGTTGTAATGCCAACTGTTATTCAAAATGCAGAGCAAAGCGCACTGTTATTCTGACATGAATGTACGATATATCATTTGTCTTCTCTAAACCTGAGACTGATAGCACAGAATTTTTTATCCAAGTGGAAGGTATTTTCATAGCATGAGTTTGTTAGGACTACTAATTCAATTATATAGAAGAAATATTTTAAACGTACCCCACAGACAGCAGGAGGCTCACTAAAGTTTTGGCTCTACTGGAAATCACCAACTGATGCTGCCATATATAGTCACTTGCTGCTTTCAGATGTAGCTCCAAGAATTCTTTCTGAGAATGAAATAGAACAGTGAGCAGGAAAAGCCCGATCCACTCAGAAAACCACATCTTTCCTTATAATGAAATCTCTTAAGGAGGTGTAGCATGTAACCAAAGATTCTCCTGGATGGCATGTTTTGCTGTAAAAATCAAAAGTTGAAAACATCAAGAAAAGAAAATACCTGATATTCAGCCTCAACAGGAATGCAATCAAGGGAGTAAGGTTGTTGCATGCAGCCGAGCAATAAAGCGGCCCTGATAGAAAAGAGCAGCTATTTCAGATATTTAGATCTTGTACAATTGGCTAATGTACTCGTATGTATTGGTCATGCTAACTGTTGCCATGAGGCGAATTGAAGACTCTTTTTTTACGCTCATAATAGTGTTGAACTCGGTAATTTGAGTAAATTGTATGCCCTTGTGATGTTTGTGGAAGAACCAGCTTCTGTAATCGCACTGTACCAACTGTTCCTCAATTTCAGATTGTGAATACAGTGAACTGCCAGACCGATCCATACAGAACAAGATGCATAGATATCGAACCATTCACAACGTCAAACAACGTGCGACGGCCAGAGAGGTTCTTCAGCATCAACATAAGTCGCAGGCCAAAAAGAAATTCAGCTACTACAGGTTGTGAAGGAAGCCTATTGCTTGCTAAGTACCTGCGCACGTGCGGCATGGACCAGAAGAAATTCAGCTCATACGGCGGCCGGCGTGGCAACAATGAGGAGAGCATTTGCAAACATGAGGATTGTGAACAAGCTTATGAATGGAAAGGTTGGACCCAGGACAGTTCATGTTCCGGTAAACCAGGGAGGAGCTTTATGTCTTCGATGCGGCCATGGTATGTTGTGGGTATTTATGTGAACACTAGAAGCATCAGAGTTTTCTGCGGTTTTACTCAATGACACTTTCTAATGCAAACTTGTATGTACAGAAAGATTTTTATATATTTCCGCATTGCAGAAATATACAAATCCGAGGGTCATGATACGATCATCATTATTGCTGGTGCTGAGTACGGGAGTGGCAGCTCTCGTGACTCTGTTGCCAAGGACCAATATAATAATCCTGGTAAGTTGGTCGCTGCAGATTTAATACTCAGATGATCCAGTCCTTCTTGTTTGGTACTCCCTCCATTCTTAAATATTTGTCATTTTTGCTATCGATAGAAGAACTGAAGAGTAGCCTAAAATGACCACCGTACCACCTTTCTCTCTTACTCCTATTCTTGTGTTCGTTGTCCAAAGATGTGTAGCCGAAATGTGACATTGAAGTAATGATTCTGGGGCTATAATGTGAGGGGATGTGTCTAGAGAACTGCAAAACAACATGTATTTGTGAACAAAATTTAAAAGCTAAAATGACAAAATTAAATTAGGGGTTCATATATATGTATCATGAAGCATTTACAGGGTATCAAGGCAGTGATTGCTAAGAGCTTCGAACGTATCCACCGAAGCAACTTGGTGGGGATGGAATATCATTCCTCTCTGCTTCAAAGCTGGCGAGGATGCTGATTCACTCGGCCATCCACCTCCCTACCAGCATCGGCGAGATCCGTCCCGGCCAGGACGTGACCATGACTACCGACAACAGGAGACCCTTCACTTGCACTCTTCGCTTGGATACAGAGGTACATACATTCCAAAAACTAGTAGATTTTGCTATTTCTATCTAGACAATCGTATCTTCAGAAGCTTCTGATCAGTCAGTTCGCATGTAAATTACACATTATTCTGTGCTTGGTTGTCATGCAGCTGGAGCTGGCATACTTCAACCATGGAGGCATCCTCCCGTACATCATCCGCAGCCTGGCCGGACTGCAGAAATAAGTTTAAAATTATTGGCACAAATAAAAAGTTTGGATCCTTTCACATCTAGATTTTCTTAGCAATGTGACAATCACAAAAGGATCGTATAGATATGCTAAGTGGGATATAGTTTGCTGACCCAAGAACCTACATTAGTTGGTTATCCACGACGATTTTGATTTGAAAAATGGAAGTTTATTTAGTAAGTGGCTATTCATGTTCTTAAATGAGTATGGGTTTGGCAAAATCTTTCGAGGAGAAAGTATTTAGGCAATAAGACTATTTTCAAATGAGTTTGGGTTTGGCAGAATCATTTCTGGACTTGCTTAATGAATGTCGAACATCTTTTTCTTACTTTTGATACCTTTAGGTCAGAAAATGTACGCAAGTTAGAATTGTGGAAAATTAGAGCATATATTTTGTTATTGTCACTTTGCTAAGTTTCTTTGGCAACCTGTTCATATAGATTTGTTTTGAACCTCCGGTAGAAACTTTATCTTTCACGGTTCCAGTCCCGAACCATGAGAGACAATAGAGACCTAAACAACCATGAGAGATAGGACCTATCTTTCATGGTTGCAGAGTTCCATTCTAGAACCGTGAAAAATGAAAGAACTGTTAGATGTATCATATCTAGCCTTGCATGGCAGTTTGTATCACCACCGATATTCCCTCCAAACCTCCCGATTCTGTTGCTATAAATCGGTTGAGTTGTTATGGCAAGGGTGAGGTGTATATATGTGGTTTCCTCCGTAATGAATCAGCGTAGCGTTGAGCCCAATCATTCTCACATGGCATCAGATTTGTTCGATCCGTAGCTTCCGCTCCTCTCTCTCGTCACAGGCGCCTGGCATGGCCGCGCCCGCTGACTCCCTCGACGCATCCACCCAGGCAGCTCTCGACGTCGCTGCTGCGGCTATCTCCCCCGACACCCCTGCTGCATCCCTCGCGGACATCATCGCCGCCGCGACTGCCGATGCGGTCCGAGCAGTCTTCGCCTCCCTTTCTGCTCCCGTGTTGACGTCTCCTGCGGCACCTCCTACCCATGCATCCACGCCCACCCTGGCTGCGCCCCTGTAGCCGGCCATACCACCGCCTGGATCCCTTCCAGAGGCTGCCACCCTCTCCGTCGATCCTAGTGATGACGCCACGACATCCCTTCACGCCCAGGCCGTGGCGGTTCTCAACGTCAAGACGTTGGTCCCGGTCACTCTTGACCTCGCTGCGGCCAACTACACAAAGTGGCGGGGTCTCTTCCTCGTCATCCTCGGCAAGTACGCATTGGCCGACCATGTCCTGTCCGATGCCTACCATCCGGACCGGACGGATTGGGCGCGCATGGATTGCGTCGTCCTCGCATGGCTCTACGGCTCCATCTCCGCCGAGCTCCTCAAGATCGTGATGTCGGCCTCCTCCACCGCGCGTATCGTTTGGCGCGACCTCGAACACCAATTTTTGGGAAACCGGGAGCAGCGCGCCCTCAACCTCTCAGCGGAGTTTCATTGCTTCGTCCAAGGCGACCTCTCCGTCACCGACTACTGCCGATGTCTCAAGAGAATGGCCGATGGCCTTGCCGATCTCGGCGAGCCCGTCACCGACCGCACGATCGTCCTCACGCTGCTCAAAGGTTTGAATGAACTGTTTCGCCACCTGCAGACCATTCTTCCTTTGCAAAAACCGTTTCCTACCTTTGTCGAAGCCAGATCGTAACTACTGCTTGAAGAGATCACTCGCGGCAGTCGTTCTTCCGGCGCATCGACAGCCTTTCTGGACGCTGGCTCTTCAAGTGGTGGGGCTGGCCGCGGCTCTGCGCCTGGGGGCGGTCCTGCCCCTCCTCCTCTCCATGCCGCCGGGTTTGGCTCCGGTGGCCACGCCGGCCACAACGGCAACGGCGGAAATAGCGGCGGCAACGGCGGCCGAAATTCCCGCAATAATCGCCGGCGTCGCGGTAATGGTGGTGGACAGAATGGCTCGGGTGCTCCATCTGGCCAACAACAGCAGCAGCAACACTCTTCCTAGCCTAGTCCCCATAATCCATGGGCTGGTACGATCCAGATGTGGCCTGGACCACTGGGCCGCGGTTTACTCGGCCCACGGCCGCCTGCTACATTGGGCCAGGCGCCCTTCGCTGGTGCTGCCTTGGTGGGCCAAGCTGGCGCTGCGGGTGGCGTGGCCACCCTACCTCCCACGATGATCCAGCCCGCCACTCCCTTGGCGGCCTTCGGTGCTGGCCAATTTGGCTCGGCTGCACCGACCGGTGCGGCCCATGCTCTGCAGCCGTACTACTCGCCTCCTTCGCCACCGATCTGGAGCAGCAACAGCAGCTCGACCTCGGTGCCTACATGGGACCAGCACGCACTGGCGAATGCGTTCAACACCGTCTCCCTGACACAGCCGTCTTCCCCTGCACATGACTGGTATATGGACATGGGTGCCACATCTCATATGGCTTCCGACGCCGGTATCCTCTCCCTTTCCCATACACCCTCCTTGCATACACCTTCTAGTATTATTGTGGGCAATGGCTCTTTTCTTCCTGTCACTTCCGTTGGCTCTACAAATTTGCATGGCTCCTTTGCTCTTAACAACATCCTGGTCTCTCCTCAAATCATCAAGAATCTCATATCTGTTCGGCGTTTTGTTTCTGACAATAATTGCACAGTTGAGTTTGACCCTTTTGGTTTTTCCGTGAAGGATCTTCAGTCCAGGACCGTGATCGCCATGTGCAATAGCTCGGGTGATCTCTATCCGTTCTGCCCATCGTCTCCTGCGCATGCTCTCACCGCCGACTCCATCACCCTTTGGCACCGACGCCTTGGTCATCTCGGTCATGATGCTCTCGCCCGCCTCGCTCGCTCCTCGGTCATTCCCCATGGAGTCTCTACCACCATTTGTCACGCCTGTCAACTTGGTCGTCATGTTCGTCTTCCTTTTACTAGCTCTTTCAGTAGATCCACATCTGCTTTTGAGTTGATTCACTGTGACTTATGGACATCTCCCGTTGTTAGCGTTTCGGGTTACAAATATTATCTTGTCATTCTTGATGATTATTCACATTATGTTTGGACTTTTCCTTTGCGTCTCAAGTCCGACACCTTTTCTACCATTTCTCAGTTTTTTGCATACGTGCAAACTCAGTTTTCTACTATTATTCACAGTATTCAGTGTGATAACGGTCGTGAGTTTGACAACTCCTCGGCCCGCATTTTCTTTCTCACCAAAGGAGTCACCATGCGCATGTCTTGCCCACACACCTCTCCACAAAACGGGAAAGCCGAACGTATGCTCCGTTCTATCAATAACATCGTTCGCTCCCTTCTTTTTCAAGCCAACCTCCCCAGCTCATTCTGGGTTGAGGCCCTTCACACCGCCACCCACCTCATAAACTGCCACCCCACCAAAACCCTTAGCCAACACACTCCCTATTTTGCTCTACATGGAGTCCATCCTTCCTACAATCACCTTCGTGTGTTTGGGTGTACTTGCTACCCCAATCTCTCAGCCACTGCACCACACAAACTTTCACCCCGCTCAGTTAAGTGTGCCTTTTTAGGCTACCCCCTTGAGCACAAAGGATACCGGTGCTTTGATCCAGTCTCCAACAGGGTGATCGTGTCTCGACACGTGGTTTTTGATGAGACATCATTTCCTTTTGCTGAGCAACCGTCTAATGCCACAAGTGCTGCTGACTATGAATTTTTGGAAGATTTTTCTGGTGTTTCACAGGCGCCTATCGGCCGGGCTTCCGTACCTTGTCATGCCGTGCGTGGCACTGGTGCACGTCTCGATGTGCCGCTCGGGGCGCCCCCTGCTGATCACCCGCGGCCTGCACTGGTCGGCACTCCACCTCAGCTACATGGGCCGGCCGCTCGGGCTGCCTCTGCTGGGCCTGCCCCCGACAGTGGGCCGGCCTCGCTCCCTGCTAAGACCTGTCCTTCGCCGAGCCAGGCCTCAGCGCCTCGGGCCGACATTCCTGGGCCTTCTGCTGCTACAGCACCCGGGGGCGCCTTGCCTCTTGCGCCAGCCCCGCCAGTTGTGCCCACACGTGCCCGGAGTGCACGTATCCCTGGCGGTCAGCGGCCCCCGTCCGCTCTTGGCGCATCGCCAGCCATGCCGGTGGTAAATTCGCATCCAATGATCACTCGCGGCAAGGATGGCATCCACAAGCCCAAGCACAAGGAGAGCTTGCACATGTCCGCCTTGTGTCCAGTTCCGCGCACATACTGTGCGGCCCTGATGGATCCACACTGGCGTGCCGATGGAGGAGGAATTTGCTGCTCTTCAGGAGAATCATACTTGGGATCTTGTTGCTCGCCCTCCTGGTGCTAATCTCGTGACTGGGAAGTGGATTTTTCGCCACAAATTTAAGCTGATGGCACCCTGGACAGATACAAGGCTCGATGGGTTCTCCGGGGCTTCACTCAGCGCCCTGGTGTTGATTTTGATGAGACATTCAGCCCGGTTGTCAAACCGGCCACTGTCCGCACTTTCTGAGTCTTTCTGTCTCTCGGGATTGGCTTGTTCATCAGCTGGATGTCAAGAATGCCTTCCTTCATGGAACCCTTGATGAGACCGTCTATTGCATTCAGCCTTCCGGATTTGTTGATTCCACTCATCCAGACAGAGTATGCCGTCTCAACAAGTCCCTGTATGGTCTTAAACAAGCTCCGCGAGCTTGGTACAGCAAATTTGCCACTTTTCTGGTGTCCATTGGTTTTCATGAGGCCAAGAGCGACACATCCCTATTCATCTACCGCCACGGGGCTGATTGTGTCTATCTTCTACTCTATGTTGATGACATTGTTCTGACGGCCTCCTCACCAGCCTTACTCAGCTGGACGATCCAGGCTCTTCAGTCCGAGTTCTCTATGAAGGACTTGGGTACTCTTCATCACTTCCTTGGCATCAGTGTTACTCGGCAATCCACCGGCCTCTTCCTCAGCCAGAACCAGTACTGCCTCGAGATCCTGGAGCGTGCCGGCATGAGCGACTGCAAGCCTTGCAGCACGCCGGTTGACACGTGCGCCAAGCTATCCGCTACTACTGGCGCCCCTGTTTCAGACCCAACTGATTATCGGAGCTTGGCTGGTGCATTACAGTACCTCACCTTCACTCGGCCTGACATTGCTTATGCCGTTCAGCAGGTCTGTCTACACATGCATGATCCGCGGGAGCCTCATCTTGCCGCTCTCAAGCGGATTCTTCGGTATGTTCGTGGCACTCTGGAGCTTGGCTTGCTTATCCAGCGCTTGTCTACTCATGAGCTTGTTGCATATTCTGATGCTGATTGGGCCGGCTGCCCCGACACCCGGAAGTCTACCTCCGGCTATGCCGTCTTCCTCGGCGACAACCTTGTCTCTTGGTCCTCCAAGAGGCAGGTCACCGTCTCCCGCTCCAGTGCTGAGGCCGAGTACCGGGCTGTCGCAAATGCAGTGGCAGAGACTTGTTGGCTTCGACAACTGCTTCATGAGCTCCACGCACCCCCTGCTCGGGCCACCCTGGTTTACTGTGACAACGTCAGCGCAGTCTATCTCTCGACCAATCCAGTGCAGCACCAGCGCACCAAACATATTGAGATCGATCTACACTTTGTTCGAGAGAAGGTTCCTCTCGGCGCCATTCGTGTTCTTCACGTCCCGACGACGTCACAGTACGCGGATATCTTCACCAAGGGCCTGCCTACGTCTGTCTTCACCGAGTTTCGGTCCAGTCTCAACGTTCGACCCATCGACGCTAAGACTGCGGGGGCGTGTTAGACGTATCATATCTAGCCTTGCATGGCAGTTTGTATCACCACCGATATTCCCTCCAAACCTCCCGATTCTGTTGCTATAAATCGGTTGAGTTGTTATGGCAAGGGTGAGGTGTATATATGTGGTTTCCTCCGTAATGAATCAGCGTTGCGTTGAGCCCAATCATTCTCACAAGAACACTCCAAAATCATTGAAAATATCTAGGGGCCAATACTTTCTTTCACAGCTACCATCTCCCAACCGTTGGAGACATTACTGCACATCGTAGGAGGAATGGAGAACCTTACCAAGGAAGCTTGAAAAACCCCCAATCAATCCCTATTCCTCTCCATTCCAATAAAACCCTATTCAATCTCCTCTCCGTCTCCCATCTCCGTTGCTAGGTAGATCCATTGCCCACTATAGCCACCGCGTGCTCTCCCTCTCTCTCCGACCATGGCTCTCATCATGAGGGCTGACTCGCCACGTGCTCTCCCTCTCTCTCTCTCTCAGACCATGGCTCCCATCATGAGGGCCGACTCGCCGCTGCGCGGCGTTAGATACGAGATTGACGAAGAGTCTTCATCGGATGATGTGCGGAGGATCGCCTCCTCCAATGTGGAGGCGATTGAAGACGAGGCAATTGAGGAGCACATCATTGTGCTTAGGCTGAAGCGCTATTTTGGACGTGCCACCAACGCAAGACCGATAGGCGGCGGTGGATGGCACCGTAGCGCAGTGGCAAAGCTCCAGGGAGGAGCCAAGCCCAACGGGGGCTCGATCTCCCATCCCGCAAAAAAAAGGCTTTGCTCCAAAGGTGGAATCTGCCTATTTATGGCCTCCGATAAAAATTGAGGCAGTGGCAAAAATTAGGGCTTTTTTTTGAAAAAAAAGGACTGATTGGCGGCGGCCTTGTCCGTCGATAGCCCGTGCGCGCCCGCTGCGTGCGCGGCGCTTTTGGGCCCTAGGCCTCGGACGCGGCAGCGTCGGGCATTGCGCAAGGAATCCGGCGCAAGCATGGGAGGGTGGTCGGACGAGGACGCTGGCCCGTTCGGGCGGGATCGTCGAGCGCATCGTGCATGACGGGCGCGGCGGATGGTGCGTCGTTAGTTAGGGCATAACGTAGGTAATTAGGGTGTAATGCATGTTCATTAGGAGGCTTGTATGCATGTTCATTAGCTAGCTTTTGTGATCTGGATTGCCAGATTTTATATGAATCCGGATTGCTAGCAGTGGTGTCCTTTTGTGATCCGGATTGCAAGATTTTGTGTCAAAATCCGGATCTATGTAGATGTAATCTAATGTAAAGCTAGACCAGGGCACAAGAAGGCTACCACTGTTTTATGAATTACTACTCTTCTGCCACCTACAAATGTACTGATCGAGCTCAAGGATGTATTGCTCCATCAACTTCTTTTGGAGCTGGCGGAAGAGTAGTATAGTAAAAAAAAAACAGTGGTTGCCTTCTTTTGCCCTCCTATAATGTCAAATATAATGAAGTTTAACTACTATGAGTAACTGTGTTAACACATGATTTTTGGTGATTTGAGTCAGGCCAAATTTGTACGACTTCAGTCTTCTACTTTTTGTGTTACTTACTTGCGTCACAACGTTAAAAGGAATATATTCTGCAGTCTTTGCATCAAACACAGACTAGTCCTCCAACAACTCTTCCTAATTGTCTCTCACAGATTGGTTAAAAAGATCCGGATCAACCCTAAAATCTCTGGGTCTGGCTGGGGCTGCTGCTCTTTGTTGCATTGAGCTTTGTAGCTAATATAAGGTGAATGACACCTTTGACAAAACATCTATATATTAAGGAATGACACCTTTGACAAATCTTATATGCCCTCGAGGAGCCCAAGCGGCAGGGCCAACCATGGCAGCTGAGCTCGAGGAGGTCAAGCGTTGCGAAGGCAAGCTAGGCCCGTACACCTCTACCCATTCATATCCCTCCTGGTCTCAGGGCTGAGCTGTCCCGCGGTGTCCTCTCTGGTTCTGGAGCGCGGAGCAGCTGAGCTCGAGGAGCCCAAGCGGCAGGGCCAACCACAGCAGCTGAGCTCGAGGAGGTCAAGCGTTGCGAAGGCAGGCTAGGCCCGTGCACCTCTACCCATTCATATCCCTCCCGGTCTCAGGGCTGAGCTGTCGCGGCGGTCGGTGGTGGTGGTGCATTCTGTACCAAGGCTCTCCACTCCAACGAGAAGGTTAGCAAATCTCGTCGTGCCCTACATCCTGTCTGAAGTACTAGTGTGCCTTACATATTCTTTTGGAGCAGCGGCAGAGCGGTTGGTTGGTGGCCGGGATGTGTACATGTGCTCCGATGAGGTTCTGCCTCTGACACGACCAAGCAGTACCTGCAGCGTCTCTCTCTCTCTCCCCCTTTGTCTCTCTCTCACACACACAATTTGTGCATGGTTTGTTTGATGCACCTAAGCACTTTTTGAATGGGAGCTGTCGTTTGGATCTAGAATATATGAAAGTGTGAAAAAAATGCAATCTATGCACTTCACCTTTTACGTGCACTTTTGTTTCCTGGTTATCATTTTCTGAATTGTCAGTATTGGAGCTACCAGCACAGAAAGCTTCTTCCTTCGAATTTGGAGGACATATGCACTCAATTTTCGTCCTATGAAATTGCGTTCTGAAATGTATATGCAGGTTACCTGGGGAAATTGATACAGTTGATGACCCCCGTTGTATTAAATGTATATTGAATATTGATTCCAGGAGCTAGCTGCAGCAAGAGCTTACTGGTTCTGCTGCTTGTTGGTGAAAGACATTACGAAATATGTTCAAAAATGCATCCAACAGCAAGAAAAGTGTTCACTTGGAGAAGCTTTCTTCTATTAAATGTTAGAAATCAAGCACGATAGAATCGAATACGAGACATGATCTTTACGTAGAAAACCCTTGCAGGAAAAGACCACGGGCGTCAATCGGCGATCTTCACTATATCAGGGATACGTACAATGCAGGGATTACAATGAATGTCTCACCTCTCATTGCAGCTTACAAGATATATTTATAGGGGTGAACACATACGACTCGAGTCTAATATAGACTGTTCCGAAATATGGGCTGAAGGCATCTCTTGTATGGCCCAACAAGAATTCAGATCACAATCCAACAAACTGCACCTTTAGACGAATTCCATCTTGTAGCAAATAAAGAATCATCAATAACCTCTCTTCAATAATAAATATCAACGGCGCCAAAAGTCTCTAGAATTCAAACTGTAACACCAACTAAACTTGAGCATAGCTCAAATTTAGTAGCAGAAACTGGCTTTGTCATCATATCAGCAGAATTATTATGAGTGCTTATCTTGTATATTTTAATATCACCTTGAGGAATGGCATCTCGAATATAATGATACCTCATATCAATGTGCTTTGCTCTTTCATGAAACATCTGATCCTTTGTAAGACAAATAGCACTCTGACTATCACAGAATATATTAATGCAAGAATTATCTCTACAAAGCTTAGTGTACAAATCTCTCAGTCAAACAGCTTCTTTACATGCTTCAGAAATAGCCATATATTCAGCTTCAGTACTTGGTAAAACAACAGTAGCCTGCAGACATGCTTTCCAACTAACATCACAACTACCAATGGTGAAAACATAACCTATGAAAGATCTCCTCTTATCCAAATCACCAGTATAATTTGAGTTAACATAACCAACAAGTCCATCTCCAGATTTTTCAAACTGCAAATAAACATTAAAAGTACCACACAGATATCTAAAAATCCACTGAACAGCTTTCCAATGCTCTTTGCCAGTATTAACCATTAATCTACTAACAACACTCATTGCATGAGGTAAATCAGGACGAGAGCAGATCATGGCATACATAAGTTAACCAACTGCACTAGAATATGGAACTCTAGACATGTACTCAATATCGTACTCTGACTCAGAATATAGAGCTGAAGATAATTTGAAATGAGTAGCTAATGGAGTACTCACTTGTTTTGCATCATTTATATTGAAACAACGAAGGACCTTCTCAATATAACCTTGCTGACTAAGATATAACTTGTCAGCTTTCCTGTCTCTAATGATCTCTATACCAAGAATTTTCTTTGCTGCACCTAAATCCTTCATCTCAAATTCATTACTCAACTGTGATTTCAATTTGGCTATTTCTGATTTATCCTTTGTAGCAATCAACATATCATCGACATAGAGAAGCAAATAAATAGCTGAACTATTAACAGTCTTCAAATAGATACAGCTATCATAATCAAAACGTTTAAAACCATTAGAGAGCATAAAGGAGTCAAACCTCTTGTACCACTGTCTAGGAGACTGCTTCAAACCATAAAGAGATTTCTTTAATTTACAGACAAAGTCTTCTTTTCCAGGAATAACAAAACCTTCAAGTTAATCCATATAAATATCTTCATCTAACTCCCCATATAAAAATGCAGTTTTAACATCTAATTGCTCAAGTTCATAATCACGCATAGCAACAATACTGAGTAAAGTGCGAATAGAACTATACTTCACAACAGGGGAGAAGACATCATTATAATCAATACCTGGAATTTGGCTATAGCCTTTAGCAACCAACCTTGCTTTATACCTTGTTGTTTCATTAGGAGAAATACTCTCATTTCTTTTAAAAATCCACTTGCAACGAACATGCTTCTTCTCTTTTGGCAATTTAACTAAATCCCAAGTACCATTCTTTTCAAGTGACTCCATCTCATCTTGAATTGCAATCATCCAATTATTGTAATCAACAAATGTAATAGTCTCATTGTAATTAGAAGGTTCTGCATTACCTTTAACTTCTTCTGCACAACTCATAGCATAAGCAGCAATATTACACTCCTCAATTAACCTCTTGGGTGGATTAATTTGCCTTCTAGGCCTATCAACTGCAATAGAATGTTGTGTAGGCTGCACAATGGATGAAGAATGTGGAGCACTAGATGAATCAAATCAATAAATAAATTTTCAATAATAGGTGTATCTTGGACAACGGTATCTAGTGTACTTTCTGTATTAATAAAATGCTCCACCTGCACGCTAGAACTCTGCTGACTCTGAACAGGAGCATTTGGTAACATAGCAGATTCATTAAAGACAACATTCCTGCTAATCACCACCTTTTGTGTTGCAGGATTCCATAATTTATAACATTTAATACCATATTTATAACCAAGAAAGATGCACTTAACAACTCTAGGCTCCAATTTACCATTATCAACGTGAGCCTAAACAGGACAACCAAAAACTCTCAATTCTGAATAATCAGCTGGAGAATTAGACCATACCTCAATTGGAGTTTTCTTATCAATGGTAATATTGGGTGATCGATTAATAAGATAGCAAGCAGTGGAAGTGGCTTCAGCCCAAAAATATCTATGCATACCTGCATTAGACAACATGCAACGGGCCCTCGAGATGATAGTTCTGTTCATACGTTCAGCTACACCATTTTGTTGTGGAGTACCAGGAACAATGTAGTGTCTCACAATGCCTTCAGACTTACAATATGAATCAAATTCATCAAAACAGAATTCCATCCCATTATCAGTGCGAAGCTTCTTTACCTTCTTTTCGGTTTGCCTTTTAACCATAACCTTCCACTCTTTAAATGCTTTAAATGCTTCCGATTTATGCTTCAAAAAATAAGGTCAAACTCTTCTCGATTAATTATCAATAATAGTTAACATATAACGAGAACCACCTAGTGAAGACCTATGAGACGGTCCCCATAAATCAGAATGCACATAATCAAGAATACCTTCTGTTGTATGAACCGAAGTGTTGAATTTCACCCTCTTATGCTTGCCAAAAATACAATGCTCACAAAATTTTAGCTTGCCGATATTATGCCCATCAAGAAGACCTCTCTTGCTCAATTTTGCCAAACCAAGTTCACTCATATGCCCAAGATACATATGCTAAAGATTAGTAGCATCAGAATCTGATAATGAATGCGAACTTACAACAGTATCACCTGTGATTGTAGTGCCTCGGAGATGATATAAATTGGTAGACTTCAAATCACCTTTCATTACAATAAGAGAACCTTTTTTCACCTTCAAAACACCATCTCCACCTGACCAATCATACCCTTTATTATCAAGAGTACTCAAAGAAATAAGGTTCCTTTTTCATACATGGAACGTGCCTCACATCTGTCAAAGTTCTAACAATACCATCATGCATCTTTATCATAATTGATCCAATTCCAACAATTGGATATTGGTTGTCATCACCCATCCTAACAGAATCAGTATCTTGAACATAATTATAAGTGGTGAACCAATATCTATGTATGAATATATGAAAAGACGCAACAGAGTCAATAATCCATTCATCACCACTACTAGCACATCCAGCAAAAGCAACGAGAGTCTCTCCATCAGAACTATTATCGGAAGTAGCAACAGATGCTTTACCTTCTTCATTAGATTTACCTTTCCTCTTTTCTTTATTCTTCAACTTGTAACATTCAGATATGTCATAATTATTTTTCTTGCAATACTTGCAAAATTTTTCTTTGTCTCTGGACTTTGAATGACCCCTGTAACCATTTGAACTTTTATCTCTTTGGTTATTATGCGAATTTTTCTCCTTTATCCTACCACGCACAATCAAACCTTCTCCATTGAAAGTAGAGCCATCAGTAGACACCATCTGTTTCATCTTTTCCTTGGCATGCAAGGCCTCATAAACTTCTTTCAAAGTTAGTGTATCATGACTGTATAATATGGTATCTCTGAAGTTTGTAAAAAAAACTGGGTAATGAGCACAAAAGAATAAGACTCAAATCTTTATCATCATATTTTACCTCTATAGATTGTCGGTCAGCAATGATCTCCTTAAAGACCGAAAGATGATTCAACACAAAACTACCCTCCTGTAATTTGTGCATGAACAATTTCATCTTTAGATGGATTTTATTGGTTAGATCCTTGGACATGCAGGTCGATTCCAGCTTTAGCCATAACCTCATGCAAAATATTGTTCGATAAATGAAGATGAATTTGTGACAAAACCTTACGATTCTTTCTCTTTTCTTCATCGGACCAAGACTTTTGATCTTTGTTTCCAAAATTATCAAGCGCATCATCCAGATCAATATGCGCAAGAACAACTCGTATCTTGACTTGCCAAAGAGAAAACCTTGTATCTCGGTCTAGCAGTAGAATATGATATTTCATAGAAGTCATAGCGAAGAGTAATCAGCAAAAAATAATCTGCAGCGTTTCTGGTACAGCTTGTGTGCACCAAGCAATAAACTGAAGAAATCCTGGTACGCTTCGTGTACGCTTAGAAATGAAGCCAAAACCAATCTCCTAGTACAACTTCTGGTGTGCGCGAAGCAAAGAACCAATTGGAAGCGGAGAATCTTTTTTCTCTATTCTCCTCGAGACTTGATTCGTATTTTTTCTTTGATCTGATCTGAGACGCAGGCGCTTGGATCGGTGCTGAAGTGCGCATCGACGACGGGTCCCAGGAAGAGCGCGACGAATCGGGCAGGTGGAGAACGACAGATGAAATCGACGTTTCGATCCCGACGATGACGAATCCCGTGGTGGCGCAAAGAAACCAATCTATTTTTTTTTTCTCGTAATCTTGTGTAGATCCAATTCGACTCTAATACCACTTGTTAGAAATCAAGCACAACAGGATCGAACACGAAACAATTTTATGTGGAAAACCTTTGCAGGAAAAAACCACGGGCACCAATCGGCGATCTTCACTATATCAGGGATGTGTACAATGCAGGGATTACAATGAGCATCTCATCTCTCCTTGCAGCTTACAAGATATATTTATAGGGGTGGACATATACAATTCGAGTCTAATACGGACTTTTCTGGAATATGGGCCGAAGGCATCCCTTGTATAGCCTAACAAGAATTCGCATCACAATCCAACATTAGGTAGAGTCGTCATTGCTGCTACTTGGTGAAAGGCATGGCTAAATGAACACTAGTTAGAGTGTTTCTTCTGGTTCTGATCTTTGCACCACTGCTCGTATCTAGTCCAACTACTGCCAATTCACATCCAGTAAGTTGGTTAATGACGTGTGCTTGAAAGTTTCAGGGGCCACAGAGGAGACTCGCTTCCTAGACTGATGTAGGAGTCATGAGAAACAATGCAGCTTACTGAAATGTAATTATGTGTTGCCTTGAACAATATCTGATTTATTGGTGCCTTCTACTAATGTCAAAATTGTGGACTAGCTCCAAGCTCTTGTATGGCGCATGTTTGCACCTTGTCGCTGTAGGCGGGTCCAATGGAGGTTCTCTTGGGTCATGCTCTGGAATCTACTGCTCTTCCCCACAATCTCCCATATCCCCTTCACTCACCACTCCAACCCTAAACCGGTTCCTCCTCTCCCCCGAATCCCCACCTTGAGACGCCGGATTTGGCATCTCTGCAGCGTTGCTTCCACAGATTGGCGAGGTTCCGTGACCGAAGATACGAGATCGTTCTCCCAAGTCATCATGTCTTCTCCAAAATTTGAGGCGACACCCTGCATCATGGTTGGTGATCGTGGTGCTAGGGGCGTTCCACGACGTGGTGGCTTTGGCTCTAGAAGAAGCGAGCGTGGCGCCGGTCGTACTTCGGCCCGTGACGGTTTCCGCTGTGATGGCTGGGGTAAGAAGTGGCAAGAGATCAGATTTTCTGGAGTTCCTGGATCTGATCCCTCTCCTCATCTTGAAGCCGATGCTGATCTACCCCCCCCCCCAACCTGATGACCCCTAGACTGCGGCTGCTGGATCCAATCAAGGGCGCCTGGATCATCGGGTAGAAATGCGCAAAGAACGGGCCTCTACCTCTACTGGTGTTGAGGGATCCAATGTTCCCGGTGACTTCCCCAAGCCTTCGTCTGGGCATCCCTCGTCTACTAGAGGTACTTCCTATGATTCTCAGAGGTACAAATCCTCCGCTCCCTTGGGTAAGGATAATGCTCCACAGCATGACGATATTGCAGTTGGTGCTTGTTATGGATGCAGGTCTTTTGATCATGTTGTGAGTTCTTGTCCTCTTTCTGGTTTGTGCTTAAGGTGTGGTAGGGAAGGACATGAACCTAGGTTATGCCCTGTTAGAAATGCTTGGGATTATATCGCTCCACTATGTGGTACTCAGACTGATGATCAGGTCTTTTGTCTTTATTGAGAATATCCTCAGTGCTCTTGCTGTTAAGGATCGTACCAACTTAGCGATGATCACGGTTGTGAATGGTTTTGCCTCTGCCTTGCTAATCGAACATGAGTTTCATGACTTTTTTTGTAATACATGGTGATGCCATGCAAAATAGTGGTCTAATACTGTTTTTAGCATGAGATACCCAAATGACAGAAAGATTGATGAGTGGGCTCATTTTAAAACCATTGGGATGAGTAGGGTCAATGCTGAAGTTAAAGTGTCAACTTGGAATCTGTAGTATGTGCTAAAGGGGCTTTCCAATTGTTTGGTTTAGGTTTAGAAGGATCCCCCAAGAAAGTAAATCTGAGCCTGTCCTTGCATATGTTGGTTCTCTTGTGGGCATAACTTTGAAAATTGACAAATCCAGTCTGTTTAAACAAGACTTTATTAGAATGAACTTAGGATGTAGGGATTTTTATAAAGTTCCTAAAAGACCTTTGAGTTCAATGTCTTCTAAAGAAGACCCTCCCATCTCATAGAGGCCTGTGAGGGAGGCTAGGAAAAAACCACAAATATCTACATGATTGGTTGGTTCTGGAATTGTAGAGGAGTTAGTAAAAAAGGTATGAGTTCATGCTTAACGGATCTTATTTTTAGTCAACATCTTAACTTCATGTGTTTACAGGAAACAATTTATACTTGCTTTGCCCCCAAATTCTTTCAAAAAAATTGATCCCCTGCTAGATTCCACTGGGAAAGGATTCCTTCAAGTGGCAGATCAAGTGGTTTACTTACAGGTTTAACATTGATGCGTTTGAACCTATCAATGTCAAGAAAGGTATCTATCTGCTGCAGGTTGATCTTAAGGTCAAACAATCTGAGCAATATTGGACACTGCTTAATGTGTATAGTGCTACTTAGGATGACTTAATGCATCAGTTCCTCTTTGAACTTGCAGCTCCCTGCTCTCATCTGCAGTATCCTGTAGTTCTTGGGGGTGATTTCAATATCCTTATGTACTCTTCTGAAAAGAATAATCCTATCATCCTCCCCACCTTCTCTCATATTCTAAATAGTATTATTCATTTTTTTGAGTTGAGAGAGCTTCATATGAGTGAAGGCAGTTTTACTTGGTCAAACAATTGAGAAACTCCCACTCTAGAGAAACTTGATAGAATTCTTGTATCTAATGATTGGGAACTTACGTATCCCCTTGCCAATGTGCATAAGTTGCCTAGAGATTCTTCTGATCATAATGCCTTAATCCTTTCTACTTCTTTGGGTAATAGAAGGCTCAAACCTGAGTTTAGGTTTGAGCTCTCCTGGCTCCATCATGAGTCTTCTCTACTCGAGGTTAAAAAGATTTGGGATGAACAAATCCCAAATGGTACCACTTTGGACAACATTCTCTCTAAGCTTAAAAATCTTAGAAGATTTCTGAAAGGATGGGGTGGAAACTTAGTTGGTCATAACAACAAGATGCTCAAACTGTACAGAGAAGAGTTTGAGATGTATGAAAAATTAGAAGAGGGCCTTCTTAGCTTGAGTCGAGCTAATAAGAAAACCCAGCTTTTATCAAATATCCAAAAACTCCTTATTGATGAGAAAATTTTCTGATTTAAAAGATCTAGCTCCAAATGGATCCTTCAAGGGGATAATAATACCAAGTTCTTTCATAGTATTGCCAATGGCAAAAAAAAAAGGAAAAACACAATTCTTTACCTTATGAAGGATAATGAGAAAATTATTGGTGATGATGCACTTTTAGCTCATGCTACTGAGTTCTATAAGGAACTCTATAGTCCTTCTGGTAATTTGATCTCTTTGAGCCCTGACCTCTGGTCTAATGATGAAAAATTAAATGCTTGTGATAATGAGATACTTGATCACCCATTTACGGAATTTGAGATTAAAAATCCCTCTTTGAAATGGAAGCTAATAAAGTGGCTGGCCTTAATGGGTTCCCTGCTAAGTTTTATCAAACTTGTTGGGATGTAATTAAAGATGGCTTTATCAGAGTGTTCAATGACATTTATGTGGGATCTCTTGATGTTAAAAGGTTCAATTATGGAGTTATTACACTCTTGCCTAAAGTGAATAATGCTAGAAGAATCTAGCAGTTCAGGCCTATTTGCTTGCTGAACTATTCTTATAAGTGGATTACAAAGGCTTTAACTATTAGATTGGAACCCTTCATGAATAAGATCATTAATCCTTGTCAAAATGCTTTTATCAAGAATAGGAATATTATGGATGATGTTTATATCTCTCCATGAAATCCTTCATGAAACCAAAAGAAAGAAGCAAATTGGTGTGGTGCTGAAATTAGATTTTGAAAAAGCTTATGATAAAGTTTGTTGGGACTTCCTTTTCAAATGCCTTGATATAAGAGGTTTTAGTACCAAATGGAAAATGTAGTTCCAAAAAGTGGTATGTGTTGGCATCTTAAGTATGAAATTGAACAATAATATGGGTTCATATTTTGGTAGTCATAAAGGAGTGCGGCAAGATGATCCCTTTTCTTGCTTCTTTTTAATCTTGTTGCTAACTCCTTGGCTAAGATGATCACTACTGCTCAGAAAAATGGCCAAGTGACTGGCATAGTTCCCCATCTTTTTGAAGGTGGTATTGCAATTTTGCAATATGCTGATGACACAATTTTTTGCTTTCAGCATGATTTTGTTAAAGCCAATAATCTCAACTTATTGTTATACATGTATGAGCTAATGTCTAGCCTCAAGATCAATTTCCAAAAAAGTAAGGTGATAATGTTAGGGGGGTGACCACTCTATTGCTGAAAGATATGCCGATATTTTTCACTGCCAAATTGGTTCCTTTCCTATCAAGTACTTGGGGGTTCCAGTAAGCCCCGGTAGACTCCATCTTATTGACTGGGTGAAAATCGAGGAAAAAGTCCTCATAAAGGTTGATCTTTGGCAAGGGGGTTTATTGTCTATAAGTGGTAGACTCATTCTAATTAATGCTAGTCTTTCAAATGTCCCCATTTACAAGAGGTCAATGTATCAAATGCCAAAAACTATCATTAAAAAGATTGACATTGGCAAGAAAAATATTCTTTTGGCAAGGTGGTGGAACTAAAAAGTAGTATCATCTAGTTCATTGGGACAAAATTTGTTTGCCTAAGAAAAAAGGGGGTCTTGGTGTTAAAGTTCCTTCCAAACTTAACATTGTCCTTCTTTGCAAGTGGTGGTGGAGGCTTGAAAAAGGGGAAGGGATGTGTCAGTCTATTGTTAGGAAAAAGTATCTTCATAATTCTTCTATCATGGAGGTTAAACACAAGTTTAGTGACTCTCCCTGTTGGGCAGACCTAATCAAAGTTAAGCCTATCTACCTCCAAAGAAGGAAGATCCTTGTTGTAACACCCTGATTTTCAAATTTTGCAATTCTCTAAAATTTTCCTAGATTTAATTTGAGTTTAAACAAATAGCATAGGATAAAACCTAATTTCTAAATTCAAATTCAAATTTGAATTAGGAGTATTATTTGTTTGAATGCATTCATGCTGGAGTTAGGCATTTAAGTTTTTGGTCAACTTATTTGAATTTGTTTGCTTGAGAATAGATTTAGCAATATTTAGAAAAGAATAGAAAATAGAATTGGAATAAAAGAAATAAAAAGAAAAGAAAAAAATTAGAACTCCCTCCCAGGCCTCCCTTCTTTCCCTCTCACCCCCTTCGGCCCAGTCCAACCAGCCTGCCTCGGTCCGCTTGCCCCGACCCAATCCCCTCTCCCTTCTCTCTCTCTGGCCCATCTTCCTGTGCCGGCCCGCTTCCCTCTTTCCCTTCCCGCCTAGGCCACGCCCGAGCCGACCCAGCCAACCGCTCGCGCCCGCGCCCGCCGCTGAAGACACCTTCTGCCGTGCCGCCTTCGCCCGAGTAACTGCCATGTGGGTCCCGCGGGTCAAGACCATCTCCTACCTCCGGATGGAGTCCCAGCCGAGCACGAGACCGCAGCGCCGCCGCCTTTTTCCTTGTCGTTCACGCCCCGGACTCCTTGGATCTCCACCTATAAATAGCACCCGACACCCCTCCATCCCATCTTGCCAAAAGCTATTGCCTCCCGTGCCCTTTTTCGCCGAATCGCTGAGCTGTGCTGCCGCCCGCTATTGCTCTCGGCCGAGCTTGCCGTCCGCCGTTGCCGCCGCCTCTCCGTCGCTTTTGAGAGCGCCGTTGTGACCGCGTGCTTGCGTAGAGTCTCCCACGCCGCTCGTTGTCGCCTTTCCGCCGCCGGAGACCACACCTCGACGACACCCCGAGCTTCCCCGACGCCTTCGTCGACGCCGGCAAGTTCCCGTGCCGTTCCAACCCCGGTAAGCCCTAAAACGAGCTCCCTATGGCCGCCACACCGTGTTACACCGCTCGCCGTCGAGGACCGACACCGGCGACGAGGTCTGCGCCGATCTCCGATGAGATCGCCGCCGTGATCCCCTCGGCTCAGCCGTGTTCATCCTCTCAGCCGCCCGATCCATCCTGAGCCGTCTGATCTAGTCCGAACGGCTGAGATTAGATCGCACATATACCTCTTCAGTAGCCAGTAGCAGGTTGCCACGTGTCGCCTCTTTAAACACAGTCAGCACCTTAGCTACGTCACCCTGCCACATTAGTGCCACATGTGCGCCACATCAGCCTATATGCCCAGTCATCTATCTAGTCAGCAATTCATCTTTTCCAGTACAAAGATAATTCCAAAAATTCCAGATAATTCCTTTAAATGGTAATTTTGCAGAAAGACCCTTGAACTTTTCTGTAATTACCTAAAAGCCCTGTCTTTTTATAGTTTAGTCCCTGAACTTTTCATAATTACACATAGGTCCCTCTGTTTTTACAAAAAGGTCCCTATACTTTTCCATAATTACAATTAAGTCTTTTTCTTAATTTAAATAAACCCTAATCTTGTTTTTAGCATATCTTTTCCATCGTAGCTCTGATTTAAGCGATTCTTGCGCCGATAGATTCGTTTCTTCGAGCTCTATCTTTCTAGATAGGTTTTGTCTTATTATTTCTCTGGTTTGTGCTCTGTTCTTAGTATGTTTTGTTTTTGTGCTTTGCTGGTTCTTGTGCGATTAGTCGTCAACGCCCCGGATCAGTTTGAAGAATATCAAGACCAGGAGCAAGAATACACTGAGCAGCAGAAAGGAGAAGGCAAGTGTCCTTGATCATATTGAACCTATGTTTTTAAATGTTTTGTTTTACAAAATTGCATGCAACGTCTGTCAATATGATGGGTAGTCACCTATGTCAGGGTTTTCCGCAGATTTTCCCTTATCACCCCTTGGAACCTAGATGGTTTATGGTCAGGTGTCTTTTATGGGTAGATTGCTTAGCCATGCTTTTGGGATAATGGGAAGTGTCATATACTTGACTAATGAACATATGCAACAATAGTGGTTAACTGGTTAATGGTCTAGCAACATGGAACCTTAGACCTTGAGCAAAGTGGTTTTGTTGGTTGTCATGGTTATGATGTTGGTTTAGTGTTTGCTCAAGTAACCTAAGTAAGGACCGGTTCGTGGAGCGACAACCCGAGAAGCTCCGTACAAACACGAGACTGATATGGGAAGGCTTAGCTAATTAATTAGGGTTCTTCCAGTGTTGTGTGGGCCAGAGGGGAGGCGTGGATGAGAGAAGGTAATTCTCAGAAACCACATGGCACAAGAGGGGGCTTCTAGGTGGTAGTACCTAGCGGTAAAACCTGGAGTGTTGGTGACACATACTGGGAGGATTCTTTGTAAAGGCTTCGTAGTGATCTCCTGGCAACACACCACTGACGTGTGTATAGTGCTTGGCCGGCACTGCAACATGGAGACTTTAGTCATCTGCTTGCAGGTGATGAAATCACGACTCGTGGGAAAGTTGTACAACCTCTGCAGAGTGTAAAACTGTTATAACAGCCGTGCTCACGGATATGAGAGACTTGGATCCTCGCATGATTAGATGGTGGTATGGTTTGGTTCTGGTACAGGGAGTACTAGATGGTGTGGTCTTGGTCTTAGTACAGGGAGTACTAGACGGTTGTGGTATGCAGGGTGGGGAACCTTGTATGCTAGATGATGGATTGTTGGGTTGCATTCACTTAATGACTGTTTAATGCTTTTGAGTCCAAAAATGTTTTCTTTACTTGCATTTTTGCAAAAATACCATGTGTTAGCCTATTCTTGTTGAAAGCCTGCATTTTATTATTTTCCCACACTTGCTGAGTACTCCATGTGCTCACCCTTGCTATCTCCCACAAAACACATGCTGCTCAGTGGAAGACTTCCAAGACTTTCAAGATGACGACATGGTATTCTAGGAGCGTGTCTTCCAGTCGGTGCCTGTGGAGTGCTTGATCGCCGATGCTTTCGTTCCGCTGCCGTCGTTTAACAGTTATAGATTGGTTAGTTGAGTTGTTTAGGTGAAGACTTTGTGTAAGAGTTTGACGATATTAAGTAAAAGTATTGCTTTTGTTACTTCACCTATGATGTCCTTATGTGTGTTAAACTTCCTGGGCATACATAAGCCGCACTTGGTTTTGGCCGTTAAAACCGGGTGTGACAGAGGTGGTATCAGAGCCATACTGACTGTAGGATCGCAAGCCTAGATAGAATGGTCGTGCCATAAGGTCATAGTTACCATCCCATGCTTTTCTGACCTCTCAGTTTCTCTCTCCCGGTTTCTCCGATCAAGAAGGATGCACTTAAAGACCTCACTAGAAGCTTCTACCTCGTATGAAGTTGAAGAATCTTCGCTACAAGGAAGAATCATCTACCACAACGCTGAAGACTTGAAGATCTCCCCCCCCCCCCCCCCGCGCTTGTGTTAGTTTTAGTTTTTCGTGTTATAGGAGGATTTTCCCTTTTTCTCCAGAAACGTTAGAGTAGAACGTTTGATTCAATCGTTAAGTATAATAATGATAATGTGAGATTTGTTATGGTGCTAAATGTGTGACTTGGATCTTTTGTTTGAGTGTTAATGTGTGTTGTGGAATGCTTTGGCACCTTATCTACAGCCGCATTATAATATCTATATAATATAATATAGTTGGGTTTCCCTTAGCTAGAATCCTTTCCAGTCTCCCTTACCTATTCTTATCTCTTTCCAACTCCGATCAGATGGTTAACACAAGAAGGAACATCAGTAACAGCTATGAGGACAACAACAACGACAACCAGAATCCACCCCCACCACCTCCCAGGACCTTGGAACAACAGATGGCTATGCAAACTCAAATCTTGCAAGCCTTAGTTCAAACCATGGTGCAGATGCAGCAACAACAATCAACTCACGTTTCTCAATCACACCAACCATCAAGACTTGGAGAATTCAAGAGAACTCAGCCCCCAGTCTTCAATTATGCAGTGGAGCCTATGGATGCAGATGATTGGCTGAAGGATATAGAAAGGAAGCTACAAGTTGCACAGTGCTCTGACAGAGAGATGGTTCTCTATGCTTCGCACCAACTCGCCGGTCAAGCCTTAGACTGGTGGGAAGCATACTACGCTGCACATGAAAATCCGGAATCTATCACCTGGATGGAGTTTAAATCCAGTTTCCGCGCTCATCACCTGTCATCTGGAGATGTTCGTTTGAAGAAGAAGGAGTTTATGAGCTTGAAGCAAGGATCAATGACTGTAAGAGAGTATGTGACCAAGTTTACTCAATTGTCTAGGTATGCTTCAAATGAAGTGGATACAGATGAGAAGAAGCAGGAACGTTTTCTTGAAGGTCTGAATGATGCCATCGAGTATGCCCTACTTCCTCAGGAGTTTGCTAATTTCCAAGCTATGGTGAACAAAGCTTTAGTGGTTGAACACAAGCGCCGTCAGCTAGATGAGAAGAAGAGGAAGATGTCATTTCAAGGACAAGGAAGCAACACACATTCCCGTGTGACAAGTCAAGCTCCTCCGCAAGGTCCTATATTTCTTTCCAACAACCAGAACAGGACTCAGTCTCAAGCCCCTATTCAACACTTTGATCCACCAGCAACTCCTCAAGTCAAGAACAGCCCAGCTACTCCCGCCTCAGGCAAGAGATGTTTCCATTGTAGAGAACAAGGGCATTATGTGAATATGTGTCCTAAGAAGTATCCAGGATTGGCCAACATTAATACTCCGAAGTCTACTCAGTTTCAATCCCAAGCACGTAATGGAAATCAAGCCCCCATTCAGAACAACCGTGGGCAGCAGAACTTCATCCGAGGGAAGGTCAACCATGTTAGAGCAGAAAAAGCTCAAGATGCTCAGGATATAGAGTACGGTATGTCTCTTGACAACTCCGAGCCTGCATCAATTTGATTTGATTCCAGAGCATCGCATTCTTTCGTAGCTACAAAGTATATGCATCATAGAATGAGTCTTAAAATAAGGGGGTAGACTTTCCAACAAACTCCATAGTTTTAGAATCAAAGAATTGCTCATCCAAGACAGAAAAGTTATGCGGATAACAGACTCAGAGAAGTGACACTCAAGTTGGAGATTATCTTCCTCTCAAGGTTTCGCCGTCAGGGGTCCTCGAAGATTTAGGGTCAAGAGAAAGTGGCCACCCAGAGGAGAAAACAATTTGGAAAGCAAGAAGATAGTTTGAAGACCAGTTTCCCTTGTCTCTTTTTCGATCTGCCCGAATCTCGAGGGCAAGATTCTTTTAAGGGGGGTAGATTTGTAACACCCTGATTTTCAAATTTTGCAATTCTCTAAAAATTTCCTAGATTTAATTTGAGTTTAAACAAATAGCATAAGATAAAACCTAATTTCTAAATTCAAATTCAAATTTGAATTAGGAGTATTATTTGTTTGAATGCATTCATGCTGGAGTTAGGCATTTAAGTTTTTGGTTGACTTATTTGAATTTGTTTGCTTGAGAATAGATTTACAATGTTTAGAAAAGAATAGAAAATAGAATTGGAATAAAAAAATAAAAAGAAAAGAAAAAAATTAGAACTCCCTCCCAGGCCTCCCTTCTTTCCCTCTCACCCCCTTCGGCCCAGTCCAACCAGCATGCCTCGGCCCGCTTGCCCCGACCCAATCCCCTCTCCCTTCTCTCTCTGGCCCATCTTCCCGCGCCGGCCCGCTTCCCTCTTTCCCTTCCCGCCTGGGCCACGCCCGAGCTGGCCCAGCCAACCGCTCGCGCCCGCGCCCGCCGCTGAAGACACCTTCTGCCATGCCGCCTTCGCCCGAGTAACTGCCATGTGGGTCCCGCGGGTCAGGACCATCTCCTACCTCCGGACGGAGTCCTAGCCGAGCACGAGACCGCAGCGCCGCCGCCTTTTTCCTTGTCATTCACGCCCCGGACTCCTTGGATCTCCACCTATAAATAGCGCCCGACACCCCTCCGTCCCATCTCGCCAGAAGTTGTTGCCTCCCGTGCCCTTTTTCGCCGAATCGCCGAGCTGTGCCGCCGCCCGCCATTGCTCTCGGCCGAGCTCGCCGTCCGCCGTTGCCGCCGCCTCTCCGCCGCTTTTGAGAGCGCCGTTGTGACCGCGTGCTTGCGTAGAGTCTCCCATGCCGCTCGTCATCACCTTTCCGCCGCCGGAGACCACACCTCGACGACACCCCGAGCTTCCCCGACGCCTTCGTCGACGCCGGCCAGTTCCCGTGCCGTTCCAACCCCGGTAAGCCCTAAAACGAGCTCCCTATGGCCGCCACACCGTGTTACGCCGCTCGCCGTCGAGGACCGACACCACCGCGACGAGGTCTGCGCCGATCTCCGACGAGATCGCCGCCGTGATCCCCTCGGCTCAGCCGTGTTCATCCTCTCAGCCGCCCGATCCATCCTGAGCCGTCTGATCTAGTCCGAACGGCTGAGATTAGATCGCACATATACCTCTTCAGTAGCCAGTAGCAGGTTGCCACGTGTCGCCTCTTTAAACACAGTCACCACCTTAGCTACGTCACCCTACCACATCAGTGCCACATGTGCGCCACATCAGCCTATATGCCCAGTCATCTATCTAGTCAGCAATTCATCTTTTCCAGTACAAAGATAATTCCAAAAATTCCAGATAATTCCTTTAAATGGTAATTTTGCAGAAAGACCCTTGAACTTATCTGTAATTACCTAAAAGCCCTATCTTTTTATAGTTTAGTCCCTGAACTTTTTCATAATTACACATAGGTCCCTCTGTTTTTACAAAAAGGTCCCTATACTTTTCCATAATTACAATTAAGTCTTTTTCTTAATTTAAATAAACCCTAATCTTGTTTTTAGCATATCTTTTCCGTCGTAGCTCTGATTTAAGCGATTCTTGCGCCGATAGATTCGTTTCTTCGAGCTCTATCTTTCTAGATAGGTTTTGTCTTATTATTTCTCTGGTTTGTGCTCTGTTCTTAGTATGTTTTGTTTTTATGCTTTGCTGGTTCTTGTGCGATTAGTCGTCAACGCCCCGGATCAGTTTGAAGAATATCAAGACCAGGAGCAAGAATACACTGAGCAGCAGAAAGGAGAAGGCAAGTGTCCTTGATCATATTGAACCTATGTTTTAAATGTTTTGTTTTACAAAATTGCATGCAATGTCTGTCAATATGATGGGTAGTCACCTATATCAGGGTTTTCCCTAGATTTTCCCTTATCACCCCAAGGAACCTAGATGGTTTATGGTCAGGTGTCTTTTATGGGTAGATTGCTTAGCCATGCTTTTGGGATAATGGGAAGTGTCATATACTTGACTAATGAACATATGCAACAATAGTGGTTAACTGGTTAATGGTCTAGCAACATGGAACCTTAGACCTTGAGCAAAGTGGTTTTGTTGGTTGTCATGGTTATGATGTTGGTTTAGTGTTTGCTCAAGTAACCTAAGTAAGGACCGGTTCGTGGAGCGACAACCCGAGAAGCTCCGTACAAACACGAGACTGATATGGGAAGGCTTAGCTAATTAATTAGGGTTCTTCCAGTGTTGTGTGGGCCAGAGGGGAGGCGTGGATGAGAGAAGGTAATTCTCAGAAACCACATGGCACAAGAGGGGGCTTCTAGGTGGTAGTACCTAGCGGTGAAACCTGGAGTGTTGGTGACACATACTGGGAGGATTCTTTGTAAAGGCTTCGTAGTGATCTCCTGGCAACACACCACTGACGTGTGTATAGTGCTTGGCCGGCACTGCAACATGGAGACTTTAGTCATCTGCTTGCAGGTGATGAAATCATGACTCGTGGGAAAGTTGTACAACCTCTGCAGAGTGTAAAACTGTTATAACAGCCGTGCTCACGGATATGAGAGACTTGGATCCTCGCATGATTAGATGGTGGTATGGTTTGGTTCTGGTACAGGGAGTACTAGATGGTGTGGTCTTGGTCTTAGTACAGGGAGTACTAGACGGTTGTGGTATGCAGGGTGGGGAACCTTGTATGCTAGATGATGGATTGTTGTGTTGCATTCACTTAAT
Organism: Phragmites australis; assembly: GCF_958298935.1. Taxonomy (NCBI): domain Eukaryota; kingdom Viridiplantae; phylum Streptophyta; class Magnoliopsida; order Poales; family Poaceae; genus Phragmites; species Phragmites australis. The sequence goes on along the minus strand of NC_084944.1, from coordinate 20,211,615 downwards.
GACTGTTTAATGCTTTTGAGTCCAAAAATGTTTTCTTTACTTGCATTTTTGCAAAAATACCATGTGTTAGCCTATTCTTGTTGAAAGCCAGCATATCATTATTTTTCCACACTTGATGAGTACTCCATGTGCTCACCCTTGCTATCTCCCACAAAACACATGCTGCTCAGTGGAAGACTTCCAAGACTTTCAAGATGACGACCTGGTATTCTAGGACCGTGTCTTCCAGTCGGTGCCTGTGGAGTGCTTGATCGCCGATGCTTTCGTTCCGCTGCCGTCGTTTAACAGTTATAGATTGGTTAGTTGAGTTGTTTAGGTGAAGACTTTGTGTAATAGTTTGACGATATTAAGTAAAAGTATTGCTTTTGTTACTTCACCTATGACGTCCTTATGTGTGTTAAACTTCCTGGGCACACATAAGCCGCACTTGGTTTTGGCCGTTAAAACCGGGTGTGACACTTGTGGGCAATGGCAAGAATTAGCTCTTGGTACTTATGATCTAGTCTCTTTGTGAGCATCCGTGCGAGTGTGAGCTCCTTCTATTACATGTTTTAGCTCTTTGATGTTTCTAGCATTGGCAAATGCTTTGTGATCTACATATGGAAGCTCTTTAGACTTGTATTTTCATGCATTGCATTTTAGTGCTTTTGAGCAACTAAATGAGAGAAATTTGTTCTTTTGCCCTTCTTGATGTTTACATTGCCAAAGTGAGAGAAATTGCATAAAGACACTACATGTCACACCCAGTTTTATTGCCAAACCGAATGTAGCTTTATGTGTGCTCAGGATCAAGTTACATACATAAAGGACTTCATCAGTGGAACATCATAGTCGTACCTTTATTACATAATGTTAAATAGTCTTACAAAAGGACCCCAAAGGTCTAAAAGAAGATTACATCACAACAATCATAACATAGCAGTGGAAATAGAAGCCCTAGCACCCAACAACCACACAGGCGTCGACCAGGTGAAGCGCATGCCTAGAACTCCGCTCCATTGTCTAGAATCTCCACGAAGTCCTGACCTTCTGAGCAACAATGTCAAATGGGAGAGAGCATGCGTGAGTACATGGAGTACTCAACAAGTGTAATAGAATATGACATGTGGGCCAAGGCAAGAAAAGCTACCAGGGGTTTATTTGCATAAATGCCACTTGAGTTGTAACATAGTTTCAAAGCAAACCCTAATTACTAGGTGAGACCTACCAAGACTGACCTAAATCACAGCAACCTACTGTTACCCACCAATCCCACTGACCAACCCACACTACTACAGAACATGCCATCAGTGACGGTTCAAAATTGCCATCAGTGACGAGTATTGAACCGCCACTGATTACTCGGCACTGATAGTCACTGAAACTCCCTATCACTACTGGTTTGTGGCTCCAACCGGCAGTGATAGTTCACCTATCACTCCAACCGGTAGTGATAGGTGTTTCCCGCCAATTTCATATTTCATATTTTAGCGGTTACCGCCAATAGCGTGGAATATCACTGCCAGTTGGTTTTACCAACCGGCAGTGATATTTGTTTCCCGTCAATTTCAAATTTTGGCGGTTGCCGCCAATAGCATGCCTATTTTCAAATTTTGGACATTGTCGCCAATAGTGTACGTCATATTTATAGACACGCACATATAAATTTAATTCACGAGACGTCAAGTTTCATCACAAAATATATACACAAGCACATATAAATTTAAGTTATAAAACATCAAGTCTCATCACAGTATATATATATACCACATACATGTCAAGTTTCATTACAACAAGGATAAGAAGTTTAAGAATTCTTGTTAATCGAAGGGTCTGAACTCTGCCTTTTCTTGTTAGATGAAGGTAATGAGATTGGCTAGCCAATTTCATGGTACTCACTAATTGGACTGATGACTTGGTCATTGATGAACCCGACAAGTTGTTCTTTAAGTGCGTTGATTTCAATAGGCAAGAATCGATCTGTGACCAGCTTGAGGAGCTGCAGTTTCAAGAATTAAAGAAATCAATCCTTATGAACATGTCAATATGCATGCCGCCTACCTCAGCATCGGCAACCTGGAGCGACGCATCTCTGGTGAATCCGTGCATGAATTCCATTACATAAAAAGCACATAAATTGTTGCCCGGGCCCTGCTTCCTACAAGAAAAGTCGTGTTGAACTATCCATTCTTTTGCATATGGCCGGTGTCTAACACTCTTCTTGATGTATCATGTGTACACTCTGCATGTGTGTGATTATTACCGTAAGTAGACTTAGATTCAATCAAATCAAAGATTACAAGAGCAATAACAAAATGATCGAGTTTACCTTTGTAGCAAGTCAATGACCAGTTGATAGGTTTCTTTTGAATTATTTTGTGAGTCAAAGACAACGATCTTACTAATATCTGGCTGGATGATGAGGAGGATCCAGTGATAACTGCACATAGGTCACCATAGGTTAGTTGGTCCTAATTTCTAATGTTGTATTGCTCAAAAAGAGTAGAACATTCATGGAGGGAAACACATACCCAAAGTGGTAGAGTAAAAGTATGTATTTCTTCAATTGTAGCTCCAGAATACACTCCAATACATAGTCCTCGGTTTCTTTTAGTTTGGCTTGGATCATTGTCGGGCTTACTTTATGTGGGTCGATGAATCCCACATGGTGGATGTCGTCTGTCATGCATTTGTGTACCTCCATTTTATACAAGAAATAAGTTAAGATATTCAATCTAATATTACAAAAATATATATTATGAATTATACGTATATGGCACTTACAATGTCCAGCAACTCATATAGACACGCCGAGGGCACCTTGCTGGTACACTCAATACATTTCCTCGAATAATATAAAAATGGTGCCATCCCCGTGGAGGAAATCTCGATGCTTGTATCTAGCCTCGAACATTTGTCTACCCTCCCTCAACTCCTTCATGTACCATGGAATTTCTGAAGTTGAAATGTTAGGTTGTTCCACACGTCTAGCACGACCAACAGTTTGCCCAACTTAAATTTCCATCTCTCAGTTGCTTTTGGTGCCAAGGACTCGTCTAGAAGTTACTCTCTTGTCATTTGGATTCTTCAAGAAATCTTTCTAAATTTTATTCTTGTGGTATCTGTTCGATCATAGACTCATTCAAGTATTTCTTGCTATTGATGCACACGTAGTTTGATTTACGGTTAGGCTCAACAGGTGTGGCCATCTTCAAGAAAAACTCCTGCGTTTCTGCATGGATTGGTATTTTCTTCTCAGGCTCTGGCTTTTACAAGAATTTCTTGACACTGGCATCCACTATCGCTCTGGTTTCCTCTTCAATTTGTTCATAAGGCAACTATTCTGGTGCTGCCACCTTCTTAGGTAGGCTTTGCTTCTGGGATGAAGTCAATTTCTGAGATGAACTCAAATTCTTAGATTGTGCACGTGTTGTTGACTTTAGAGGGGGAGGAGTTGGCTCTCTTGGTGGCAGTGGTGGCGACTTCGGAGGGGGAGGAGTTGGCTCTCTTGGTGGTAGTGGTGGCGACTTCCGTGAGGAAGGAGTTGGAGATCTTCTTGGTGACGGTGGTGGTGACGGTGACCGTGGAGGAGTTGGAGATCTTCTGGGTAGTGAGAAGGCTCTTGGTTAGTCCGACTCCGTATCAGATGACTCATTTGTCTCTTCTTCAAACACTATGTAGCTCTTGTGCCACAGAGCAAAACCACCTACGTTTGATCCGAGCCTCGTGGAACCAGTCTCTCCGGGGTAATCCATGTAATCTTACGGTACGGCCTTCGTACAGAGTCCACGTGGACCTTGACGTATCCCCATGGTATCGGGAGATCGTTGAAGAGAGCCCCTTCCACGCATTGGTCAACCTGCCCCATAGCCACCGTGGTGGTAATATTCAAGGTGCGCACGACAAGCTTCCACACTTTGCTTTCTTTGATGTCATCCATAGGGTAACGGGTCAAGTCTTCTTCTTCAAACCCTGTGGATGCGCAGCTGCTCTGACAACCACCAGCGCTCAAAACATTATCTTGGGCTTGCTGCTGTCTATTTCCTTGCTGAAGTGCTTCTTTGATTTTGGCGTCTATCATCAGTCTCTCTTGTACAAGTTCTTATCGTACTAAAGCCAACACCTCTGCCAATATTTCTCTGCTTCTCTTCCAACTCCTATAACTTTTGGCGTCTTTTGGGAATCCCTCTTTCCAAGGCACCACACCCTTGCCTCTGGTGCGACCTAGGTGCTCATTGGTTCTCGGTGCCAAGGTTAGCTGGTCTTTCTCCCTTTCTGGCCTAAAAGAGCCTTGGGAAGACTAACCGTGAGCATCTGCAATTTTTTGAGTCACTTCCTGTTCTTTGTCGCGTTTGAAGATTAGGTTGCCCTCTGCCGACAAAGTCATCCCTCTCGCGTACAGATAGTGCTTTGCTTGTTCAATCCAGTTAGCCGTCAGAGTTGTGGCACCACCGCAGGTTACTTGTTCTCCCATCTCTTCGCACTTGTCGTATTTCCTCACGTACCCACGTGAGCTAGTTCTGTGAGGGTATAAGTTCTTGTGGGAGTTTGCCTTGTTTGCCTCACTTAGCTGTTGTTCTTCCTCTGACAGCTTGTACTCTATGAAATCCTTCCAAAATAGTTCCACCGTCGGATAATCCTCCCATTGCGGTGTCTGACCCTTCAAGTAATAATCTCTCCACAGCTTATCCTTGAAAGTCCTGAACACGGTGCCCATTGTTGATATGGCACAACTCTTCGCTATGGCCATGTTGCATCCTTCAGGGTATTCAAACTTTACCGCCAACTTGCCCCACATCAAATCCTTGATGTTATTGGGAACCACCCACTTGTTATCTGGTCTGCCTCTCTAACTTCTATAGGTGACTGCAACATGGTCCCTCACGTGACACCCGATTGCTGTCTTGAACGGCCCCAGAATAACTTTAGGTCTTGTGGGCTCTCCGACTAAATTGACCTCTGTGATGACAAAACGTCCCTCGGGCATTCTACTGGGACCTCGTCCACTCCTCTCTTCTCCGAATGTCTCACCATCCAGAGCATCGACATCATGATTGATCTCACCATCCGGAGCATCATCTTCGGCCGTGCCCTGCGCAGCATCAGCGGATGTCTCAACCTTAAGTGTTGATCCATGTTGAGGTACACACTCGGGCTACCACCTCCCATCTGATCCACCTCCATGTTTGCAGGTTCATCTTGTACCGAGGCTGGACCCGAATCTGAGGAGGGGCCTTGTATTGGAGGGGCGATGGGGCGGGGCCGTGCCAACTGTTGGATTTTTGATGTGCCATTCCCACATAAAAATTCTAAAAACATGAAATTCTAATTACATGAAGTATTGAATTACAAAATGTAGTTACCGAGGAGAGCATGTGGCAATAGAATCTACACAAGGTAGGCGTTAGGAAAGCGTAAACAACGACACTGACAAGCGATACAATCTTACCAACTTGCACTTAGAGATATGGTAGTCTATCCCACGACAGCTATCAAATGTTTTCGCCAAGCATTGAATGTCAAGATTTTCATGGAACGATGGCAATTGATAGAAATCAGAGACCGTTTGGGACAATAAATAGAAAGTTTAGAAACATGAACCAAAAAGTTAATATGTGAATGTAAGACTTACACAAAACTGTAGGTCCATATAGTAAACATGGGTATCGCTCAACAGATGAATCTCGTCGCAAGCGAGCATCCGTATGGCCATGTTGAAACAATCGTAGTCCACTGGCTTATGAACATCCAGTATTTCTTGAAGTTTTTTTAGGCTTAAACTAATGGGTTATGAATTAGAGCTTTGTACACTGATCCAACCAAAAAAAAAAAAACAGATCGTGATCACAATTCACAATGCCAGCCACACACAATACATCATTTGAAATACCAATTCTGAATACAGCAAGACCAAATAATCAAAAAAAGAATTCTTGGTGGTTGTTGCAGCATGTCATGGTGATGCAATTGTTGCAGCATCAATCTCAAGGGAAAGGCCGCCGAGGCGTCATGCTGGGTCTGCGAGGCGAGCTACTCCACTGGAGCCAACACTCTCACGGAGCCTGTTGACGTCTACTACGAGTGGGTCAACGGCAACGGAGGCGTCGGCGTCCGCCGGTACTGCGACGATGATGTGATGATGGTTGACACGTGATCATCCTGTCCCGATTGTTCTGCTTCTGTAGCAACTGTAGGTCACTTAGACAGAGTTGAGTTGCTGTAATGCTTGCGATATATCGACCATGTGATATATTTGTTCTTTCTCAGTGAACGCAACTCAGTTTTCAGTAGAGTTGCTGCAATTGTGCATACCCAACAGTTTAAAATCGAAACTCTGCTTCTTTTAGTACATACCCAGAAGTTCAGTAAAGTTTTTCAATTCTGTGACGAAAAGCAGAGCCGGAATTTCGAAACTCTGCTTCTTTCAGTACATGTGATATAGAATATGTATTACTGTTTGGCAGAATATTTGATTTGTAATGTTGTAGTGAGCTGTATTTTTAGAATAACTGCTGAAAGGAACATGTTTGCTTAATTTTAACTGTCTACTTCTTCATCTCAAAAGGAGAAAAAAATTGACTTATGAAAATGTGTACTATCCACATGACCTTTTCCAACATAATGTACCATTCATTTGCTGAAAATATATCAAGAAATGGTGAGTTCTGCGCCGAGCTTCAGCAAACAAATGATAGAACCATGATTTTCAGTTCTTGGCTGAAACCAGCAGAGCTTCAACGAACATTAACTGTATGTAGTATTACTCTTGATGTATCAGGATTCAGGAGCAAGGTACAGAGTAAACCAGCAGCATCTATTCATTTTATCACCCAATAGAGATGAAGATGGTAGCTACAACCAATGTAACTGTGCAGAATCGATCAAGCATTATTATTTCCACGTAATGCTTTCAGCAATTTGTAAGTTGTGAAACCGAAAGGCAAAAACAAATTGCTTCCTGTTAGGAGAAGCAACGAACCTAACTACCAGAAATAGTGGAGTAGTTTCTGAAGCTATCTGAACAAATAAAAGGACAACCAGTTTTCATGTCATTGTATCCGAAGTAGCAACATTTTTTATTTCTGAAGAGATGAATTGAGAAGTTGTTGTCAGAAGTCCTGCTCTCATGTGCGTCTAGGGTGCATCAGCATCCGGGTGCCATACCTCCTGAGCAGCTGAATTCGCAACGGCCAAACAAAAACAAGGAGTCAGTTAAGCAGTATATCATGGGTGATGCAACTATTGCATCAGTTTAATAATGTAACACACTTTTGTAAATAACAAAAAGAAGAAGACAAATAGTAATAAGGTCAACACTATTGTCTGACAAGTGAAACAATTGAAATTTCTGAACTGGGGAATATCACATGAGAAGGACGAAGAAAATACAACCGAAACAAATCAGACCAGTAGAATCAAGTGGTGGCCAGCAACCTATATGGAGAAGAAATAGTATTGTACTGGTTGTGCTAGCTGTTGCAGATCTGATTGGAGATCTCTGTGAAAACCTCTTAACTGGATGTGACAACTCATGCTGTGGAATATCATCTCCCTGAAACTAATAACTCATGATGTGGAATGTCAACTCATGCTGCTTTTAAAAAGAGAAGTGGTAGTTTCAAACAACATAAGTGGCAATGAAAAACTGTGGAAATTAACTGGTAATGGAAAGTCATAATCTTCAACGTTCTTCTTTTTTGCAAATGGTAATCTGAAAATGAAAAAAAATGCAAACACCAAAGACAACTTACATGGCAACCAGAATATTCATGGGATACTTCTTTTCACAGCATTGCCTAGGCAATTCTAGCACATATCCAATTCTCTAGCCGAGAAATAGTCAAACAAACTGAAGGAAGAAGATGTAGGATTTTTATTCAAATTGAAGATATTCGATTCTATCTCACAAAAACCTAGAACATTAGAGGACAGGAAAAATATGCAGATCTGAGCACAGAAGTATATGAAGATCTGCCCATTTACTAATTGCACTGGATCACAATATGTGTACAATCAATTATATCTAGTAAGTAAAGTTCTTCCTTTTCCCCTATTGATATAAATGTATCAAACAATTTTCATTGAGAAGTAACAAATCCAGCAGCATAATCAAATTTCAGAGAGTGGGCAAACCTGAGGTGAAGGAAGAAGAGCAAATCTTACCCAATTTTTTTAGTTCTGCCGACAGCTCCACATCTTGCCACCATCACCCTTTTCCCTCCTGGCTTGATGCGGCCCATGCTGTAATGCATCTGCTCATGTCGATTGTCTGGAGACCTTCACCTCGTGTGAAAATTATGGTGTGGTTCTGATTTTATGGTTTTCCTTCACCTAGCGTTGCATTCCCTGGAAGCTTTATCCTATATATGTCCTACACAGCAAGCAAAAGATTAAAAGATGCAACGTAAATAGGTTTATCTCATTTGGCACTAAGAGATCAGGAAATACATTCATTCCAAATAGGTACCATTGGTGCATTCTAGACAACTTGAACAGTTGTAATGAAATATCATAGACCAATTCAAACATTAAATATGGCATATATCATTTCCTTTACACTCTCCTTGCCATACCTCGAAAGGGCCTAACAAATCTGTTTTCTTGTAACATGCTTATACTGAAGAAAATTTTGAATGTGATTCTTCGTCAAATATGAATTATGAGTTCTGGATTTGCTTCTTCTGGCTGCAAGGCTGTCTGTCCCTTTCATTAGATTGCAAAGAGAGTGCTTTTAAGCATTTCAATATTGCCCTGTCAATCCTAAAAAATAGCAAAGAAGCCAAAAGCAGTGGAGAGCTCATCCTTCTACCTCACACCAAGCATGTAAAATTGCTGATAGCTGACAGGATTCTTCGTGAACTTCACTTGATTAGGCTTGAATACTTACTTTGGAACAATGATGAGAATATCAACAAAATAACTCATACAGAGTTTATGTATTGCAACATGATGGTTCCTGCCACAGAGATCCAGCGTATGCTTCGATGGCGAGATCATGGTCTCGGCAGGACGAAACGGATTGACTTTTTTATCCTGCAAAATTAATGCATGATATCATGTCAGATTCTGCAGAATGTATGTCATAACAGACAACACACACGATTGCTCATCAATATTACAAATTTATTTCCTGCAAATAAGGTAAAACCAATACAAGGCTGAAGCCATAAGATTCAAGACGATATTTGCCTCATTAATGAGGCCAAAGCAAATTCAGCATGCAAAGGATTTCATAACAGAACATCACAATCACAGCAATGAAAATCGAATGGCATTTTGATAAGAGAAGAGAGACACAATTCTAATCATCGTGAACTAAAAGAAATCATCAGAACGAAGAAGAGCAAGACCATATGGGCAAAACTTTCTTGAATTCATTTTCAAGGAATCATCCAAGCACACCAGCATATGAACAGGAGCGAAAACCATATGGGCAAAACTTTCTTTAATTCATTTTCAAGGAATCATCCAAGCACACCAGCATATGAACAGGAGCGAATGATGATCCAAAAATGTCAACATGATGGGAAGCTTAACCCCACCATGTGCAAACAGATCGGAATGAAGAAGAAGAAATTGCATTTCCTCCAAGAACAAAAAGATAGCCAAACGCAAACAAAAGAAAACTAAACCAATCCGCACGCAGAGAGCAAACACAAATGAAACAACTGACGAGGGAGGCAAGACGAGAACGGTACATTCAAGTACATCCCCGCGCCTCCTCTCTGCAGTTAGTTGTTACCACGCGGCTCCCGGCGACCGGCCGGCCATGGCTGCCGTTGTCAGGGAGTGCAGAAGCAGGGCTTGCCGCTGCTTCTCCCTCCATGGAAACGGAGGTGTCGCGGGAGGCAAGAAGAGATATGCTCCTTCCTGTGCCACCGCGCTCCCTGCCATTGGCGCCATCGTCGCCGCCGGATTGTACCACGCCAGGCCAACCCACCCGCGCCAACGGTGCCATCCGGCGCGCGACGACCTGTCCGACACGACACTTAGCCTGGAGCGTCGCCCAACGTCTGCGGCGGTAGCCCGCACCCTTAGGCGCGGTCCACGCCACGCGTCCTCTCGGCGGCGGCCTGAACAGCCGAAGGGGCGGCGACTCGAGTCATCCCTAGAGCGGCGTCATCCATGGCTCCCGTCCAATGGGCCCATCAGATGCAGCGGCAGCACGGCAGCCCCCAGGTGTGGCGCACAGCCCAGGCAGCCTAGCAGGATTACGCCACCGGCGACCCCTTCATTGGATCGGGGCACGATGGCGATGGTGCTAGTCAAGACGGTTGCCGGACATGGTAGCAGCCCAAATTGGGCGCACCGACGGCTAACGGGCAACACTCTGGTGCCCTACGGACGGCAAGGCGGCGCCCCTTCGAGCGGCAGCGACGACTTTCGAGTGGAGTCGCGATGGGCAGCAGCCTTCGGATGACAACGGCATGGCTAGATCTATGCGGTGGCGGAGGCGGCGGAGCGGGGCCGCGTAGGGATGGTGGCGTCGACCGCCCGGCGCACGGAGGCGGCGAGCAATTAAGGGAGGTACACGGTTGCGGCTGGCGGCTTGGAATGCGTTTGAATGAGACCTAGACTACGTTTTCGATCGGGCCGGCAGTAAAGTGCAAATTTGGCCCTTTTTTTTTGTTCGGATAGGTTTATTCTGGTTTTTTATTAGGTGAGAGAAAAGGAGGTACAAAACAGACTGGGGCAGAATGTGGTGGGAGGGAAGGGGGCATTGGATTAGATCCGGAGGGTTGGATGGAGTGCTCGACACCAAATGTATTCGCGTCTTTATAGTTTAGATTTCGTTGAACGAATTGATAATTTGTCTCAATAGTGGTGGTACCATAACAAAATTCAGTTGTTGCCTTTGGTTTGTTTTCATTGCATAATGAAATAGTTGCTTTTATTGTCTACAAGATGGAATGCAGAATCCTGTTAAAGTTTGTGTTTCCCTCTATACCCCCTATGCATATAAGTTTCGATTCAATATTAGTGAAGCAATATGGAAACTCTATGCCGGGTAATATATAAAACTAATCTTTCTAGGACGGCAAACCAGATCCCACCAGATTTCTGTATCTGACCAGATTGATCTGCCAGTCGGATCTGGATTTTGGAGCTATGGTCTAAAGTAAAATACAACTCGCAGTATTCGTTTTAATCTTTCCTTTGAGCTGAACTATAGGATGAACACGTACTGTCATATACAGTAGACCTTTCACTTCGTCAAAAGTATAAATTATGTAAAGATGATACGGCCTTCTGATGAAAGAAACTGCATATGCAAATATCTGATATGTACAAATAATTGTCTGAAGCTGATATAACCATCTAAAGAAAAATAAGAAAGTGCCAATTTAAGTTCTCATGGGCGGCGGGGAGCAAAACCGCTGAATAAGGGAAGACCGGCGGATAGCCAATTAGGGTTATAACAACTAATTACAAAGAAAGTTCTCGAGTGCCCATGACCATACAATGTTATGCAGAGTTTAACTTTATCTTTAATTTCCTAATTACTAGGATACATATATTTATTATAGTCACTCAATTTGACATAAAATTTTTCAGTTGTAGAGATTTATCGTCACAAGTTCACTCACTTAACTTGATAGGATTAGTTTTCAAAGGCCATCAATTATTTAAGAAGAATGTCGACTATATCGTTGAATAAATCAAGGCCATCAATTAGCCAAAGAATACTCAGTTGTACAACATATATATTAATGGCTTCCAAATTTGAAAGTGGCCACCACCCACCTTACCTTGATCTACTAAACCTTCTGCCAGTGCTCGTATATTAAACACATAAATGTTATGGGGCCTTCTCAAGAAAAAAAAGCACGAGGGAATACTTATATGCATGCATCTTTCTCCATATCTACTTCCTCCAAAACAATTGACAATCTTCTTAATATATGAAACTACCAAAAAATTATTCACAGTCTCCACTATTTGTATAGTGCACTAAAAAATTAATATATGAAAGTACTTTTCCACACAAACCTATATTGTTCACATGCCAATGTGTAAAACGTTCATAGAGAAGTTGGTAGACAAGGTCTAAAACTTTAGAGTACACATATCCCGAAACACTTTTTTGAATGGAGCATGAATTAAAGAGAAAAATAGCAAATTTCATTTTCTAGTCTCCAGAAAATAAGCATACGTGCAAGGATTTTGTAACTGTACATAGATTGTGAGTTTCATCTATAAAAAAATACAAGTTAGAGATGACGTCAGCCTAAGAAAAAAATGCATGCAATCTTCCAGGCTCTACACTTTTCAAACCGAATATCCAATGTTGAATCCATTTAAATGTTTGTGCTCCATGTAACGATGTAAACGATATATATCCAATACTTTCTATACTTGGTCTTCAATTGATACTATTGTTTCAAACTTACTTCCATGACATGATTTACAGTTTCACTATTCATTTTTTCCCGCTCTGGCGGTCTATCTTATTTGATCTAGTGTTCTTGTGTTTAACTTTCCCCAACTATAAATGGATTTACTAATTTAGTATATGTTTGATTTAGGGAGTATTTGACTAGGAAGTTGCTCCAGATTCAAGCATAAGAGAGGATTAATGCAATGGTCCATACCATTGGTTATCGGTCCTGTTAGTCATTTTTTACATATTACTAGCTTCTGGGAGTGTTTATTTTGTAATTTGTTTTTCCCGACATCATTTGAGTAATTTTTATGTCTTTTCATTATAAATTTAACATGGGATAAGAGATGACATTACATGAGAGAAGAAGGGATTCAGACAGTATTCTTAAATATTTCCTTGACGGAAGAAAAACTACTGAACTGAACGATGCATTGAACTTATCGAACTGATATTGAAGAATCCATTTGGTTGAAGTTACCGGGCAATCCATACAATCACAGAATAACAAAGTAACTCATTCATGACATTGGAGTAATTACAAAGTAAGTTTTCTTTTCTTTATGAGCTATCTTAGATCCCTCTAAGCATAACCTTTTTTGCGTCGAGAGGAGCCGGCGTCCGGGTTGCGTCGGGAGGAGGCGGCGGCGGCCGGCTGCGGGGTGACGTGTCGGGGAGGAGCATCAGGGGGGAGGCGGCGCGTCAGGGAGGAGGCTGCGGGGCGGCGCGTCAAGGAGAAGCGGCTCATTGGGAGGAGGAGCGGCATGTCGGGGAGGAACATTAGGGAGGAGGCGGCGTGTCGGGGAGGAACGTCGGGGAGGAGGCAGCGTGTCGGGGAGGACGCTGTGGGGCGGCACATTGAGGAGGAGCGGCGCATTGGGGAGGAGGCGACACGTCAGGGAGGAGATGACGTGTTGGGGAGGATGCTGCGGGGTGGCGCGTCGAGGAGGAGCGGCGTGTGATGGTCCGGCGATGAATGTGTTGTACGTCGGAGCTTTTATCTCAGTGCTCTTGTACACACCAGTTGGTCCGGCATTCACGAAGTTGGCAACACCAGAGTATTTTTCAAAAGAGGAATTCTTTTGGTTCAATGGAACATGGGCTCATACACGCCAGATGGTCTGTCGTATGTATTGGAGGCTTCGCCGGAGGATTCATTGCTAGTAACGGCTAGTTTTGGGTGGATGTTGCACACCGGATGGTCCGGTGTTTGGAGCTTGTGCACGTTGGATCGTCCAGTGTTTACAAAAAATATGAGTAGTTGGGTAACAACTAGTTTTGAACCTCTAGTCTATATATACCATCTAAATATAAATTAAAGCATATTATTACTCCATACATGCACTCGATATAAATTAAAGCATATTCTTACATCATCCATACATATCCTCGATAAAAATTAAAGCTTATCCTAAATTTATACAAATTTCAGCAAATACATGACAGCTGCGTTCATTAAATGATTAATGCTTCGTTATGGTCGCAGCGTATGTAGGTAGCTTTCTCAGTATCATCAATGAGAGGCAATTCGACATTATGTCCAAAAGGAGGCAGGTCGTCGAGTTTATCATAGTCTTCTTCGTCGACAATATCCTTAACACCGACAATCTTTCTTTTTTCTTGAAGAACCACGTGACGCTCCTCCTTATTAACTAGGTCCGGGTCCTTTACATAGAAGACTTGTACAACATCTTTAGTAAGCACGAATGGTTCTTCTCTTTATCCGATGAGTTTGAGGACCACAGTAGTCATACCGTACTTGTCGACCTTGACTCTCCATAGGAGTTTGACCTATTGGCACCAAAACAAAGAGACCCTAAACTCACCATATTCAAGCTCCCAAATTTCCTCTATGAATCTATAGGTCTCTCTATTGCCAGCACGATTATAGGCATTAATATGGACACTACTATTTTGGTTAGTGCTCTTGTTGTCTTGTGCTCTCGTATAAAATGTATAGCCATTAATCTCGTATGCTTGGAATGTGTTAATCGTAGTTGACAGGTCATTAGCCAGCAGTTCCAACAGAGCATTGCCGGTACCCTTACCCATCATGTGTTTACGTAACCAATTACCAAAATTATCTCTGTGCCCTCTTGTGATCCAATCCTCTGACTTCGTTGGATTGTGGAGCGTAGCATGCTCACGTGCATATTGACATACAGGCCCACTATAACTGATTGTTGCAGAACTGAAATGTGCTTGAGTGAATGAAACACGATCTTTGATATGGATTGAAGTATGACCTATCGTCCCTTTCCCCTTTAGCCTCCCCTCAAAGCGAGATATGGGCACACCAATCACGTTCAGTTTCATGTAGTCAATGCAAAACTCAATGATCTCCTCCGTAGTCCACCCTTGGGCAATGCAACTGTCAGGACCTGTCCAAATAGTATTCGGATTAATCATTAGGACGATCAATTAATAAGATGAGAGCTAGCACACATCTGTCTCACGACGCGCCACGTGCTAACACACATCACTATAACAATCATAGCCACTACTGATTCAAATGAATCCTACCCCGGCAGTCCCGATATGTGTGCTTTGATAATTCCAAGAAAGTTATTATCGACACATATCTTTACCAATATGTGTATCACAACATCAAGATTAAACAAGAGCTCAAAGGTTACATGTTGATAAATTAAAAAAAGACATGGTGTTGTCTAACGTAAAACATACATATATCGAAGAGGAAAACATCTAAAGAAAACAGAACCAGTGGCGCCATGTGACAGCCCAAAATCCTTAATCCTATCATTAAGCATTCATGAGCATCATTAGCATCATAATTCAAGTTTTGAGCAAGTAATTAATGCAATTAAAAATTAAACATAAATTGTTAACTTTAATTATAAGTGGCACCTTGTGAAAGAACTCACAAATTTGCTATGTAACATAGAGTTAGAAATAATTTTATGAACTAGTCCATGTCATATAAAGAATATCAGTGAATTTTTTCAAATTTTTGGGATTTAATTTGAAGCCTTAAAAATCTGTGCAAGTTAGAAAAGGTTGCATTTTTAAAGAAATTTAATTCAATTTTGGCTCAGGATTTTTAGCTCAAACAAGTTAAAATGAGTTTCTCATGGTTTATAGAATCCAACAAAAAAATTCCCACAATTTTTAGACCATTGGAAGACTTTCGTTTGGATCAGAGAGGATGAGATGGGATATTTGTTTCATGTCGGTCACTGTTCATGGGCCACCGTAATCCTCTCTTCTCTCTGCCGGCCGGCTTTGTTGACTTCGGAGGATGGCCAACGAGCTGCTTTGGGAGAGATCGACTGCCGCCCTTATCCTCTCCCTCTCTCAGTCTCTATCTCCCTCTCGTTGCTCTCTCTCTCTCTTTGCTAGACCCGCTCACTCGGCCGAGCTAAGCACAGAGCACAGAGCAGCAACCCACCGGCCAAATTCGCTGTGCCCGAGCCCCAATCAGTGAGCCCCAAGCCCGGAGAAGTGAGGAAGGAGGTCGCCCACCACCCCGCCATCGAGTTCCACGCGTGCCCCCTCGGTTTCCCGTCAGGATTCCGTGCGTCGACGCATTCTTCCCCAACTCCGGTGTCTTACGCCGCATCTCGCAGTCGAACTACCGCGTCACTGCTCCGTTGTCCAATCCCAACCACGTTGAGCTTCTCCTCGCTCCCCTCTTCCTTTCGCGGGTGCCTTTTCACTTTCGGCCCACCGTCGGCGTGGTTCTCTTCGCGCGACCATGCGTCGACACCCCTCTGCGCACGTCGCCGGCCGAGCCGCAGCCGGGCCCTCGACCCTTAGACCCCTTGGCTGGATTCCTTGTGGTGCACTGAACCTGTAGCCACCCCTTGCCAACCGGGTTCCTTTCTCCTTCCTCTTCTCCGCGTGCGCGCGCCGCCGTCCACCTCCCTTTTCTCCGCCGCAGTGAAGCCTTCTCCATCGACCGGCGCCTCGCTAGCTCCTCCCTCCCAGATAAGCACAGGGTGAGCTTCCCAGAGCCTCGCACATGCTTTTGCTCGCATCGCATCGTCCTTGGATTGTTGCCGGCGTGGCCGTCTGCAGTTACCGAGCCGTCGCCGCCCCGTTGCGTCGCCGCTGGC
Organism: Phragmites australis; assembly: GCF_958298935.1. NCBI lineage: Eukaryota > Viridiplantae > Streptophyta > Magnoliopsida > Poales > Poaceae > Phragmites > Phragmites australis. The sequence goes on along the minus strand of NC_084944.1, from coordinate 20,195,178 downwards.
CATCTTCCGGCCAGGCCCACGGGCCGGGCCTTTCTCAGACCTGCTCCCCGCGATGCGCTACACCTCCTGCCATGCCTCCCCGGTCAAGCGCCGCCGCGCCCTCGCCGCCGGCGAGCCCGCACCGAGCCGCTCAGGCACCTCCGACTGCCGGCCCCCTCTCGTTGATTATGACCGGGGTCAAAATCTGACCCGGTGAAATGAGGCCCCGGTCCCACTGGCTCATGAGAGTGACTACCCGGCTGTGAGTGCCAAAAGGATTTAGGGCTTTTTAGTTTCCAGTTAATTCAGAGAAAATGCAAAATAGAATTTTTGTACAACACATAAATCGGCTGAAAAGTTGTAAAATGCACCATAAATTGCATATAGCTCCAAAAATAGTGAAATAAATTTTGTTAGCTTTGTATGATCATGATCTACATGTTAAAAATACTAGGAGCCATGAAATATGGACTGATGTTTCTTGTGTAAATGAAATGTGTTTAGGCTTTAATAAATCATAAGTAATTTTGGTAAGTCCAAAATTGGTGAAACCAATTTTTTAAATATTATTAACTGATGCTATGTTCATTAAAAATAATCACTCTCATGTTAAGTATAATTAATTTTCTAATTACGTTTAAGCTTTGTTTTAAAGCTAAATTAATCCAGGAAATTGATAAATCAATTAGCAATAATCCAAATTAAGAAAATATTTGATGCTATAAATCCATGACATGAGAGGAAGGGAGAGATGGGCCGGGGTAGAAATAGGGTTAAGTTTTCTCTTTTTCCTATTTCCAAACCTTTTCAAAAGACTTTCAAAAATACTTCTAAAATTTATTTGAAAACATAAACACTCACATAAAACCAAGAAAACCTAATGCATATTATTCAAGCATGGAATGCACATTTCAAAATATATAACCTAATCAAATTTTAATTTGAATTTAGAAAATCGGATTTTTTCTATTCTAATTATTTAAACATGAATTAAATTTTGGAAGATTTTAAATATTGTAAAAGTTTGAAAAACTGGGTGTTACACCCCCTGGCGGCCACCGACCTCTAGAACTATAAATAGATGGGTCCTTTCGACGTCTCAAGCATCGAAGTGGGTCGGGAAGTTTAGAAAACCAAGCCGAGAGCCAACTTTGTCAATTCAACCTCCATCTTCAACTTTAGTTATGTGGACTAGTTCTTAGAACTAATTTAGACAGTCTTATTAGACCGCAAGGCTCTAATTAAATTGTGGTTCAGAGCCGGTTCTTCCGCCATCAAGGTATGTCATGATGGTGATTGTATCTTGTACTTTATGAAGTGTTGCTAAGCTTTTATATATCTTATTTGTGATCCTATACTCTCTTTGGTTCCTGATTATTATGCTTATGATTAATTCTTCATCTAGGAGCTGGTTTAGACGATTAGCTTTTAGATGTAATCATGGTGATTAGATATATTAGTTGAATTAGCATTTAATCAGGTGCACTTTGATGAAGTAACTTCACTGCTATATATCATGCGAATACCGGAAACTGTCTAGCCTTTCTATGTGACACCCTAGCCAGGTGAAAAGCAAGGACGATTAGGCGACGACCACATGGAGATCAACGGATTTAAATAGGGCTAATCCTAAAATATGCTTGCAGGTACTTTATGCTTGAACCATAACTAATTGCTACCGGAGTAGTGATGCTTAATGATCTATCTAGGTAAGGCTGGGATCCCACCTATCTTTTAGTTCTTTAAGTTCTTTATGCGTACTCATAGAAATCATGTATGCAACTTGTTTTCATGAGTAGAATTAGATTGATAATTTAAAGTAAACCCTGAATAAGTTTTCTTGTTGATCCTTGTGGATACGATAACTTGGAATACTCTGGGTGCAGTGCTACAATTGACCCGTGCACTTGTGGTATTAATATTGTGCATGTAACAGGTGCCCGACTGATGCGCGAGCGTGGGCCGACCCAGCTAGGGAAAGGTGAGAGCGGGGAGGCATGGTTGGGCAAGTGAGTTGGGCCTGGCCTAGTGCGGGGAGGAGCGGGTGAGGGAGCGGGGCCGCGGGGGGAGGCTGGGCCATCTTGGTTGGCGACCCAGGTAGGAGAGGGAAGGAGAGGGTGGATGAAGGGAGGGAGATAGGTTGGTTCGGGCTTGGCCTACAGAGAAAGGGGATTGGAATCCAAGGGAAAGGGGGAGCTTGCGTCCCAAATAAAAGAATAGAGAAAGAAAAGTAAAGAACAATTTGGGCCCAAGAGAGATTAGGGAGTTTTAGGGTTTTAGGAAAATAGGTATTTAGGTATTTTGCCCTATACCTTCATAAGAACTTTTTAAATAATTTTTCTACTGAAACTGCTGAGAGGAAGAGGGGAAAAACCCTAAAGCATTCTACAGAGCTAGCATGAATGCAACAAAACATATAACCTATATTGATTAATTTAATTTAGAAAATAATTTTATTTTTACTCAAATAGTGTTGCTATTTACTAATTGTTGGATTTTTTATTAATTACTGAAAATTGAAATTAGGATGTTACAAACCTACCCGCTTAGGATGAATATCGTCCTCAAGTTTTGGAGAGGTTGGAGAAGAGATGAGGAAACTCCGTCTTTAGATCTTCCTCTCTTTCCCAGTGGCTTCATCTTCGTAGTGATGGCTCCACTGTACCTTGCACATCCGAATCACCTTGTTCTTGGTTACCCTTTCCCCTATATTGAGCATCTTGACTTGGTATTCCAAGTAGGTCAGATCTTCTCACAAGCCTAGTATGGGGTGACCATTCTATGTTTACAGTACAACCACAAGCCTAGTATGGGACAGGTCTAGCCAAATAATTTACTTACTCTCAGTATAGTGTAGACCATTTGGTAGTACAGGGAATGGAAGGGATGAATTTCTCACTGCTACAGAACAATACATCACTGCCAGCTCCAAAACCCCCTTCACTGCCGGTTTTGGAGCCGACAGTGGGTAACGGGCAGTGATAGTCAGAGACTATCACTGCCAGCTCCGTGGACCGGTAGTGAAAGGGGTTATCACTGCCAGCTGAAGGATTCGGCCGGCAGTGATTCCCTGAGTATCAGTGCCGGTTGGTGGTTTCAACTAGCAATGTTGTGCCTCCCCCCCTTCTACTCCAGCCTTGTACTCCCTCTCTGTCCTCGATCTCTCCGTCTCTCTCCCACTCAATACATGCATACAATGAGACATGTAATGTAAATCAATAATAAAGGCACCTCATTAATACATTGTAATTCATGTCACACATACATACATAATATGTCTCATAGGTCACCCCCCAAAAAGTCGGTCGAGTTCAGCCAGTCAAGTATCCCTCTACCTCTCCCACGATGAGGACCGCGTCTTCGCATGGACGACTGACGGCATGTGTTCGTGCGGGAACGTGGGGGGCTGATGGTGGTGGAGCGGAGGACCCAGCCACGCCTGATCGACCGTAGCATCGCCTAAGCTCTAGGCTCGCCAGCGTGTCAAAGACATTGAAGTCCGACTCCTGAACGCTAGTACATTTTGAGCATTCGGCCTCCTCCGCAGCGCACTGACGGGCCACCCTCTCGTCCTCCTCCTCCTCGGCATGCTTACAGGACACTGCTTCTTACTCCTCCATAGCACACAATTGACGGGCCAGCCACTCATCCTCCTCCTCTTGGGCGCACTGACAGGCCACGACTTCTAGCTCCTCCTTCACGTCATTGTTGGAAGGCCATTCCGTCGAAGAGTCGTCCGACGGTACTAACTCCGAAATACACCTTCATTAATACATAGTAATTCATGTCCTATATTAATACATAGTAATTAATGTCCTTCATTAAAATGGTGTCATTTGGCGATATATAAGACGTCTAACCCTCTGGTAGACTTCCTCCTTGTCGCATACTTTGTACTAGAAGGTATGGTGTAATCTGAAGGTTTGTTACTGGTCGATGGCACGATCGGTTCATGAAACTCACCATTTGGGTTGATAACATGTTCCATGAATAACCCGGCAATCTATCCTTGAAGGGCATTTATTTCTACAAGTTGTAACTCATTTGTGCGTACTTTGGAGCGCTGCGTTTGAAGAATCAAAAGAATTAGTCCTTGAACACGTGTAGAAATTGAAAAGAACGCATCGATATGGTATTTTGTACCTCAAGATTATTGAACCTGATAGTGTCTCCGTCCGAGCTGAATCCGTGCATGAAAGTTAGAACATAAAACACGCAGAGATTCTTGCCAGGTGGTTGCCTCGTACACTTCAAGAGAAAATGATTTGTCAGTGGAGCGAATTGAACCTTTTTATTCAGTAGGAAATGCAAGACATGAATATTCCGTGCGTACCATAAAGTCAGTTTTTACATTATACTCCTTCCTAAATGGAAAGTGAATAACACTCTTTTTCGGTATCTTGTGTACGCCCTGTATGTGAATATGAATACAATTAAACTTAGATGCAATCGTCGAGACGATGAAATGATCGAGTTTACCTGTTTAGCATGTCGATGAGGTTTTGGTAAGTCGTCCGAGCTCTCTTTTGTGAGCCCACGACAATGATCTTGCTAAAGTCTGGGTGGATGACAAGGAGGATCCCATGAAAGCTGCAGGAATATTATGTCACCATAGCAAATTAGTACTAGAATCGAGTTGCCCATAAAAGCATAACGCCCAGGCGCGCAAGCACGTACTCATAGCGTAGGGTAAGAGTATGAATTTCTTGTATTGGTGGTGAAGCAGACACTTCAATATGTAGTTCTCGGTGAAGTCTGGACTATCCCTTATCATTCACAAGCCCGGGATCGATGAATCCTACTTTACGAAAAAATTGTTGTTTGCATGTGCGGTTCTCCATTCTACGAAATAGAGAAGTTAGCTATGCAATTTCAAGGTACAAGATCATATAACGTGATTTATATGCATAAGTCACTTACAGAGTTCACGCTCTGACTATAGCCACGTCGAGAGCATCTTCCTTGTACAGTTCATACAAGTCCTTGAAATACACCCAGAAGGAGCCATCCCCATTGAGGAAATATTCATCTGTGTATCTTACGTGGAACACCTACAAACCCTGCCTGGATTGCTCCAAGTACCACTGATGTAACCGGCGCATTTGAGTTGTAAGGTTTCTTTCTATATCTTGTTTGACCAAAGGTTTGGTCAACTCAAACGCCCATGTAACATCCAACTTTGCAATATCCGCTCCCACAGTAAGCCGTGCTAGTTATTCTGCTGATAGTCTAGAAGTAGCCAGGAAGTTCCCAATGCTTGGTGCATCCTGAACGATTGGAGCTGATTTGCTCTTGGCCTGCTGCTTACTGATACGTTCGTAGTCACTCGATGGCTTACTTGAAGCCGCCCCCATCTGTTTAGATTTGGCCATATTTATGAAAAAATTTATGGTATCTTCATGCACAACAGGCTTCGGTGGAGATGGTGGAGGATGTAAATGAGCTATGACACTAGCGTCCACAATCTTTTTGGTTTCCTCAGCAGTGAGTGAATAGACATCCTTGGGTCCCGTCGACTTCTTAGATGTCACTGGCTTCTTAGATGATGTTGTCTGCTTAGATCTTGCAGAACCTGATCTTGTTTTCTGAGCTGTTGGCTGGCTTGTTGATGGTGCTGGCTTCTTGAGCGGTGAACTTCTTCGAGGCGATGGCTGAGGAGGTGGACTTATTTTGGGAGATTGCTAAGGAGAGGGAGATCTTCGAGGCGACGGTGGCCCGGGGCGTAGTGGTGAGTAGAGATTCTTGGTAGCTGTCCCTGGTGGTAACACTATGTAGGCCTTCTCCCATGCGATGAATGTGTGCTCATTCTCTCCTATAGTGTTCGCCCCCTCCTCTGTGGGGTAATCCACCTCAACATGATGGTACTGGTCAACTGCCTCGTCTAGTTCAACCACGGCGTAGCCCTCCGGTATCGGACGTCCGTGCAAATGGTCATGGGAGCTGCGGGGATAAGCCATGCTGGAAGCTACCTTGATGGTAATGTTCCTAGCACCAATGTGCAGTTCACACGGTGTCCATGCTGTGATGAGATCCATGGGATAAGTGATGGGGTTAGCTCCCGAAACTCCCGTGGACGCACAGCTACTCTGACGAGCACCGGGGCTGGAGCGCGCAACATTAGGAGATGTTGTAGGCCATTCCCGATCGCTCACAATGGCGCCCCGTTCACCCATGAGGGCTTGTTGTACCGCTTATGCTTTCTTTTCATTTGTATGATCCCTCTCGTGTTGTAGCGCTTGTTCAAGCATTTGCATCATCCTAGCTTGTTCTACCTCTCATTCTGCCTCTCGCTCTGTTTGGGATCTCTTTCGACTCTTGTAACTATTGACGTCGCCTGGGAATCCATATTTCCAACCCATCACCCCAACACCTCGAGTGCGACCACCGTGCTCCATTTTTCCCAGGTCCAAGGTGAGCTCGTCCCTAGAAAGAGCCTTGTGCAGACTGCTCGTGGGCTTCCACAAGCTTTTTTGCAAGAGTTTGCGTCACTTCTTGGTCTTTGGAGGTCGTAAAGCATAAGCTTCCATCAGACGAGTAAGATGCACCCCTCCCAAGAAGGAAGCGCGTTCATTGATCTCTCTAGCCCGCTGTCTCAGGTGTGACACCTCTCTCTCGCAGTTGATCTAGTTATTATTGCCACTGCCATTCTTTCCTCACGTACCCATGACTGCCGACTTTGTGGGGGTAGAGGTTCTTCTTTGAGTTCACTTTGATCACCTCACTCAACCTCTGTCCTTTTTCCGACGACTTGTACTCCGCAAAGGCTTGCCAATGATCTTCCAGTTGTGGCCACTTGCAGAAATCTGGCGTTGTACCTTTCTGCACATACGTTTTGTTCAGTGTGCCCTTCCAGTTCTTAAATGAAAGGCCCATGATCATTAGCATCTTACGCTTAACTACTTCCATATCTATCCCTTCATGGAAGTCGACCTTCTCTAATATCTTGGGCCACAAGATATCGTTCTTGATCGAATTAGGAACCACGTGCGGATCACCACGTTCACCAGTCCACAATCTGTAGCTAATGGGCACGTGATCCTTAACAGCAATCCCACAGACTGACTTGTAGGGCCCCAGAACTCTCTCTGGTGCAGTTTGCTCCCCTGCTGGTGAGACCTCTGTGATCACAAATCGTCCCGTAGGCATCTTTGAGGGACCTCGAACACGATGCTGCTCCTGGGATTTCTCGTTGTCGTGACCTTCCGGAGCATCAAGCATCTACGCATAAGAGAAAAAACTATTGGGAACCTATACGATAATATGTAGAACAGATGCATTCATCTACATATGAATTACCTCATCGCCTCCACAGGCGTCTGTTTGTTCCAGGTTGAGGTAGTGGCTCGGGCTACCTTCTTCAATGTTTGACGGCGGCACTACATCTCCTTCTAGCACCTAGGCTGGATCGGTGATTGGTGATGCCATCCCTTCCTGGGAGTTCTGCATACGATGACGACGAGCGGTTGAGTATTCTACATATGAAGAGCAAAGGAAGGAGGGAGATAGAGATAAAGCCGACGAGGGAGGGAGGGAGGTTGTTGAAAGAGTGAGATAACCATGAAGGAGTCGATAGATAGAATGCATACACATATAATATTGTAAATGAGTACATTATGACCACATTTAACAAAAAAAAGTCACATCTTACATAGCAAAATAGCCATAAAAGTACTGACAGTTGACACATTGATCTTACAAGTCACATCATCTTACATAGTAAAATAATAATGATTACAACCAGAACTAGGATTATGATATATTTACACGTGAAATCACACTTCTTATTTTCGAAGTTAGCCAATTTTAGCCCGGCTTGGATGACTTGACTGTTGTATGCCGCAACAGCTTCATGTTTGGACTTGTATCCTTTGTAACATGCTCCTTTGAATCCATTAACTTGTGCGTGACATTCCTCCCAACTGGAGAACACTCCACTTTGCTGACCACGATGAACAACATACCATGTCATAGCAGTCCTAAATTTCAGAGAATATGCAAAAATAATATAGTACAAACCACAGTAACACCAAAGAATGTTCTTGCAAGAAACTATTAGGCAATTTACCAATATGCTGTGATAGGACAGGGTGAACTTAAAAAACATGTCAGCTAGTTGATTGAAGTTCCCTTCCCGTCATGTCCTAAGCAACTACATAACTTGGGATATACAACAATATAAGCAAGTAATCCCATATTTACTTTCTCATTGCTAAAAGGATCATATAGCTTTTTTTGACTGATCTAGTTCTTCAAAATTTAAGACATCATCATGGACATGGCTGCTATGCCAACAACGTGCACAAACTCTGAACAGAACAAATAAGAAAGTGCTGAGGTAGAAGAACTGAATATCAGTTTGCAAAATGACTGCTCAGAGAAGCTAACATAACAATTTACCAAGTATCAAGTATATTAGACAGACTTTGAACTCATAGCAGCACACATCCAGGGATCAATTTAACATGTATTGCACTGGATAGCCAAACCAATATGGATTTCTCAGTGTACAGGTACAGAACCGAACATGCAACAAGTAACATCCAGGTCTATGCTAGTGTACTCAGAAATCAAGCCTAGTCTCAGTGCATTCTTTCATCAGAGCATAAAGCACATGTAACCTGCTATCCATAATTAACAGAGTTGGGAGGGAGGTGATGTTGCTCAGGCTATCCCAACCTACTCAATGAGTTGTTTTGTTCTCTCTCCAGAAACATGCAAGAAAATCATTAGTGCTATCTCGAATTATTAGTGGGGTAGTGCAGTGGACAACAAGAGCATACATTGACACAAATGGTCGAAACTGATGCGACCAAAATGCAGCGGAGGAATTGGTTTCAGGGATATCAAAAAAATCATCAAATTGACATCAACCAGTGGTAGATTTGAACTCACACGAGTGTAGCCGAATTTGATATCGCCTCACAATAAGGGAGGAAGGAGGGCGGGGGATTTACCTTTGCTCTATCGGTCGGCGAGGCGGGCGGGCATGGACAACGGCGGCATGAGCGAGACGGGGGACGGCAGTGTCGGGGACGGAGACGGCGGCCTCTAGGATAGGGACGACGGGGCTCCGGGGATGGGGACGGCAGCCTCCGGGATGGGGATGACGGGGCTCTAGGGATGGCGGCCTTTGGGATGGGGACGACAAGGCTCCAGGGATGGTGGCATTGGGGAGGATGCGGCGGGGACGACGGCATTACCGAGGAGGCGGTGGGTAGGGGTGAAAGAGGGCGGATATTTCCCGAATCCGATCCACCCAAATGCGACACTGTTTGAATATGGGATGTCCGATATCTGTGTCCGACACTGTTCAAAACTATCCGTACGTATCCGATCCGATACAACACTGTTTCCAAAGTATCCGAATGTTAGGTGTTACGAGAAAACCTATTGTGATTTCACTTAAAAACATGATAATATATAGGTAGATTGTCACACATCTGTAGATAGATAATACTGAATGCTCTTGTTTCACATCTCACCGATCACTCTCTCGCTGTGCTCACTTTTATTTCACCCCTATACTATTAATTGTGTTGTGTGAGAATGCAAATAAAGTGAATATGGGATGGCCGATACAGTTAAATTTCTATCTATCCGGCCATCCGACTACCCGAAAGGGATTCAAAGAAAATATGGGAAAATCTGACACTGTTCAACACTATCTGTGTCCGATCCGAATCCAAGAAAAAAATGTGGGATAGGATATGGGATTAGCGATATCCGTCCGTATCCGATCCGTTTTCACCCCTAGCGGCGGGAAGCGTTTCGGCGCGGAGGGCATAGGTCGGGAAATTTTTTCTAAATGTCAGAGGGCGGGCATCGAGCAATTATATAGGGGAGGGCTTTCACTGCCAGCTCAATATGAGCCCCAGTAGTGAAAGAGTACCTTCATTGCCGGCTCAATAGGATGATCGGCAATGACACTACTTTCACTGCCGGCCCAATAAGTCCACCGGCAGTGAAAGTAGTTTCACTAACGATCCAATATGTCCACCGGCAGTGAAACCCTTTTCACTGTTGGTACTGCGGGGTGCAAAAAATTTGTTTTACTTTCGCGCACGCGCCCAAAGAATCGAACCCACGACCTACACAAAGTAAGAATGAACAAACCGCTAGGCTACTCAAGAGTTTTCGATTGAGTTTGTACTATCTATATTTATTAGCATTTTGTTGACCTTAATTCCAAATACATATTTATTTAAATTGAAAGAGTACCTTCACTGCCGGCTCAATAGGACGACGGGCAGTGAAACTACTTTCACTGCCGGCTTAATAAATCCACCGGTAGAGATATTTGTTTCACTGCTGGCCCAATATGTCCATTGGTAGTGAAACCCCTTTCACTGTTGGTACTGCGGGGTGCAAAAAATTTGTTTTAGTTTTGCGCACACACACAGAGAAATTGAAGCTTCCCTAACAAAAGTGAGGTATAATTGCATCTAAAACAAATTCATACATAGTAATGAATACAATTTAGCTACTTTGTGTTAACGATTCGCCCTTCATTATGATCACGACGTACATAGGGAGGTTCATCGGTGACCTAGGTCGACATCCTCTCCGAAAGGAGGTAGCACATCGAATTGATTGTAGTCTTCCTCGCCAACAACATTCTCCACTCCAACAGTCCTTCTTTTTCCTTGAAGAACCACGTGTCGCTCCTCCTTGTTACCTGGGTCCAGGTCCTTTACATAGAAGACTTGCATAACATTATTCGCAAGTACAAATAGTTCTTCCCTGTATCCAACGAGTTATTGGTCCACTGTAGTCATACCGTACTTGTCGATCTTCACACCCCCTAGGAGTTTGACCCATTGGCACCGGAAAAGAGGAACCTTTAACACTCCATACTCGAGCTCCCAGATCTCCTCTACAAATCCATAGGTCTCCCTATTTCCATTGCAGTCGTAGGCATCTATACGGACACCGCTATTTTGGTTGGTTCTCTTATTATCCTGAGCTCTCATATAAAATGTATAGCCATTTATGTCATAACCTTGGAATGTGAGGATTGTAGTTGACGGTCCGTGAGCCAACACATTCAACTGAGCACACTCTATATGCTTATCCATCACATGTCTACGTAACCAGGTGCCAAAATGATCCCGGTGCTCTCGTGCGATCTAAACATCGGACTTTCCTGGGTTTCTGGTGCGTAGCATGGTCTGGTGTTCTTCGACATACGGGTCCACTACAATTGATTGTTCTAGAACTGTGAAATGTGCTTGTGTGAATGAAATAGGGTCACCTATCGTCCCTTTCCCCTGTAGCCTCCCCTCATGGCGAGATACAGGCACCCCAATCGATTTGAGATTCATGTAGTCGACGCAGAAATCAATGACCTCCTCGGTTCCCCAGCCCTCAGCCATGCAGCCTTCCGGCCGATTTCGGTTACGAACATATTTATTCAGAACTCCCATGAACCTCTCAAAAGGGTACATCTGATGCAGAAACACGGGGCCTAGAATCTGTATCTCTTTCACAATGTGAACAATGAGATGCATAATGATATCAAAAAATGATGGAGGGAACAATGCCTCAAGCTGGGATAGAGTCTCGACCACGTCTTCCTGCAGCTTATCTAGCTTGGTCGGATCGATGGCATTCTGTGATATCGTGTTGAAGAATGACCACTGCTTTATGATTGGGTTTTGGACATTTGGCGGCAGAATCCCTTTAATTGCAATTGGAAGCATATGTGTCATCATCACATGACAATCATGAGACTTCATGCTAGTTAATTTCATGTCTTTCATGTTTACTAGTCTCTTTATGTTGGCGAAGTAACTGGATGGAACTTTGATTCCATGCAAGCACTTGCACATTGCAATTTTCTCCGCCTTGCTCAGATTGTAGCTAGCAGGGCCAAGATATTTGTTTCCTTCTTCCATATCTTCGGGATGTTGATCCTATCTGAGTTTCAAACATATCAGGTCCTTCCGTGCTTGGAGTGTATCCTTTGTTTTGCCAGGTATGTCTAGTAACGTACTAATCAAGCTATCACACACATTCTTCTCAATGCGCATGACATCGATTGCGTGTCGAACCACCAAATCCGGCCAATATGCTAAGTCATAAAAGACAGATTTCTTTTTGAACATATGAGCTCTAAGATTAGATTTCGGAACCGGTGTACTCCCGCGTCCCTTTCAATGGATAACCCTAAGTCCCTTTACCATCTCATATACCTGTCTCCCAGTGCGACACTTAGTCGGTGATCGAGTCTCAACTTTCCCATCAGAAGCTCTCCTATTGCTGCGGTATAGGTGATCCTTGCGAAGAAATTTACGATGACCTAGGTACATCATTTTTCTGCTGTTCTTTAGCCATAAGCTCTCTGTTTCATCCAAGCAATGCACGCATGCACAATAGCCTTTGACAATATGGCCCGATAGGTTGCCAAGGGCTGGCCAATCTTGGATTGCTACGAGCAGCATTGCGCGTAGGGTGAAATTCTCTTGTTTGTATGCATCCCATACCTGCACACCATCGTTCCACAGTATTACAAGATCTTCCATTAATGGTTTCAGGTAGACACCAATATCGTTGCCAGGTTGCCTCGGCCCTGGTATCAGCATCGGCATCATAATGTACTTCCGCTTCATACACAACCAAGGAGGAAGGTTGTTGATACATAGAGTCACAGGCCAAGTGCTATGACTACTGCTCATGTTGCCGAATGGATTCATCCCATCCGTACTCAACCTAAATCTTATATTCCTCACATCTTCTGCAAAGGGCTTCTTGTATTTCCTATCGATGTTTCTCCACTGCGTAGAATCAACGGGGTGTCTCAGTATTCCATCATCCTTGCGCTCATCGGCGTGCCATCTTATCAGTTCGGTATGCCTTTTGTTCACAAATAAACGCTCCAAATGGGGAACTATGGGAAAATACCACATCACCTTCATAGGACGCCTTTTCTTCTTTCCTTCACCATCGATATCATCATCATCATGCTTGTACCGTGCTGCACCATAGACGAGACACGCTTGCAAGTCTGCATGCTCTCCATGATACAACATACAATCGTTTGGACATGCATGTATTTTCTGTACTTCCAACCCCAATGGGTACACAACCTGCTCAGCCTGGTACGTGTTTTCTGACAACCCATTTTCCTTTGGAAGCAATTTCTTTAAGAACAGTAACAACTCTGTGAAGCTTGTATCAGACCACCCGTTGCATGCCTTCAATTGGAGCAGTGAAAGCACGATACGAAACTTTGTGTGCTCCTTTTCGCAGCCCGAGAACAACGGTGTTTTAAAGTCCTCTACCATACGCTAGTACTTTTGAAACTCTCTTTGATTGGTGAAGTTCCCCTCCCCATCACGCAATATCTGCTCCAGATCATCGACGTCAGCGTCGGCCAACATCTCCTCTAGATCATCATCGGCCAACGTATCTCCGGCAGGCGGCATACCGATGAATTCGTCGACCGACATATCAGTGCACATGTCTTCGTCTTCTCTTCCAATGTATTGCCCTTCCTATACAATCTCAGCTTCACTGTGCTCGGTTCAACGGGTATAGCCAGGCATAAAGCCCCTTGGCATCAAGTGGGAATGTATCTGCTGGGTGGTGGAGAACTGCTTCTTGTTCTCGCAATCGACGCATGGACAACACATGTATTGAGACTGTGTATTTGACTTGTGCGCCGCGGCTGCTACCAGGAAACCCTCCATGCTATTCTTGTACTCTGCACTCACACGGCTCGCATCGTACATCCATCTTCTGTCCATCTACAATTATATCATTATTGTAAATCCTAATTCAAAATATCTATAAGATTTTGCGATCAACAACAAATAAATTACCTCGCCATCTCCTATCGGCAATTAGCCTGGGTTGGAGGAGACGCCTTTTGTATGCTTTCACATCCACTTCCGATGAGTATTTGTTGGTACCATCCCTAGAAATTTTCTTTATTATTCAACCCCTGAAAAATGAAAAATAAATACACTCATATCTAAAGTTTCTATATTGGAGGTTGTAATTAAATAAAATATAAAAAATACAACTGGATCTTGCTACATACCTAAATATCATGGCTAATTTTTCTAATTCATTAAAAATCAAAAATAAATATGCTCATACCTAAAGTTTCTATATTGTAGACTTCTAAATTTATTCCTATGGTTCATTAAGATCAACTTTGAAAATTTGCCTAGGTCTCTATAGGGATAAAATCAACTTTGGGTTTTCAGGTAACATTTTGAGTTAAAATGCTAAATATAGGATTAACCTTGGGGATTTCAACTTACTTGAGCTCAAGAGGCTCCTCCTAGAAGCTTGCTTGCTGTTGGGGAAAAATCCAGAGTTCACTTGCCCTAAAAGAAGAAGAAAAGGCAAATGAGCAAATGGACAGGAAAGAAGGGATTTTGTTTGGATAGCTAGAGAGAGATCATCTAGAGCTCCTTCTTGACCAAAGTTGAGCTTGAGTGGTGGCAGAATCAATACGGGAGAAGGGATGAAGTGGTTGTTTCCATAGGAGATTTTGTGAGGGAGAGAGTTCTGAAATGGCTCTGATAGCTCGAGATAGAAGGAGGGGAAGAGAAGGACATCATTGCCAACTCATATAATCTGACGGCAGTGATGTACATATATCACTGCCGGTCACTGAATTAAGCTGGCAGTGATGAGGGTGCTGGGTATCACTGCCGGCTCAATCCATCAGCCGATAGTGATGAACTTTATCACTGCCGGTTCATAAGCCACGATGGTTGATTCTTTCCGTGCGGCTTATGAACCGGCAGTAATGCCCCATCACGGTCGGCCCATGAGGAACTGGCAGTGATGGGCCGGCATATAAACCCAGTTCTGTAGTAGTGTCTTTTGATCCAAAAGGCACAAGAGGGGGCTTCCGTTGTTGAGGTGGAATCACGCGACGGTGAAACCTTAGCGGGTAGACATTTGCTGAGAGGAGCATTGTAAAGGCTTTGTAGTGGATTCCTAGCGCACACCTTGGTAGTGTGTAAGAGTTTCCCATCAGTCACTGGATGCTTGGCAAAATGGGAATAAACGACTTGTTGGTAAAGTACAACCTCTGCAGAGTTAAAACTGAATATTCAGCCATGCTCATGGTCATGAGCGGCACGGAAAACCTACCATGATTATAACTTGATGTTTTGGTTAGTTAGTCAATTGTGATGAAGGGAATCATAGTTGAGGGTCGTCAGTCATAGTGGTGGGAACTTCGATTGAGGAGTTCAAGTTTAGTGGATGGAACTTTAGTTGAGGTGGTCAGTTGTTGGTTAAGTCAAGATGGATGAAATCTTAAGGTGGTTTGTCATTCACTTAATTATTATTGCTTTTCAACTGTTTTTACTTAAATGTTGTTTCATGCAAAAGAGCCATTTAGCCATATTCTTGTTAAACCCTTCATATGCATACTATTTCCTTTACAACTTGTTGAGTACGACAAGTACTCACTCTTGCTATCACTAAACATTCAGTTGGAGAAGGTATCGAGGAGTACGCTGAAGGTGCATCGTGCTAAGATGCTTTCTACGTTGATAATGCCTGTGGAAGAGTCGTAAAGGATTGGAGTCTTCGTTGTTCGTTTAGTTCCGCTGCATTTTATTTTGTTCTTCGACCCTTGAAGGTCACTTTTGTAAGACGATTATTTCAATTAAGTATGGATATTGTAATGATTATCATCAGTGAAGTCATTATGTATTGGGATTGATTCTTGGGCTCAGCACATAGATGAGATTGGTTTGTTTCTTGAACTAGTCTCGACAGAGGTGGTATCGGAGCTATATCGACCTAGAACGTAGCCTTAGATAGCTGGTCAACCATAAAAAGAGGAATTTTGGAAAGAATAAAAGCTATGCTTACATACCCTTTACCCTCCGCTCTTCTAGTAAGGTTTACTTACCCTCCTCTTGTGCTCAAACCTACAAATGGAGTCGGATCACAACGAAGTTCGCCATTCCAATGGATTGCGCCAAGGGATCTTACCAAGGATGCTATGGGCCTTACTTACCGACATGGGACACTAAAAGAAGCCGATGTACGAAGGAACAAGGCAGGCCAACCGCACGGAATGGTCCGTCACTGTCTTCGTCTATGGACGCCGCGCACACAAGGGAGAGTTCAGAGTTGCACGCACCTACACCACGGAGGCAAGGAGGTCCAGCTTCGAAGAAGGCATACGAGACACTACCCATCAAGCCCTCTACCGCATGTGCATGGACTATGGAGCAACAACTAAGGACTCTCTATACCGCTACGTCCCCGTTCGTGAGGACTCAAGCCCGGATACTGGAGTCTGACGCTACTGCAATGAAGAGAATACCACACTCCAAATCCAAGTTCAACTCACCGTCACCCTAGATCAACTCTATGAGAGCACCATGCAAGAATTGAAGGAGGTTCACCATCGCTTGGAAGAAGCTAAAGAAGAAAACATGACACTTCGACACCACTTGCGTGAATTCACTCCTACACCAGTGTCACCCCCAAGCAAGAGAGCTCACCTTGAACCTCTCTCCAGCTCAAGATCAGAGTACATAAATAGTGACTCGGATGGAGAACCTGCAACTCCACCATGTCTACCAAATAGGGAGTCCCCTGTTAGAATAATAGAGATCGATCAGTAGTGTCGTTTAGGTCGTTATGGTGATTTTGGTTCTTATGGATGTTATTGCTTGTGAGTGTCAGATGTGAGTTGCAGGATCGCCCTTAGGCACCTTGTCTGCATCCACATCTTAGAAGTAGGGTTGATAATAGTAATAAATATAATAAGAGTTTTCTTCAAGTAAAATCAGTCTCTACAACATAGACTTCTTCTTAGGATTTTGTGCTATTCTCTTACCTATGCCCTACTCTACCAAATGGTCAACACCAGGAGCAACCTCGAAAGCAGTGGTAACCGCATAGAAACCCCACCTCCACCACCACCTCCGATGACTATGGAGCAGCTTATGGTTATGCAAACACAGATCTTGCAAGGGATGGCCCAGGCAATAACCAACATGCAACAAACTAGTCAGAATCACCCACCACCACAACCAATCCAAGTTGGGGGAATTCATGAGGACTAAGCCACCTACATTCTCCCACACCACTGAGCCACTCGACGTAGATGATTGGCTTAAGACAATTGAGAAGAAGTTATTGATCGCCCAATGCAATGATCATGAGAAGGTTCTGTATGTTGCACATCAGCTCACCGGTCCTACCACTGACTGGTGGAATGCTTTCTGCAACGCCCATGAGGACCATGAGTCAGTCACTTGGACATAATTCAAGGAAGCTTTTCGTCGCCATCATGTGCCGGCAGGCACTATCTCTATGATGAATAAGGAATTCCGCAACCTATAGCAAGGGTCTATGTTAGTGAATGAGTATGTTAACAGGTTTACTCAACTCTCAAGGTATGCACCAGAGGATGTTGACACTGATGAGAAGAAACAGAAGTATTTCCTGGATGGGTTGGTATATGGAATACAAGCTCAGTTAAGCACCCATGACTACCCAAACTTTCAGCATTTGGTAAACAAGGCACTAGTATTGGAAGACAAACACCGTATGCTTGGTGAAGATCGAAAGAGAAGAATGGCTTCACAAGGACAACACTCAGGCAGTAACTCTCGCCCACGCACTATGCTACACCAGGGACAACAGCAATCATCAACTTAGCCCAGACCACAAGCAACAGCACCTCGCCCTGTGAACCAGCAACCCCGCTCCAACACAAGCTACAACACACCAGCCCCGGCCAAGAACCCTAACCCATAGGCTCCAACGGGACGTACATGTTTCAACTGCCATGAATTTGGGCACTATGCTAAGCAGTGTCCTAAGAGGAGGCAGAACCAGACCCCGGCCCCTTTCAACTTGAACACACCAACGAAGACACCTGCTCCAACTTAGAACCACAACCAGTATCGGACACCTGCACAACCCAACAGAGCCCAGCAGATTCATGTGAAGGGACACATGAACCACGTCTCTGCAGAAGAAGCTCAGGATGCACCTGACGTCATACTTGGTATGTTCTTTGTCAACTCAACCCCTGCATATGTTTTGTTTGATTTTGGATCCTCGCATTCGTTCATTACATCCAAGTATGTGGCCAAGCATAGTTTGCCAGTAACAACCTTGAAACATAAGATGCTCTCATTAGCTCACCAGCGGAGAAATGAGAGCTAGTCTCCTCTGCCCTAAGTTAAACCTTAAATTAAGGGGG
Organism: Phragmites australis; assembly: GCF_958298935.1. Lineage (NCBI taxonomy): Eukaryota > Viridiplantae > Streptophyta > Magnoliopsida > Poales > Poaceae > Phragmites > Phragmites australis. The sequence continues at coordinate 20,177,000 of NC_084944.1, read as the reverse complement.
GTAGAGTTCCCAGCCAACCTCATCGTCCTGGAATCAGATGGGATCGATGTGATCCTTGGAATGGATTGGTTAGCAAAGTTCAAAGGAGTGATAGAGATTGCTAGCAGGCAGTCACCTTGGAAAACGGAGAAGGCGTCAAGGTAGAGTTTGTGGTAGACACACCGTTAGCAGAGGAATGCAAGCTGAACCATCTTGAAGGATCGATAGTGGACCAGATACGGATAGTCTGGTGAGTTTCCAAACATGTTCCCTAATGAATTGCCAGGTATGCCACCAGACCGAGACATTGAGTTTGTAATTGATCTTGTGCCTGAAACTGCGCCTATAGCTAAGAGACCCTATAGGATGCCCGCTAATGACCTAGCCGAACTAAAGAAGAAAATACAAGAGTTGTTAGAGAAGGGTTATGTTCGCCCTAGTACCTCATCATGGGGAGCACCTGTGCTCTTCGTGCAGAAGAAATATGGAAGCCAAAGGATGTGCATAGATTATCGAGCGCTTAATGATGTCACTAAAAAGAATAACTAACCCCTACCTAGGATCGAAGATCTATTCGACCAACTTACCAGAGCTTGAGTGTTTTCAAAGATAGACTTCAGGTCAGGATATCATCAGCTAAAGATTCGGAAATCGGATATACCCAAGACAACATTCATCATCCGGTACGGATTATATGAGTTTACGGTTATGTCATTCAGTTTAATTAACGCCCCGACTTACTTCATGTACCACATGAATAAGGTTTTCATGGAGTATCTGGATAAGTTTGTTGTACTGTTTATTGATGACATACTGGTTTACTCTAAGAGTGAAGAAGAACATGAAGATCGTTTAAGAAAAGTCTTGGGAAAGCTTAGAGAACATCAACTGTTTGCTAAGCTCAGCAAGTGTGAGTTTTGGTTAACAGAGGTGCCATTTCTTGGACATATTCTATCTGCCAGAGGAGTTGCATTAGATCCAAGTAAGGTGAAAGATGTGTTGCATTGGAAATCACCTACCAACGTTACAGAAGTGAGAAGTTTTCTTAGTCTAGTAGTCTATTACCGTCGTTTCATAGAAGGATTCTCGAACATAGCTAAGCCACTCACAGAGTTGCTAAAGAAGGAAAAGAGGTATGAATGGACAAGCGCGTGTGAAGCAAGTTTCAATGAGCTTAAGAAAAAGTTAACTAGAGCCCCAGTGCTAGTGTTGCTGGATATCCAAAAGAACTTCAATATATACTGCGTTGCATCTCGACAAGGTCTTGGATGTGTTTTGATGCAAGAAGGACAAGTGATTGCTTATGCTTCGAGACAGTTGAGGACTCATGAGAAGAATTAACTGATGACTTGGAATTAGCAGCAGAGGTACATGCTTTAAAAATATGGAGGCATTATCTCCTGGGGAAAAGATGTGAGATATATACGGATCATAAGAGCTTGAAGTATATATTCACATAGACAGATCTTAACTTGAGGCAACGAAGATGGCTAGAATTGATCAAGGATTACGATGTGGGAATTCATTTTCACCCAGCGAAGGAAAACATGGTTGCAAACGCGTTAAGTCGTAAAGTATACAGTACTATGGCTATGTTGCAAGAAGCTCAACCGACTTTGTGGGAAGAGTTTCGATGCCTTAACCTAGGTTTCGTTGCCGATTTAGAGGCAGTAACCATGGAAGTGGAACCTACTCTGGATGAGGACATTCGGAAGGAACATGTAGAAGATGAAAATATAAAAGGGATCAAAGAGAATATTAAAGAAAGCAAAGCCCCTAAGTTCTCAAAAGGCGAGAAAGGCATGGTATGGTTTGGTAAGCGCATCTATGTACCAGACCGGAAAGAGCTTAAGGAGATAATCTTAAGAGAAGCTCATGAGTTAGCTTATTCTATTCACCCAGGCACTACTAAGATGTATAAGGATTTGAAGGACCACTATTGGTGGCCTGGTATGAAGCAAGAAATAGCTGAGTATGTGGTAGTGTGTGATGTATGTCGGCGTGTGAAAGCAGAACATCATAAACCAGCAGGATTGCTATAGCCTCTGAAGATACCAGGATGGAAGTGGGAAGAAATTGGGATGGATTTCATAGTCTGTTTACCTCATGCCAAATCAGGCTATGATTCAATATGGGTCATTGTGGATCGTCTCACGAAGGTAGCTCATTTCATTCCGGTTAAAACAACCTGTAAAGGAGATAAGTTAGCAGAGTTATATATATCCAGGATTGTGTGCTTACATGGAGTTCCGAAGAGAATAGTGTCGGATCGAGGGAGTCAATTTACCTCAAGGTTTTGGTAGAAACTTCATGAATCATTAAACACTGTTGGGGGAAATGCCCCAGCCTACAGGCACTACCCGGGAGTCGCCATCTGGTGCTACTCCGGAGCCCTAAGGCTCCGGGCTCCCCACCGGGACTACAACCTCCAAAGGCTGTAAGAGCTCAGTAGGCTGCTCCTTCTCCAGGCAGGGGAGGCAGCTAGCCTCCGGAGGAAATATCAACAAAGGAAGGACACCCCCTGCAGTCCTCTAACACGAAGTGACTGACAATTAATGCTAATGCAAGTAGGGGTCACCCTGTTATTCCAGTGCAGGTGGAAGCCATCTTGACACCCAGGACAGTGCGGCGCCATGCCGGAATTAGCGACTGGCTTAGCATCGCACCCTTACGGTTGCTTGCACCACTATATTTGCCATAATAGATAATATCTTCCAAGTAGGGGTAAAAGTATTTTTACCCGGGCTCGGGCTATGTAAGTTCGACCGGTCCTGGGTCCCTACAGTATGGCGGTAGCTTGTACCATTATCTCTGTAAGGGCATACTTGTACGTTTACACCCCGAATGGCACTATAAATACAGACCCCTAGCCACCAGACCAGAGGACCAATCTTTTTACGATCAATACCGGGGATCGCGGACCAATCTCAAGACCGGGGATCGCGGACCATCTCCCCCAGCCTAGCCATCGGCTTCACCTCCAGCAAAACCGCCGTGGGGCTCCAGACGGCCCCGACTCTGGAGCCTGGCCGCGGCTAAGAGCCAAGGGGGTCGCAGACCATTTCCTCGAGCCTAGCCATCGGCTTCACCTCCGGCAAAACCACCGCGGGGCTCCATGTGGCCCCGCCTCCGGAGCCTCGCAGCGGCTATGGGCCGAGGGGATCACGAACCATCTCCCCCGGCCTAGCCATCGGCTTCACCTCCGGCAAACCACCGCAGGGCGCTGGATGTCCTAGCCTATAGAGTCTGGCCGCGGTTAAGGGCAGAGGGGGTCGCATACCATCTCCCCCAGCCTAGCCATCGGCTTCACCTCTGGCAAAACTGCCGCGGGGCTCCATATGGCCCCGCTTCCGGAGCCTCGCCACGGCTAAGGGCCGAGGGGGTTGCGGACTGTCTCCCCTCGCTTAGCCATCAACTTCACCTCCGGCAAACCGCCACAGGGCTCCGGATGGCCCAGCCTATAGAGCCTGGCCGCGGCTAAGGGCCGAGGGGGTCGCGAACTGTCTCCTCATCCTAGCAATCAGCTTCACCTCTAGCAAAACCACCGCGGGGCTCTGGATGCCCCACAACCGAGGCCTGGTCGTGGCTAAGGGCCGAGGGGGGCGCAGACCGTCTCCCCTGGCCTAGCCATCGGCTTCACCTCTGGCAAACCACCGCGGGGTTCCGGATGGCCTGACCTCCGGAGCCTGGCCGCGGCTAAGGGCCAAGGGGGTCGCAGAGCGTCTCCTTCGGCCTAGCCATCAGCTTCACCACCAGCAAAACTGTTGCGGGGCCTTGGATGGCCCCGCCTCCATAGCCTGGCCTCGGCTAAGGGACGAGGGGGTTGCCGACCATCTCCCCCAGCCTAGCCATCGACTTCACCTCCGTCAAACCGCAGTGAGGCTTCGGATGGCTGTGCCTCTGGAGCCCAGCCACGGCTAAGGGCCGAGGGGGTCGCGAACCATCTCCCCCAGCCTAGCCATATGCTTCACCTCTAGCAAATTGTCGTGCAGCTCCGGATGGCCCTGCCTCTGGAGCATGGCCGCGTCTAAGGGCCGAGAGGGTCGCAGACCGTCTCCCTCGACCTAGCCATCGGCTTCACCTCCAGCAAACCACTATGGGGCTCCAGATGGCCCCGCCACTGGAGCCTAACCGTGGTTAAGGTTGAGGGGGTCACGGACCGTCTCCCCCGGCCAAGCCATCTGCTTCACCTCAGGTAAACTCCTCCAGCACACCACCGCGCAGCTCTGGATGGCCCCACCTTCAGAGCCCGTTCGCTTAGCTTCGGGTGGATTGGTTTGAGTCAGAAATCTGGAACAAATTTGGAGAGGAGTCTGAGCCAACATTGGATAGAAGATGGGGTATATCGTGCTAGAGCTTAGCGACAGTTGGGGGTGATGGGAGTTGCAGTTACGTCCCTCGGCCTATATTGTCAAACCTTACCTCTGTGTGCCACTGCTGGGTCCCAAAACTACCTAGCCTCCGCCAAAGAACTCTACCCTTGGCCCCACTACCAGCTACGCCTCCTCCAGGTCGAACAAAGTCAACACGCTCCGCTAAAAGCGTCGAAGGCCAGACCCTCCGCATTACGGTGGCACCTGCCTCAATTGAGCTTTAGGCCTAAACCAGTGTGAGGGCTCATTACTCCGGCCGCTAAACAATTGCGGCGTACGAAGGGGCCAGGGAAGGTAAAACACTGAGGCATGGGTGCACGCAAAAATAGGTCTGGACACATGTTCGGAGGATTGCCATACACTTCAATCCAAGAAAAAGAACACTAAGCGGTTCCAAGGATTTAGTTATATTACTAAAAACTTGCACATCCAAAAGACACTTACAAAGATAAGCATCGACATACAGGGTACAAAGATAAGCATCGATATACAGGAAACAAATCCTAAGAGAGCAAACCAGGCGGAGAAAGAGTACAAGGTGACAAAAGTAAACTAAAAGCCCTAATAGCAGCTCCGCATGAAGTGGCGTATGCGCTTCATCTGAGGCCTGCCGCTACGGAGGCTGATGCAGTAGCTAGCCCTTGAGTTGTGGGATGACGAGGACGAGGATGGGGAGACCTCCTCCATAGCCCTCTTTCCCTCCCACCTTGGCCTCTTCTTCCGTCTGGGCCGCCCTTTTCTTCGCTTCCGCATTCTGCTGCTCATCAATCTCCTTCGTCAGGAGATCCCAGTCGACCTCCCCTTCATCACTGGAGATGTCAATGGTCTCGACAGGAGCGATCGCCTAGGTTGGAGGTTGAGCCGGAGTAGCAGGAGGCGGCATCCTCTGCAAGGATGGAAGCACGATGGTCATCGGTTCCAACCTTGCAAGCACTGGCTCTAGCCTTGCCAGCATACCCGCGAGATCGCTCGCCTCCGGAGGTGCCATGGTGGGCGAAGCCATGGCAGGCGCCGGAGGTGACGAACCAGTCGAGGGCATCATCATTTCAGACAATGAGGAGGAAGAGGGCGCCATGCTCAAACCAAGGAGAAGGGCTCCCTCACACAGTAGTGAGGGATCAGCTGGGTGAGCCCCTACTGTTATAGCCAAACCGATCAGTCATGTACTCTTGGGGAAGGAAACAGAACAGCAGCGGGTACTTCCCTCATACCCCTTCGTGAGCCAATCCGAGGATGCCACGTGTCACTCTATAATCCCAGTCAGCCTTTTGCCACATCACCCACCGAGTTAGCAAGCCATGTCAGCAAATTTGCCGATGTGTCATGCCACATCATCATGTTCAGCTGAGTCAGCAGCCTAGTCAACTTTTCTTTTCTTTTTGTTTGTTTTATTTGCTTTGCTGACGTCATAATTAATGTATATTGGGCAATAAATATTTTTTCAATGTAAAATAATTCTAGAAAATAATAATAAATAGGAAATTGCTCCCTAATAATGTTTAATAGCTTTATTTAAATTTTGTTTAATAGTTTTAAGGAGTTTATAATTCAAACAAATGCTAGAAAATTCCAGAAAAATCCCAAAAAATCACATATGGCTTTGGAAAAATTCTAGAAAATTTCTAGCAACATGATTTCATCTGTAGATAATCTTTTTAGTCCTATTTTAATCTTTAGAAAATCATAACTTGTTCACCGTAGCTCCATTTTGACCCGTTCATTCGTCGGACTATCCGAAAAAGTGTGACCTTGTATGTGATGATGTTTGTTGTGTAATATTTGGTTCTTTTTGTGTTTACAGTACAACTACAAGCCTGGTATGGGATAGGCCTAGCAAAATAATTTGCTTACTCTCAGCATAGTGTAGACCATTTGGTAGTACAGGGAATGGAAGGGATGGACTTCTTTTGATCCGAAAGGCGCATGAGGGGCTTCCATTGTTTAGGTGGAATCACGCGGCGGTGAAACCTTAGCGGGTAGACATGTACTGTGAGGGGCATTGTAAAGGCTTTGTAGTGATTCCTAGCTCACACCTCGGTAGTGTGTAAGAGTTTTTCGTCGGCCAACGGATGCTAAAAAAATTTGAAGAAACGACTTGTGGGTAAAGTACAACTTTTGCAGAGTTCAAACTGAATATTCAGCCGTGTAAAATACCATGATTATAACTTGATGTTTTGCTTAGTTAGTCAACTGTGATGGAGGGAATCATAGTTGAGGGTCGTCAGTCATAGTGGTGGGAACTACGATTGAGGTGTTCAACTTTAGTGGATGAAACTTTAGTTGAGGTGGTCAGTTGTTGGTTAAGTCAAGATGGATGGAATCTTGAGGTGGTTTGTCATTCACTTAATTATTATTGATTTTCAACTATTTTTACTTAGATGTTGTTTCATGCAAAGGAGCCATTTAGCCATATTCTTGTTAAAGCTTTCATATGCAAACTATTTCCTTCACAACTTGCTGACTACGACAAGTGCTCACTCTTGCTATCACCAAACACTCAGTTGGAGAAGGTATCAAGGAGTACGCTGAAGGTGGATCGTTCTAAAATTCTTTCTACGTTGATAATGCATGTGGAAGAGTCATAAAGGATTAAAGTCTTCATAGTTCGTTTAGTTCCGCTGCAGTTTATTTGGTTCTTCGACCCTTGAAGGTCACTTTTGTAAGACGGTTAATTCGATTAAGTATGGATATTGTAATGATTATCATCAATAAAGTCACTATGTGTTAGGATTGATTTCTGGGCTCAACACATAGATGAGATTGGTTTGTTTCCTGAACCGGTCTCGACAATGCTCTTCTTCGCTCTTCAAGAATACCAATATGTCATCAATTAACACTACCACAAACTTATCCAAATACTCCATAAACATTGAGATACATGAAATAAGCCGGGGCATTGGTTAACTCAAAGGAAATAAGCGGGTAGTGAAGGCTGTTTTGGGTATATCTGACTCACGGATCACCAGTTGATGATATCCTGACCGAAGGTCAATCTTGGAGAACACACAAAGCTCCTTTTAGCTGATCAAACAGATCTTGAATCCGAGGTAGCATGTACTTATTCTTGATCATCATGTCGTTGAGAGCACTGTAGTCGACGCACATCCTCTGAGTCTCGTGCTTCTTATCAACAAAAGAACTGGGTCTCCCCATGGTGAGGAACTTGAGCGTATATAACCCTTATCCAATAATTCTTGTATCTATTTCTTAACCCTAACTCATTTGCAGCCATTCTATATGGTTGTTAGCTATAGGGGTTGTTCCAGGTACTAACTCAATAACGAATTCAACATCTCAGTCTGGGGTCATACCTGGCAATCCATCTGGGAATACGTCTGGAAACTCGTGTACCACATTGATAGCTTTGATTGGGGTACCCTTCAGTTGGTTGAGTGCACATTCACTAGCGGATGGAATAGTTGCTAAGAATTCCACTTGTACTCCCTCACCGTTTGTTAACTGGACTGCCCACTTAGCACAATCTATGATACCTTTGAATTTCGCTGGCCAATCCATTCCCAAGATAACATCAATCCCACTTGATTCCAATATTATATGGTTGGCTATAAAGTCTACTCCCCTTATTTTAAGATTCGTTCTAGGGCATATATACCTTGCCCTCATTTCTCCTCCAAGAGAGCTAATAGCCATTTTCTGCTTCATCATGGCCATAGGAAGATTATACTTGGCCAAGGAATGAATGCGATGCTCCTAAATCAAATAATATGGATGCTAGGTGGATCTGACTAGGAACATATCGAGTGCCACATCTTGTGCATCCTGAGCATCTTCGGTGGTCACATGGTTGACCTCCCATGTACGAAGTTATATCGGCCTCCGTTACCCTGAGATTGGGCTTGACCCTACCTGGGAGTACCATTGTTGTACTTGACTTGAGTATTGGCATACCGCTTCTTCGGACACTTGCTATTGTAGTGTCCTTCTTCACCACAGTGGAAGCATACTCTGATTGACATTCTTTCCATGAGGAATTGCTGGTGGGGTCTGGCGAGGTGCTTGGTACTGCTACCGTGGAGCTTGAGATTGCTGGTGTGGAGTTTGGTACTGAGGAGTCTGCACCTGCTGCCTGTTCTACTGTTGCTGTCCGAACATAGGCCCCTATTGCAGCTATTGGTTGTAGCGATGGAGTGAGTTACTTCCAAAAGATTGACCTTGGGAGGACATCTTCCTCTTGTTCTCCATCTGGCGGCGTTTATTTTCCACCACCAACACTTTGTTGACCATCTCCTGGAAGTTGGTGAAGTCATGGGGAATCAAAGCATATTGAATCCCATTGTTCAGGCCTTCGAGGAAATGTTCTTGCTTTTTCTCATCGTATCCACATCTCCTGGTGCATACCTTGACAGCTGAGTAAACTTAGTGAGGTATTCACTCACCGACATTGGCCCTTGCTTCAGATTCTCGAAGTCCTTCTTTATCTTGATTGCCCCTGCGGGCACATGATGAGAGCAAAAGCTAGGCGAGAACTCCATCCAAGTGATCACCTGCGCGTTCTCATGGGCATTGCGGTAGGTATCCTACCAGTTAGCTAGCTGGTGCGATGCAAATAGCACCTTCTCTCTGTCATTGCATTGTACGATCTGTAGCTTCTTTTCAATTATTTTGAGCCAATCTTCAGCATCCATTGGCTCAGCTGCCTTCAAGAAAACTGGAGGTTTGGTCCTCATAAACTCCCCCAACTTGTCCCTTGGAGGGGGTGGAGCTTGAACTTGGGTAGGATCCTGTTGGAGGTTGGCTATTGATTGAGCCAGTCCTTGAAGTATCTATGTTTTCATCGCCATCAACTGCTCCATGTTAATTTGGGGCGACTGCGGTGGGTTTGGCGGCTGCTGGTTATTGTCGTTGTTGGCATTGGTGTTAATACGGTTGGCCCTGGGTTTCACCATCTGATATAGATCGAAAGGAAGAGGTTGGAAAAAGACAAGATATGAACAAAATATGGTAAGGAAGCAAGAACCCCAACTAATTTATTCAATAGCATAATGATTATAATGAATGCAGCTGTGGACATAGTGCCGAAGGTGACCCACAGCTCGCATCGAACACACAAGCAGAAGAACAAATCAAACAAGGTTCACACCACACAAGCACACTAACTTAGTTCATTCTAATGATTCTCAAGACTGGGGGAAATCCTCCTATGATTCAAGAACTAGAGCTAGCGGTGGTGCGGAGGTAGCTTCTTGTGTCATCTTCGATACGGTTGGTGATGCTTTCCTTTAATGAAGAATCTTCAAGTCCAACCTTGGAATTCTTCATGTGAGGTAGAAGCGTCGTGTGAGATCGTCAAAAGCATCGTTCTTGATCAGGGTAACTGGGATTGGTCAACAGGCTAAAGAGTTTGAAAGGGGAAGGGATAGAAACTCACTTTTCAATAGAGTAGAAAAGGCAAGTGGGGAGAGAAATAGAAGGATCAGAAAAGCATGGAGATGAGATTTCAATATAGGTTTTTAAATTAAGACCTTATGTCACGACCATTCTATCTAGGCTCACTAACTGCGGTCAATCTGGCTCTGATACCACTTTTGTCACACCCCGGTTTTATTGCCAAACTGAATGTAGCTTTATGTGTGCCTATGATCAAGTTACACACATAAAGGACTTCATTAGTGGAACATCACAGTCATATCCATCACCAACGTAAGAGTGGCCATCCTTAACCCATTAAGAAAGAGATAAGTTAGAGATCATGTTTAAGCAGATTATCAATAAGCAGAGGTACGAAAAGCTCTAAGATAAGATGAAGAATAAAATAGAGCAAACACTTAGGAACTAATGATAAACTTTAGTGGGTTGTCTTAGTGAGGTTGACATGTTTTATTAACCCATCCTAAACATTTTTAGGCTAATTTATTAAACCTAGCTCTGATGCTATGCTGTGAGGAACCATCAAGATAGTATTCTAATTAATCGCTAAGTCGATCATTTGTATAATCATGACTTCAATGATTAATCAGAATACCACCCCGGTAGTCCCGGCATGTGTTTTGTGCCCAAGATCGGAACACACACCTTTACAACAAGCACATCATCACAAGACATAATAAAGAGCGAGTAATTGAATTAAGTTACAAGTCATTGAGCAATTTAAACTTTACAACAAAATACATAACACAAACATTGTTTGAGTAGCTACGCTACGGAATAAGTACATAATGTCAACAGGTGGGTAGCGCCATTTTCCCTAAGGCGCCACCCCAAAATAACAACACTCGAGTAGATGGCACTACTCCTGCCCGTTTCCAACATCGGCGGGCGTGAAATAGCCAAACACTAAATCTTCCTCACCTGAAAAGCAAGTAAAGCATGTGAGTATGAAGGTACTCGCAAGACATAATCCATAATGGGTACTTATAAATAACCCGACTCCAAGGAGAATGCAATTGGATAAATTAGCAAGAAAACGGTCACAAGGGTTAAGTGATTTCATATGTAAGAGCAATTTCGACTCAAGTGTGAGCATCTACACTTAACCCAACACACTTCTATCCTAAGAATATAAACATTCATAATTGTAACTTGAATCATATCAACTCTTCATCAACATCACCATCTATGTCCCAACATTCCATCACAACATCCTGATATCGAAACTCTACGATTGATGCAAATGGACAGAAGCATGCTCATAACCAAGAGCGTGGCAATTCAAATTGATTATACAGCCTGCAGGGGGTACTCCTTCGCCCACACGACACGAGAACCATTCTCCTTATGCTACCCGCTAAAGTACATACAAGGGGTACTCATGACAACCTTTTCCAATTGAACCCCGACCGTTTGAACATGCACCTATAGGCGCGGAGGTCCACTAGGGCTACTCCCGGAGCACCCTAGTTACGCCTAAAGGTGTGGAGTTAGCTAGAACTACTTCTCCAGCAAACTAGATACCTCCACAAGCCTATTATGCCCACAACACCTTTACGATTTTACCTCTACAAGCCTATTATGCCCACGACACAATATGCCAACAAGCCAAAAGGTCACAATTACAAAAGGTATTCGGCTTATCTTACCATTATATCAACATGTGGTAAGTATGAAAAGTGCCAAAGCCAACTAAAACAACGATTGGTCCTTAAATGATTCAAGCGGGCCTATAGCATCCGAGACTCCCTTCTCGAGCCATTCCTATTGCCCGCCCAAAACTCGCCTCATCCTCACTAACATACACATCCCTCCATCATCATTATCTTTGAGAATAAAAGTAAGCCCTAAGCTCGCGAATGATGGTCGAACCACCGCTCGACTTCTACCGATGACCTAAGCCTTGCTAAGCATAACGTATTCATTTAAATTAGACCATTAAGTGCTATTCCCCGGGTTAAAAAGTATCAAGAGATAACAATACCAAGTAAGGGTAATGCAACAATTAGGATCTACTCCCAAAACCCGACATCTGACTAGCTATCATGCAAGACATACATATAGCATAAGTTATCAAATTTACACAACATATGATCCAAAGTAGGGGTGCAACATGCTTAGATGCTTGCCTTGGTACTCAGCTTGATCACAATCCATGGCAACAAACTCCGGATCGCCCTCGACCACGGTCGCGTCACACTCCGGTCCCTCGTTCACTAAGGAAGAACGCATGCAATGATGAGCATGAAAGAGATGCAAAGAAATATGCTACATCATGCATAACAATAGAGGATGTAGCACAACAACAAGTTAAAGTACAAGACATGCAAAAGAACTAACGAGTCCTAAGATCTAAACAACATTGGAACTTCTAACCGGAAGTCAGAAGTTCCAGATTGAACTCGGAACTTCCGGTTATCGGAACTTCCGGGTTGACTTCCGGACAGGGGTCCTTGGGTTGATAAGTTAAGGTTGACTCGGAAGTTCCGGGCTGAGGCCGGAACATCCAGGTTAGGTTCTGGGTGGGGGTTCTCGGGTTGCTCTAACTAGGATTATCCGGAACTTCCGGGCTAAGGCCGGAACTTTTGGGGTTATCAGAACTTCCGGGTGGTATTTCGAGCAAGGGTGCTCATAAGCTCAACTTGCATTACCCGGAACTTCCGGGTTGTATCAGGAACTTTCGGGTTCCTAGAGAACACGTGTTTGCACCGATTCTTCGATCGATTCAACTTGCATGTTGAAATCTAATCTTCGTAAACATGCAAAGGAACTAAGGCATTGGTTATAGACCTATCTTTCTCACTCCACAAGCTCAAAACACTTGCTCTACTCATCCAAACCTTCCTTCTAGCTCTATAACCTCAAGAGCACCGGTGCTGCACCATTCCTTGATTGCAGCTCACAAATCAATCCAAACTGAGCTAAAACATACATTGCTACCATGGAAACCCTAGGGACTTACCCAAGGTTCCTTTTCGAAGTTAGTGACCATCGATGGAAGATGAAATCAGAAGAAAAGCTCAGAGAAGAGGAAGAAGTTGCTGCTGAAATTTCAGAGAAAAGAGGGTGATGAAAGTCATTTGGGAATCACCCAAAACCTCATGCATGCAAGAGATTTTTGGGTGGATAGTGTGAGATCATGTGATGAAAAATTGGTTTGAATAATGAAATTGGCAGAGCAAAGTGATTTAGCATAATGACATTAGGATGCGCTATCAGAAGTTGGATATGTTAGCATGATGGTTTTGCTTGGAGTTTGTGTGGTGTTGCGTGAACTAATCTTGAATCAAGTCGGGAAGGACATGTGCTCGTACTCGTTTGATTCATGTGCAGGTGTTGCTTGAAAGCGAACATGGTTGATTACGGATCAATGAACTAAGTTCAGGGAGGAACTGAGGTTCGACGACTAGGTTTAGGAGGAACTGAGGTCATGGTGATCGAGGATGTCATGCGGGACGTTCGAGCCGAGAGAACAATGCATATGGAGACAAGGTTTTGCGATAGACGCAGGAGGCGATCTGATCGTGAGAGCACGTGAAGACTAATTCGTGTTCGAGTCAGAGCAGGCGCGAGGGAGTCGTGTGGTGGCTGGACTTGAGACAAGAGTTAGTGTCAGAAACGAACTCTGAGTTAGTTACGTACATGCATGTATGTATGGTAGATGTTGCATGCATGGTTACATGAGAGTTGTTGTCTAATTAACTTAATTAGTGGAAGTTGTTTTTCCTCATGTGATTATAGGAGGATAGAGACCAGGTTGAATACGACTTGGAGTTGTAGTTCGATTTGGTCACGTTTGTGCGTTTTGCTATCCTATAAATAGAGAGGTCTGTTGTATAAGGCAGCACAACGCAGCAGAGAAAAAGATAGAGAACCACTAGAGAGGGCTGTTTTGAGATTTCGTGAAAATCCTTGTTGGATGCTTTGGAGAGGCATATTGAAAACTCATCTATGCAATGGAAATCAAGTTTCGTAAGTTGATGAGTTGCTGATTCGAAATTTTCTCTCTGTTCTATATTCTGCGTGCTTGGTTTTGGTTGTCGATTTATTTCGTGTTTTTATCGAGTTTCATCTTGGTCTAATCTATCCAAAACCTTGCTAGAATATCTAGTGTTTTACCTAAAAATTTTTTGAGTGGATTTGGTTTGATCTCGAGTAGCTTTTCGGTCAACTCGACTAGGTTTTGATCTACATAATTCTGGTTGACACAGTCTGCTTCGACTAGGAATAATTCTTGATCCACATATCCGATTGACTCGATTCTTATTTGGTTAGTCTCATATTTGAATCTAGTTTTAGATGTCCAAATTTTAGGGCAATCGTACCAGAGGATCGTTCTCTACATTGTTTTTACTAGAGCATGTGCAATCTGTTTTGAGTGGAATACCGAGTTTAAATCGATTTTTGATTTGGGTGAATTAATCTTCAAATTTGGTTTCCGCAATCATTCACTCCCCCCCTCTGATTGGGTATTTTGGCATATTCGATCCTACAATTGGTATCAGAGCTTTAATCCTTTTCTAATTAATCTTAATCGGTAATTAGAAACATGGTTTCAGATAGGTATTCCATAAAATCTTGTGTTTTTGATAGAGTTGATTTTCAGTTCTGGAAGGCAAAGATGAAGGCCTAGATTCAAGCACAGGGCTTTGCAATTTGGGAAAAGGTCTACAAGCCATACATGGTTCCAGAGAACAATGAGGTGAGGACGCAAAATATGCCGACCGTCGAGGTGAACAGCAAGGCAAGGAATTTGATCATCCAAGGCTTGGGAAGGAGCGACTTCGACCACATCATCCATCTCAAATCGGCGTACGAGGTATGGAAAGCACTCTACGATTACCATGAAGGTTCATCTACCATTAAAGATGTACGTCAAGATTTATATAAGAAAGAATACATGAAATTTGAGATGAAGCTTGGTGAGTCTCTTGATGATTTCTTTTCTCGCTTTAATAAGATCCTTAGCAATCTGTGTGCTGTTAATGTTGCATATACTGATGCTGAAAATGCACGACAACTGCTAGGAGCTTTAGACATGTCAGTATGGGAGATGAAAGTGACATCTATTAGAGAATCTACTGTCATGAGTACACTTACATTAGATGTTCTTTATTCTAAATTAAAAACTCATGAGCTAGATGTCTTTGCTAGGAAGAACCCTAATAAATCAATTGCTTTGGTCTCTCAACCTAGCAAGTCTCAATTTGAATCTTCTTCATCAAGCTTTCTTTATCTTCTATATCTTCACTAACCGATGATCAGCTTGAGTTGATTCCTAAAGAAGATTTAGCACTAGTCTTGACTCATTTCTCTAAAGCATTACAGAATGTGCGTATGAGGAAGAGATGAAGTAGAGGTCCTCAAAGATGCTATGAATGTGGTGATTTCAACCATATTCGTTCCAATTGTCCTAAGCTTGCAGATAAAGCATCAAAGGAGGAGAAGGAGAAAAAGAAGCACTCATTCAATGACAACAAGAAGAAGGGCTTTCTCAACTGTAAGGTTGTGCATCGAGTTCTTTCGGCACTCGAACAACTCAACTTGAGTGACATTGATTTGGAGAGCAGCGAGGATGACACAACATCCAAGAGCAAAATATTGTGTGATTTGACTGGGTTGTGTCTCATGGCAAGCAACAAAGAATGCTCAACCGAGGATGAACTTGATAGTGATGGTAATGAGGTATTACCTACTTATGATGATCTATCTAATGCTATTGTTTGTCTTGGTACACTCTTAGAGAAACGTAACAAGAAAATTAATAAGCATGATGTTTTAATTGAATTGCTTAATTTTGAAATTTCAAGACATAAGACTTTAATCCCTGATGATGATGCTTGAAAGTCATGTGACTTAATTTATTCTGAGCTTACTTCTCTTAGAGATGTTTATGCTTCTACTCTTGAGAAACTCAAAGAAGAAATTGAGAAGAATGAGAAACTTGTGTTAAATTGCAGACAAGTTAAAAATTCTAGTTGTTCAACGTTTGATTTGCTTGATTCAACTACCTGTTCTAATTGCTCAATTCTAGAATTGAAGTTGTATGATGCTAATGCTAGAGTTTCTCAAATAGCTAATGACATGATTACTCATGAGGTTCTTTCATGCTCTAATTGTTGTAAACAAAAGAAACCCATGATTGTTGCTTGTAATAGGTCCCTAGCTCTTTCTAAACAGGTTGATTACTTGAAAGAAACTTTAGAACATTTTTCTAAGGGAAAGAAAAATCTGAACCTGATTTTAGATTCATCTAAGTCAAGCACATATAAACAAGGTTTAGGTTTTGATCCCTATGCTTGTTCTAAGACAAA
The DNA here is from genome assembly GCF_958298935.1 of Phragmites australis. NCBI lineage: Eukaryota > Viridiplantae > Streptophyta > Magnoliopsida > Poales > Poaceae > Phragmites > Phragmites australis. The sequence goes on along the minus strand of NC_084944.1, from coordinate 20,160,946 downwards.
TGCACCCACTGTTGTTAGAGCTCTTGGTAGTGGCAAATTTGAAACACTTGCTGAATATGAACCTAAAAAGGTTGTTTTTAAGTCTGCTAGATTTTTATCTTCTACAATGAATGCGAATGTAGCTTCTTCTTCTAAATCCACACATCGTGTTAACTACACTTGCACTCATTGTGGTAGAGATGGACATTTAGTAGAGTTTTGCTTTAGACTAGCTAAAAAACAATGCACTAATTTGTTGGCATTTGAATGGGATTTGTGGGCTACAATCGAGAAATGGTGAAGCACTGGTGTTCTTGAGGTTATAGAGGTAGAAGGGATGTTTGAATGAGTTAGAGCTAGTAAATCGAGCTTGTGGAGTGAGCAAGATAGGTCTAGAACCAATATATTCGTGCCATTACATGTTTATGTAGTTTAGATTTCAACATGCGAGTTGAATCGGTAGCGAAACCGTCGCAAACATGTGTTCTGTAGGAACCTAAAAGTTCCGGATTTCAACCAGAAAGTTCCGGGTAATCCTATTTAGAGCTACCCGAGAACCCCCACCCAGAAGTTCTAGGTATAGCCTGAAACATCCAGGTTAAACCAAGCGAAGCTATCCCGAGAGCCCCTGATTGGAGGAGCAACCGGAGTTTCCGACCATCCGGAAGTTCCAACCTTAGTCCGGAAGTTCCGGATTAGTCGAGTTAGGGTTAACCGAGGACCCCTACCCGGAAGTTAGCCCGGATGTTCCGGCCCAACCTAGAAGTTCCGACCTCCATCCAGAACTTTTGGTTTATTTCAAACTTGTCAAACCGAGGACCCCTATCCGTAGGTTAACCTGGAAGTTCTGAGGTTGTTTAGATCACAGACTTCGTCGTTCTTTTGCGTGTCTTGTACTTTTAACTTCTTGTTGTGCTACATCCTATATTGCTATGCATCTTGTAGCATACATCTTTGCACCTCATTCATGCCCATCATATTGCATGCATTCTTCTTTAGTGAACGAAGGACCGGAGTGTGACACAGGCATGATTGGGGGTGATCTAGACTTTGTGGTTGATAGTTGTGAAGCTGAGGAGCAAGCCAAGCATCTAAGCATTCTCTACATATTACTTTGGATTATATGATGTCTAATTTGATAAATTATGCTCTATGTATATTATGCATGTTAGCTAGTCAATGTCGGGTCTTTATGGGTAGATCCTATTTGTTGCATTGCCTTACCTTGAGGTTGTTTATCTCTTGATCCTTTGTAACCGGGTTGTCGATATGTATTTGTCCAATGTAAAATGAACATGATGTGCTTAGAAAGCTTAGGTCATTGGTAGAAGTCAACCAGTGGTTTAACCATATGTATCTGTGACCTTTTGGCGTGCGAGTCTCGGGTGTTATCGGCATAATAGGCTTGTAAGGGGTATCTAGTTTGCTCAGGGAGTAGTTCTAGATGACATCCGCACACCGAGGTGCATGTTCAAACGGTTGGGGCTTATTTGAGAAAGGTTGTCACGGGTACCCCCTTGTGTGGACTTTAGCGGGTCGCGCAAGCCGTATGGTCCTTGTGTCATGTGGGTAAAAGGAGTACCCCGCTGCATGGTGTAACATCAATTCGAATTGCCGCGCTCTTGGTTATGAGCACGCTTCTATCCATTTACATCAATCGTAGAGTTCCGATTTTGGGACGATGTTATGGTATGTTGGGAGATGGATAGTGATGTTCGATATGGATCATGTTGCAGTTATAATATGTTGTCAATCTCAGGGCAGAAGGATAGAAGTGTTTAGTTGTAGATGCTCACACGCACTTGAGTCAATTTCTGCTTTTGCAATTAAATTCATTTGACCTTGAGGCCGATTCCTTGCTACTCATCCTCAAATGCATTCTCCTTGGAGTCGAGTTATTTATAAGTACCCATTATGGATTAAGTCTTGCATGTACCTTTATACTCACGCTGCTTGTTTGCTTTTCAAGTGAGGAAGAATTAGTTTTTGGTTACTTCACACCCTCCGATGTTGGTGACAGGCAAGAGTAGTGTCATCTACTCGGTTCATGTCTTTTTGGGGTGGCACCTTAGGGCAAATGGCGCTACCTATCTTTTGCTGTTATGTAACTTATTTCCGCTGGTAGTGACTCTAATCCACTAGGAGATGAAACTATTTTTATCCTCTAGTGTTCGTTTATGTAAATTATTGTGAAATTGTAATCACTTAAAGACTTGTAATGTAATTTCCTTACTCGTTATTTATTAAGCTTTGTTGTGATGACATATGTTGGAAAGGCGTGTGTTCCGATCTTGGGCACAAAACACATGCTGGGACTACTGGGATGGTACTCTGGATAATCATTGCAGTCGTGATCATGGAAATGAGCGACTTAATGATTAATTAGAATACTATTTGGATGGTTCCTCACAGTGTGGCATCAGAGCTTGGTTTAATAAAGTAGCCTAAAATGCTTAGGATAAGTTAATAAAACATGTCAACCTCACTTAAGCAACCCACTAAAGTTTAATTTTGGTTCCTAAGTGTTTCCTCTATTTTATTCCTTACCTTATCTTAGAGCTTTTTGTACCTCTGCTTTGCTGATAATATGCTTAATCGTGATCTCTAACTCGCCTCTTTCTTAATGGGTTAAGGATGGCCGCTTGGGCTATGGTGATGGCTACTCATGCCGAGGGTGTGGAAGGTTTTCCCACACTCCTCCACGAGATGCTTTGGCACGCGAATTTCACCTATGCGCCGGAATACGCGGTGGATGCTCGAGGAGTTGGGCCTGACTTGGTGGACTTTGTGGAGACTGTGCACATTCGAGAGCGGATCATTGAAGGTGGGGCCAATCCCCACTCCTTTGAGGTGATGGGAACTTCAGAAGAAATGGTAGTCCAAGCTGTGGCGTACAAGGCAATGGCTGTCCTTCATGATGAGTTGCCAGTTCTACATGGATGGCCGTTCATCTACTTTTCAATTCGGGTCAACAACGTCAACAACTTTGAAGATGTTCTGGATGCGGCCTCGTTGAATGAACACCGCATCGTAGAGTTGGTTCACTCTTTGGACCAATCCTACCGTTGCATGGTGGCTGAGCTATGGGAGACACGAGAGTGTTACAACAGGCTGCAACATGCGATGGAGTTTCAAGTTCGTCACGGACTGGTGAACCACGAGGTGTTATATGGAGAGGGCCATATGATGCCGCATAGCATGGCACCTCAGTATCATCATTTTCTGGTGGTGCAGGGCACATGGGTACCTCGTCCCTGTGGCCGAGGTGTGAGAGCATCCATTGGATTGCAAGTGCCACAGTTCCACAATGCGGGTGTCATGAGGGAAATGTTGTTAGGCGAGTTGCAGCATCTCACACACCATGTGAGGAACCGTCCAAAAAGTATTCTAATTAATCATTAGGAGGATCATTATTCATAATCACATCCTAAATGATTAATCAGAATACCATCCCGATAGTCCTAGCACATGTTTTGTGCCCAAGATCGGAACCCATGCCTTTCCAACATATCACATCACAACACAATTTAATAAAGAGCCAGTAATTAAAATTATGTTACAAGCCTTTAGTCATGCAACCATTTTCAACAATTTACAACAAAAGGAACAAATACGCAGCGGAAACAAAATTATCTACAACAAAAGGAGAGCGGCGCCACATGCCCGTAGGCACTGCCCCAAAAGCTATGCCGACAGAGTAGGATGAACTACTCATGCTCGTCGCCATCACCGGCGGGCGTGAAGTAGCAAAACACAGCCTCTTCCTCACCAGCAATACCTGAAAGCACAACGTGAGTACGAAAGTACTCGCAAGACTTAATCCATATAGGGCACATATAAATAGCCCAACTTCAAGGATTATGCATTGAGCCATTAGCAAGGAAAAACCACAAGGTTAAGTAAATTATATGCGACCGCAACATAGACATCTATGTGTGAGCATTCTAAACTTTACCAAACTACCATCAAGCCTATAACCAACCACCTGCACATGTATGAAACTGGAACAATAACAAACATAACTGTAGAACAGGACCATCTCAACCAACTCCCACATATCCAACCACAATCCACAACTCATAGCACTACGACTGATCTGGATGGACAGAAGCATGCTTATGATCGAGAGTGCGGCATTTCAAAATGTTTTTACACCCTGTAGGGGGATACTCCTTTACCTACACGACACGAGGACCATTCGGCTTGTGCCACCCGCTAAAGTGCACAAAAGGGGGTACTCGTGACAACCGTTCCCAATAAGCCCCAACCATTTGGATCGTGCATCGCTCGACGTGAGGATATCTAAAACTACTCCCGGAGCAAACTGGATACCCATACAAGCCCGCTTGTTCACACCGTCGATGTTCAGGCTCAAATGATCGCAGCTACAAAGGTATTCGGCTCGCCTTACCTTGATGGTTTGCTCTCAGGCGACTAGGTCGGCCTCCTGGTTGGCGACATGCTCCACCCAGGCGGCGAGTGCTGACGATGCCAAATCAGCATCCGCCTCGCGCTGTGCGATCTGCTCCTCCCAGGTGGCAAGCGCTGATGATGCCAAGTCGGCATCCGTCTCACGCAGGGTGACCTGCTCCTCCCGACGAAGAACAGCAGCATTGCTGCGCTCAAGATCATCATTCTGGTGGTAGAGGTCCGCCTGTGCAGACCGCACAGCTTCCTCCCTCTGGCTAGCTGCCTCCTTCCGTGAGGCAACCTGCCGCTCACGTCGAGCAAGTTGCTCCTCGCGAGCGTCCAGCTCGCCGGCGTGCCTCCTCGACGCTCGGTCGCGCTCTGCCGCGAGCTGCTCCAAGCGGTCGGCTTTCTCCTACGCGGCAACAGCCTCATCGTGGGCCTCCTCCAGTGCCTAATGTTCCGCGGCCACCTCCTGCATGGACTTCTCGTAGGCCGAGCGAGCCGAGGCCACACGGGTCTCCAGCAACTTGCGGACCTCTTCCAGCCGACCCCTCTCGTCGACTAGGGCGGCGTGCTCCTTCTCGAGCTCATCCCGCTCTGCCTTAACGGCCGCCTCAAGCTGCCCGATGACCTCTCGGGCGCTTCCCAGCACCTCGGGGAGGGGTTCCGGGGCATAGCCAGGGGATGGCTGGGGGCTGGGTCCCCTGCGAGCCCTCTTAGCAGAGGTGCTCGGGGACCCCGACGACAGCCGTGCTGGCGCCACCCTTGTCGCGACCACCTCCCCTGCAGCCAGTTGCTCCTCCCTCGGAGGGCTCGGGGTAGGGTCGGCTGGGGCTCTCGGCTCAGGACCGACCGAGGCTCTTGACTCAGAGATGGCCGGGGCCCTCAACTCGGAGCCCACTGGGGCGCTCGGCTTAGGGACAGGGGATGGCCTCGGCTGCTCCGGGGACTTTTGGCCTCTTGCAGAGTCCTTGGGTAGCCTGAAACGAAAACAGGTTAACCTCCTTCCATAATTCGAGCAAAATGTGATCGAGAAAGAAAAAGGGGCTTCCGTGGTTTTGGGCCCGCGATACCGCCATCGGGACTGCGGGATCTGGAACTCCGGGTCCTGTGGCCAGGGCTCAGGCCCGGGCTCTGGCCTCCTCCTTTTCAGGGGAGGGCTCTGGCGAACCACCAGCCATCGCGCCGCCGGTCGGGCTCTGGCCCCCGGATTGTCGTGTGCTGGTCCCAACGGCCACCCAGAGCCTGCTCCCGACGATTGGCCGGTTCGGTCGCCAGCCATCGCGCTGCCGGCCGAGCTCTGGCCCCCGGGTTGCCGTGAGCTAGTCCCAGCCTCCGCCCCGGAGTCCGCTCCCGAAGACTGGTCGCCTCGGCCGCCCGCTATCGCGCCACTTGCCGTCGGCTGTTGTCGCAGAGTTGACGACGATGAGGATGAGGACGATTGAGGGATATACGCCCGGGGACGCTTCCCCTTATCGCCCTGGGTCGACGGCCTGCTGTCGTCGATGGCGGCACCCCGCCCTCCATCATCGTCCTCCCTAAGGATGTGCAGAGTCCCGGGGTCTCGAGGCTCAGGACGGTCAACCAGCCCCTGGGCGTCAAAGGCCGGCATCGACTCTTGCAGAGCCGCCCGGCCCGGGTTTGCGCAAAGCGCTAGCTCCTCGCATGGCAGGACCGCCTGGGAAAGGTTGTCGACGCCGGTCACCACCTTCAACAGTGTCACCAAGGCCCCCTCATCGAGGTCCCCGTCCTCACCTATGCAGGTCCTTGTTAAGTCGCGAGGCCCGGTGTACATCCAGGCGAAGCGGGCACGTTCCCTCAGAGGGGCCAGACGGCGGCACAGAAAATTGGCGACCACCATGAGTGAGGTAAGCCCTGCCCGGCGTAGGTCTTCAATGCGGTTCAGCACCGGGCGCAGACGAGCATCCTCCGCGGGGGCCGCTTCCCAGATCGGCTTGTTGGGCTCCACCGGTGATTGGGGCAGCAAGAGGCGGTCATGGGGACTAACATCGATGTAAACCCAGTCCCGGCACCAGTCATCCCACTTGCTGCGTAACACCTGCGGGATGTAGGCATCACCGAGTCCCTCCCGCAGGCGGAAGTTGCAGCAGCCCATGACCTCTACCTTGTCCGACCCCTTCTTCCCGGCCGCTCGAAGGATGAAGAAGTGCCAAAAGAGTGCGACCGACGGTGGCACCCCCACGAACATCTCGCAGAAGAGAGCAAAGATCGCCAGGATGACCACTGAGTTTGGACTCAGATGGGCCAACTGGACGCCGAAGGTGTCCAGCACTTGCAGAAGAAATACCGAAAACAGCGGCACCAGGTCAGCGGCAACGAAAGAGACGAAGACCACGATCTGCCCAGGCCCGCGTGGGGCGGGCGGGTAGCTGGCCGGCGTCACCACCGAAGCTCCCCGTTGGCCAGCGGGGACCATCAGCTTCCGGACCTTCTCCGCCCCCTCCTCATTCATGAGGCGGGACCTCGGCAAGACACTATTGGCGCTCAACGCATCCCGACTGCCACTTCCTGCCCTTGGCATTTTTGGGGGTGGGGGTGCGCTGGAGGAGACTAGAAGCAAGGTGCGCCGCGGGCTAGAGAAAAAGCTCCTGGTGCACAAGGAAGATGAAGGAAAAAGATGGCAATTGCAAGAATGGCGTGGGGGGTAACGGTTCGTTGCCCCTCTACTTTTCTATCATGGGGAATTCAAATGCCTCATTCCTCAGTGCAATTTGCGAGGCGCATCTCCCTCGACCCGCGCAGTTGCCAGGTGCACCTCCCGCCTTATCATCACTCCCCTCGAAAGTCGGAAGGGCACACACCCTTTCGGTTTTCCTCCTTGGGCTATACCAAGGGCCTGGGCCAAAAAGCTGCAAGGCCCGCAAAGATTTCAGCACCCAATGACAGAAAGCCACGTGGCACCAATGCTGTGATCAGCCTCGAAGAAATGAGGGCCCCATCCATAGTCTCTGGGCCATCGCCTGCCGATGGGCCCAAGGGCTGCTGTTGGTGATCTGGGAACCAGGGGTTCATGAGTCCCGAGGCCAGGACAGCACAATGCCACGTGGCGTCATCTCCCCGAGGGCCGAGAAGAGGCAGTTCCAGGAGGGGTGCTCGAGGCCATGACAAGTTGGCCCCCGTGTACCCGGAGTTCCTCGAGGACCCGAGAAGAGACAGTTTTGGGAGGGGTGCTCGGGGCCATGAACAGTTAGCCCCCAAGTACCCAGAGTTCCCCGAGGACCCGAGAAGAGAGAAATCTGGGAGAGGGTGCTCAGGGCCATGGACAGTTGGTCCCCGAGTACCTAGAGTTCCCCGAGGACTTGAGAAGCCCCTTGCTGGTGGACCCCATGAGGGCTTCACGGTGAGGTGTCAATCAGTGGGAGGCCCAATGCTGCACTTAAGAGGGAGCGTGGCCAGTCACATCCAACCACTCTCCCCACGCCTATTGTACTGAGTACGTCAGTCCCTGCCACCGCTTGGCAGGAAGGCGTGGGGACATTTAATACGATGGGTCCCATCGCACGTCACCCTGCGGGGCCCATAAAGGAAACGGCTTGATGATATCGTCGCTAGGCTCGAGGTGTATCGCCTGCCACCCTGCCGTGTCAGATCTGCTCTAACCGAACGGGCATGCGGGGATGATCGGTGGCTGCCCGGTGGGCCCCCCTGCATCTGCTAAAGCTGGGCGTAACCGGCGGAAAGGCGCATTTTCAACCCCTATAACATCAAACTGTAGCCCCATAATGGTTGCTTTCCATTTATGACTTACGGGAACTCGTGCCCGCATTCTGGGCACGCTGAGCCTCCCCCCAATAGGATAAAGGGGGGGGGAGCACTTCGAAGAGAGACAGGTGAACAAGTTTCGAGCAACAAGGGCGACTCGAAGCAAGAAGCAAGACCGAAGCTCTAGACTTAGACAAAAAAAACCTTGTAACACCGAGATCCAGAGAAAGGCATTCCAAGAGCATTAATAGCACATCATACACACAAGAGTAGGGTATTACGCTCCGTACGGCCCGAACCTGTCTAAAATCCCTTGTGCATTTATTCCTACTAGCCGACGATCATCCGTCCCGCCTAGATCTCATACATTCGCATTAAATCCACATACGAGGTAGATCCAGAATCAGCCCCCCGACCGAATCTCCAAGGGGGTCCCTCAGGATCCCCGCTTGCGGTGTTCATCTACCGACAGCCACCAGCAAGTCTTTGCACCCAAGTTAGGTTTTTGTCCCTGCTATGCATCAAGTGAAACAAAGAAAGGAAAGTTCTCGCGCTACTGTTTATCTTTTGCGCCCAGAAATTATGTGAGCCATACCTTTCCTTCTGTTGAACGTAGTAGGACATCCATAAAATCCATCTTGGTTTGGTTTTTGGTGCTGTGTTCCATAGAAACATGCCAAAAATCGAGTTGCCTTCTAAGGCCAATTCCTGCTCAGTTTGCCAAAGTTCGAAAGTGAATCTGTTTCCTGCAGTAGTTATGCGTGATTATTTACCAGTCTAATTTGACCGGCTGCTATTTTGTTAGCTGCTTGCTACCATCACATCCATATACATATTAGGACAAGACCTTGGGAATTAGAATTAGATTCCCTTTTTCCATGTGGGGGAGAAAGGTCCTAATCACTTCTTTTGGTGGTGAATATTATAATGTGCTGGCTAAGCATGCAAAGTGCACACAGAATGATCTTTAGGGTACTGCATGCAGGACACCCTGCTTTTTCTTTTTTATCAACTGATGATGCACAATTATGTGTCATATATGCTAATGTCGACGTTGCAAGAAATTTGAATACATGGAATTTTTTTATGTAGGAATGGCTCGTACAAAATCAAGTCGCCGCCCACGGACGTGCCCCCCCGATACAAGGCCCCTCCTTTGACCAGGATCCAGTCTCGGATGATGGTCAGGAGCGAAGCTCGAGTGCATACCTCGACCTGAATCAATTTGATGCTAATGCTCCGGAGGGTCCGATCACTGATGATGTGCTCTCTTCTCTGACTACTTATGCTGTGCCAGCTGGTCAGTCATCCGAAGGACCGAGGCATGACCAAGGTCCCAACAAGATGCGTGAGGGATGTTTTGTCATCACAGAGGTCGATTCGACCGGGGAGTCGGGGAGTCCCTAAAACCTTTAGATGTGCTCAGGCCGTTCAAGACAACATGCAGATGTCTTGTAAGGGATCATGTCGCAATCACTTATAGAACTTGGCGAGGCAAACGAGGTGACAAGTGGGCATTTCCCGATACCATCAAGGACTTCATGTGGGGCAAATTGTCGCAAAAGTTCGAGTACCATGAAGGATGCAACATGGCCATGGAGAACCATCAGGCCTTAGTTATAATGGGCAGAATTTTTTAAGAATTTTAACGGTAAATTTTGTGATTTATTTATTTTTTTTGGGGGGGGGGGGGGGGTTTGCAACAAAGCTGAACTTCTGGGGGTTTTTGCAACAAAACAACTTATGGGGGGAAAGTCAAAATCCAAGTGACTTTGTGGGGGGGGGGGAGGTTTGCAATTTTTCCTTTAATATTTGAGAAACACAAGGTAATGAAACTATGGAATCTACTGTATATTAGAGATTATCCATCATTACTGCGAGGTCTACATTTTATCACCTTGTTTTAATGACTACCTTCAATGTGTTCTTCCACATATTCTACTTAGCATAACGCAAGGTAATAGGAACATAGTCCTCTACTGACAAAAGTCAGATTATGTCTCCTACTATTACAAGATCTACACCACATTTGGTGATTATCTTCAACATGTTAGCTACATAATTTGAGGTCTACACTATGTAATTCAAGTCTCAACTTGACTTTACAAATTTTGCATCATTATTACAACATTACCATGATGATTTTTTAAGTTACCTACAGTAAATTAATCAAATCTTTGCTTTAGATTCATGTAGGTCAAGATGACCGGAAAAGAGTTCGATGAACTTGCACTCGATGGTCACAAATACCCAAAATGTGCTATGGACGTCAAGGCTAGTCTTGCGTCCTGTGGAATTGTAGCGACACTTCAACCTCTGTAGGAGGGAGACCCACCGCTAATAGATCAACTAAAATATGGAGCTTTATACTTAATAAGGCACCATATCCATCTGGATCTCAAATCTGAGTATCTGACGGAGGAGAATCCGAGCACTCGGTGGCTAGCTCTCGAAACAAGATATAAACAGCAGAAGATAGTCATTCTGCCTGATGCACAGGAATGGACACACCTCCGACTCCAGGATTTCAAATCCGTCGGAGATTACAATCATGTAGTTCATAAATATGCTTCAAGTTGCGTTTATGTGAAAAAGAACCTACTGATGCGGAGAAGATAGAGAAAACTCTATCTACTATGCTTCCCATTGATAGGATCATACAGCAACAATACCAACCAAGAGAATACAAGGTTTATTATGATTTAATACATGTATTACTTCAGACCCAAAAGCATGGTGAACTCATTCTAAGGAGTCATCATCAGCGCCTAATAGGTGATGCTTCTTTACCTGAAGTACATGCTAATGTCCAAAATAACAATAAGTTTGATGGTTGTTTTGGACACCAACCAATGAACTTTAAAGGTAAACGAAGATGCAACAGGGAGCAGAAGTCACGTGCACCGGAGAAGGGGAAATGCATTTCTAAACCCAAACTTGACAAATCTCATGTTTGTCATAAGTGTGGATGCTATAAGCACTTCACTAAGAAATACCGCACCCCGAGACATTTAGTTGATCCTCAAAATGAAAGGCCTGCACACAAAAAAAAAAAATCCAGAAACAAGAGAACTGTTATATCTTAACCTCGCATGTCTCACTAGAACAGGAGAAATTTACATATTTCTACAGAGTTACGATTTCTTATACACAAGATTCATTATTGCTCCAATAATTATTTTGAATTTCACTCTGCCGAATAAGGAAAAATGGTGCATATGACTTGCGATTTTACTGCAACAAATATGGAAAAGGTACAGCTAGCTATACTTTTGAGTAATGCTTAACCTGAGCAACAAGTACAAGTAACAGAAGGTTCATCACAGACTTGGGGCCTGGCCATGCCTGGGCTTGCAGATGCAGCCTAATGGTGATTTTCCCTTGTTTAGCTATGTATTTTTAACTTTCCCCTTGTTTAGAATATAGAAGTTTCTACTTGCTCCAGAAAATAGGGCCATGCTGTATTAAAATGAACTAGATTTATGCAGGTAACCACAATGGTTGAGGCATTTTCCTGCCAGCTTTATAAGAAATCTGACACAAGTTGCATGTTTGTATTCTGTTAAGTAAATTAAGTGTGAAATTTCAAGTTTCAGGGAGCGAGAAGCACCATTTCCTCCACGAGTACATTAAGTGTAAAATTCCCGTAGAGCAATTCCTTTTAATAAGTACAATGAACCCAACAATTGCGAATGGATCAAGAACACATTATCTATGGCACATGTTACACTTCACTTTCATAGACTTCGTTGTGCCATTCCTTGATGGAGGCGCCGTCAAAAATTGCTGCACCGACCACCTCGCCTTCGATGTTTAGGTTCCAATCCCATTCTCCCCTCATGCCGCGGGAGCAGCAACAGCTCAGATCTATCCGCGACACTAGAAATCGCCCCAAAGAGAGAGAGAGAGACAGGATGGGGCCAGGATACCTATAGGGTGTCGATGGCGGCGCCAGGGATAACAAAGTGAGTGGTTGCGGCTGCCGACTTGGGCGACCTCCGAATCGCCTTGTTCAGATAGGAAGGTTGAGAGGAAGGAGATAAAATGAGAGGAGGAAATAATACAGGTGTTGAAATGAAAATGTCCCACCGAACAGCATCTTACGAGGGTTCTTGTGCAAAACGTTCCAAGTATTCTGTCCGCATCGATCCTGTCCGTCACTCATTGATCCAACACCTGATGTTGACTCGTAGCACCAGAATTGTTCGCACGCACGCATACCATGCCAGCGTAAGGCATAGAGAGGAAGAAAGACATCATGCAAGGCTGTTACACGGAGCAAGGTGGGTTCAGAGAATTTATGGTGAACTTCTCAAATTAGTTGAATCATATAGTGCTGCAAAGATCCGCAATGTTAAAGTTAATTCTTACACTTGGTTAGCAGTGCTTTTGATTCACATTATAGCTGTGTTCTTTCTTCATATGTTTTGCTTTTTAGATGCATACAATGATGTTCGGAAGCAATCGGGAAGCAGTCAGGTTGTAATACCCATTAACGTACATATATACATGTCTGTGATACAGAAGGGTTGTAGCACCTATTATATGTGTATATGTACATATATGCTAAGAAAACAGAGGGGTTGTGATACCCATTACATGTACGCACACTTTATTTTGACAACAAATTATTGCATCGTGTGTTGGCGCAAAAGGTAACAGTGAAGTCTTTTGTTTCTTTCTTTATTGCGCATATCGAATTCTGGTTTTATTGCTGCTGCGCATTTCCCGTCGGCATGATCTGAAACATGTAGTTGTCTTGTTCTTTGCATCGCACAAGAAATTGTCTTGTCAAAATGCTTTTTCTGCTGGCACTTTTGAGACATGGTCTTGTGCTTTGCATCTGCTGGAATACAAGAAATAACAGAGCACTAATCATTTCTAATGTGCATGCATGTGCGTATGCATCTTAATATCGCGCGCATTAGGCATGTTGCTGATTTATAAGCAATCATGTACACATGCCGTTAACTACTTTCCTGCTAATTAATCACTTTCTGAACAGTACGCCTAGTCTGTCATCGAAGTGGCCTAGAGCTTAGAAAATTACTTGCGCATACCATAATTGATCTGGTGTTTGTTCTGCTGTGTTGTAAACGACATAAGTGAGATCACTAATCACTATGTTAATTATAAGGTCATCCAAAGATGGGCCAATTTTGCAAATGATTAGTAACATCAAGGGACCAATGACATGCTTAAGAAATATGTTGGTTTATCCATAGATAACCACATATATGTTCTTTGGCATGTCTGATCGTCCGTTAAAGAACAGAAGCATCGTTATTTGATAAATGATATATTTAAGCTTCATTCAAAGATGTTCTTAGATATGAAAAATTAAAATTTATTGTTCAAATCTATTTTATTACTTGTCTTAACAAATGAGCATGTTTTTTCCAGCACACGCTAAGCACAACGGTTTTGTTAAGTTCAGTGGCCTTTAACTATACTGAATGGGCCTAATAGATCCAATTCCAACTGGGTATTATGGATCTGGACTTGGCATTAGTTATGGAGCAACAACCCGTAGCATTTATAGAGAATATTACTGATGAAGAGAAATCTATTCATGAAGCTTGGGAGCGGTCTAACAGATAGAGCTTGAACTTAATGCGAATGACAATTGCCGAGAATGTTAAGCCGTCAATGCCCAAGACTGAAAATGCAAAGGAGTACATGATGCTGATCAAGGAGCACTCTCAATCCGGTGTACTACTTATTGCTAAGAGAAATTGTAGTAAGTAGTACAGAACCATCACATATATGAGCGAGGATAGACTAGACATGGCTGGACAACATTGCAGTAAGCAGTACTTTCGAAATTGATGATGAAAAAACAACCATGAAGTTGTATACAAGATATACAGAAGATAGATTTGATTGATTTAATTTTTCCTTTTGCCATATAGGCCTTTCATCATAGAAATTTGACGGAAAAAGGAGCGAAGGTGCATTCTTTTGATTGCTGCATTAAAATGAAAATATTGTGATTACACTCTTTTCCCTCTCAGATATGTTGACATGATGATCTGAACTACCCTGAATATGAATTGTATGTGAGCTCAAATACTTATGTTTCTTGGATAGAGTTGATAATATTTTGATCTCATGTATTTCAAACAAGCTACCTATGTCAAGGCATTGTATTTTCAGTTGCTTCACTATAAGTATACAAAATCATAGGGTCGTGATTTGCTTAGAGGCCATCCGGCTATTAAAGTTCAAAGACCTAACTAAGGTTGTATGATGAATCGAATGACTCAATGGGATGGTACATGAGGGACAAACATGTCTATCATATTTTCCATTGACATTTAACCATTTTCAGTTGCAAATGTGACATTTGGCTAATATTTTCATTTATCTTTGTTTACATTTGAACTCATAAATGTTAGTATGTTCACGTGAAATAGTGGAACATCAAATCCAACATATTATAGGTTATCGGTGTACCAGCTAGCAGGCCCAAATGGAAACAACTGATGTGCAAATCTTGTGACTAATAGACTAGTTTATGCATAAAAAAGCTTGCTATTGTGCAAAAGGATAAGAGTAACATGATTTATACTTCTTAGAGAACAGGCACTGACGCAAAAAGATGACACTAGGATAATCATTTCCTTCATCCCCATTTTATATTTGATCCTACAAATACTAGTGTATTTTAAGTACTGAAATGTGAAATATTGAATTGAAACCCAAATAGCTTATCGGTGTGCTAGCTATAAGACCCAAATGGAAATTGCCGATGCACAAAAGTTGGGGCGTGATAGATCAATTAATGCAGATATAAAGCCGGCTGAGGAACAAAAAGATAAAGGCACTACTACAAAACCAAGCTTATATACCATTCCATCACTACCGGTTCCTAATGGTCCGGCAGTGATGTTGCATCACTGCCAGTTTGTAAGCCACGCGGTAAGAATCAGCCATCGTGGTTTATGAACCGGTAGTGATAAGTGTCATCACTGTCGGTTGATGGATTGAGCTGGCAGTGATGCCCTGCTCCCTCATTACTGCTGGTTTAATCCACCAACTGACAGTGATAGCATAACAACACTATCAGCTGGTTAAATGAGCCAGCAGTGATGCCCCCCTTCCCCACCTTCTCCAAGCTTGAGCTAACAAACAGTCCAATCAGAAATTTCTCTCTCCCTCACAAACTCTCACATGGCAGCACCCACTTCATTCCTTCTCCCCCTTTCATTCCCCCACCACTCAAGCTCATTTTTTGTCAAGAAGGTCTAGATGAGCTCTCTCTAGCTATCAAACAAAATCCCTTATTTCCTCTCCATTAGCTCATTTGCCTTTTCTTCATTTTTTGGGCAAGTGAACCCTGAATTTTTCCCAAACAGCAAGCAAGCTTCTAGGAGCCTCTTGATCTCAAGTAAGTTGAAATCCCCAAGTTAAATCATATATTTAGTATTTTAACTCAAAATGTTACCTTAAAAATCAAAGTTGATCTTATCCCTTATTTTGATTTTTAATGAATTAGAAAATTTCTCCATGATATTTAGGTATGTAGCAAGATCCAATTGTATTTTTGATATTTTATTTAATTAACAAGCTCCAATATAGAAACTTTATGTATGAGCGTATTTATTTTTCATGTTTCCTTAATGAGTCATAGATAAGGGGTTTAATAATAAAGAAAATTTCTAGGATGGCACCAACAAATACTCAATGGAAGCAGACGCGAAAGCATGTAAAAGGCGGCTCCTCCAACCCGGGCCAATTGCCGGTAGGAGATGACGAGGTAATTTATTTGTTGGTGATCATAAAATCTTCTAGATGTTATGAATTTGGATTTACAATAATGATATAATTGTAGATGGACAGAAGATAGATGTACAATGCGAGCGGTGTGAGCGTGGAGTACAAGAATGGCGTGGATTATTTCCTGATATAAGCCACGACGCACAACTCAATTACACAGTCTCAAGCAGTTTTTCACCACCCAGCAAATACATTCCCACTTGATGCCAAGGGGCTTTATGCCTGGCTATACTCGTTGGACCGAGCACAGTGAAGCTGAGATCGAACAGGAAGGGCAATACATTGGCAGAGAAGACGAAGACATGTGCACCAATATACCGACTGATGAGTACACTGATATGCCGCGTACCGAAGATATGTTGGTCGATGATGATCTACAGGAGATGTTGGCCGACGCCGACTCCAACATCGACGCCAATGATCTAGAGTAGATGTTGTGCGATGGGGAGGGGAACTTCACCAATAAAAGAGAGTTTCAAAAGTTCCAGCGTATAGTAGAGGACTCTAAAACACCGTCGTTCCCAGGCTGCGAGAAGGAGCACACAAAGTTGCGTACTGTGCTTTCACTGCTACAATTGAAAGTAAGCAACGGGTGGTCTGATACAAGCTTCACAAAGTTGTTACTGTTCTTGCAGAAATTGCTTCCAAAGGGAAATGTGCTGCCAGAAAACACGTACCAGGCCAAGAAGATTGTGTGCCCATTGGGGTTGGAAGTGCAGAAAATACATGCATGTCCAAACAATTGAATGTTGTATCGCAGAGAGCATGCAAACTTAGAAGCGTGTCTCGTCTGTGGTCCATCACGGTACAAGCGTGACCGTGATGATATCGATGGTGAAGGAAAGAATAAAAGACCTCCCGTCAAGGTGATGTGGTATTTTCCTATAGTCCCCCATTTGGATAGTTTATTCGCGAACAAAAGGCATACCGAACTGATGCAGTGGCACACCGAGGAGCGCAAGGATGATGGAATGTTGAGACAACCCGCTGATTCTACGTAGTGGAGAAACATCGATAGGAAATACAAGGAGCCCTTTGCAGAAGATGTGAGGAATATAAGATTTGGGTTGAGTACGGATGGGATGAATCCATTCGGCAACATGAGCAGTAGTCATAGCACTTGGCATGTGACTCTATGTATCTACAACCTTCCTCCTTAGTTGTGTATGAAGCAGAAGTACATTATGATACCGGTGCTGATACCAGGGCCGAGACAACCTGGCAACGATATCGATGTCTACCTGAAACCATTAATAGAAGATATTGTAATACTATAGAACGATGGTGTGTAGGTATGTGATGCATATAAATGAGAGAACTTCACCCTACGCACAATGCTGTTCCTAACAATTCAGGATTGGCCACCCCTTGGCAACCTATTGGGCTAGACTAAGCACAACGGTTTTGTTAAGTTCGGTGGCCTTTAACTATACTGAATTGGCCTAATAGATCCAATTCCAACTGGGTATTATGGATATGGACTTGGCATTAGTTATGGAACAACAACCCGTAGCATGTATAGAGAATAGTACTGATGAGGAGAAATCTATTCATGAAGCTTGGGAGTGGTCTAACAGATAGAGCTTGAACTTAATGCGAATGACAATTGCCGAGAATGTTAAGCCGTCAATGCCCAAGACTAAAAATGCACTCTCAATAGGACGTTGCAAAAAAGTCCACTCTAGGGGGCCTTATGAGTGAATTAACGACCAGGCCGTGTCCCGTTCACGATCATGTGAGCAGTATGGCGAACATTGTAGCAAAGCTGAAATCATTGGGAATGGATTTGAGTGATTCTTTTGTAGTGCAATTTATCTTGAACTCACTTCCTCCTGAGTTCGGCCAATTCCAGGTTAACTACAACACCATCAAAGATAAGTGGAACCTCCAAGAGATTAAGGCCATGCTGATTCAAGAGATGAGAGATTAAAGAAATTAAAGGAGTATTCTATTCATTTCGTGGTTCACAGTGAAGCTAGCAGTAGTAAGGTTAAGAGAAAGTGCAGTCAAACCCTTGGCAGAAGCCATGTCCCATTTCCTCATTTCAAGTATTAGGTACTCCCACGAGAGAACCATAACGAAAGGAGTCAAGCCTAATAAGTTACGGATGCCAATTTGGTTGTGCACCACATTTGGACACCTAGATGACTTCATTAAAAGAAGTTGTCAACAAAATGTTTGTAGATCTCATCAAGAGCTACAATTTTTATATAAAAAATAATCTTCATCTGATTCCGTATGAAAAAATAACGAGTTACCAAAGTCAAGCTACAAACTTGAAAGTACAAATATTAATTGTAAAATTATTATCTCTTATGGTTCCTGACTGGAATCTTGAGAGATAACAAGTACCTCCCGGTTGTATAGCTTTGCTCGTATAGCTTTGCTCACATAGCTTCTGACTGAAACCGTGGGAGATAAGCTATCTTACATGGTTCCATAGAAAACATGAGAGGCAAGAGGTCACATATAGAATTTTCTGTGGCAGTGTTGAAACTGACTGGACTCGCCCTTTTTTGTAGAAGTGCACTATGATATCCCTTCCACATGCACTGGGCCTTGGATCCGGATTCATTATATGCAATATAATATGAGTTAGAGTGAGCATGGTATAAAAACAGTGTGGATAAATCTTGTATAAAGAATAAAAATGAACTTCAATTAAATGACCACGACAAGAAGAAACAAATTGGTGAAGCTCATTGCAAACTTTTTAAGCATAAACCTAAGTGCACAAGCGATTGTCATTCTCTCAAAACCCTCTTGAACCATTTAGGACCCTCATATTATTTCTCTATACAAAAATATATTAGTAAAGAATCATATCGCCTCGTATTGTTTCTTCTAGCTTGTGAGAAAAACTAGGTATTTTTAAAATCCTTGTAATGCAAAAAAAAGTTACTGGGAAAGTCCCATTGGTCAAAGTTTATTGAAAAATACTATTAATTGCAGGTCTTGTGTACCGCTCCAGTCATAGGACGATATGACCCGTATAATCTGACAAATCTAGAACAATACTATCAATAGGGCAACTGTATCGACATGTATAGTCTAATCCTATTTTTCTCATGTATCTTTTTGGATTCTCATCCACATTAAATTCTATTGTGGAAATGATATCCATCCATATCTTTTCTTTGGATTCTGTTTACCCAATAAATAATCCTTAGCATGACATATCCCTTTGCATGTTTATTTTGGAGTTGCATATATAGAGAATATATGAAAAGAACATTGTTTTTAGAAAGATATCAAAGAAAAATATTTTTGTATTTATTGAATCATTTATTCTCTTCCAAATTGATTCGGTCCACACCTATGTCTTCTCATATGTCTTTGTGACTTCTAATCTACATTAAATTCTAGTGTGGAAATGATCTCCATCTATATCTTTTTTCTTGGATTAGATCCCCAAATAAATGATCCTTACCATGGCATATCTCTTTGCACGTTTCCCTTGTTCTATATATAGAGGATATTTGTAGAGAAGCATCACCATTTGTGTTTTTGCACATTCATGATGTTGAAACTTAGTTTGTTATGTCTAGTGCTTCTCTCCATTGCATCTCTCCCTCATAAACATGAAGGATTTCAACATCATCATACAATTGACGAGGTAAGTGCAAACTGTGTTGAAATTCTGACAAAATGTTATTCCCTTGTTAAATCGTGGACCGGATAAGAATTGCATGCCCTCGCCATATTGTGATAAATAAGTTCTTTAGGGGGAAGAAAAATTATTTATCAGCGAGGCAAATTGTGTTTTTTCTTTATGGAACAGACCGATTATGTTAATGCAAAGGGGAATAGAGAATTTCATATAGAAAGGTGAACTGTGGGGATAATAAACTGAGATGGTTACTTGCTCTATAAAATTATTGTACGTGCCACAGATCTACACTTATTAAACTAAAAAATACAGAAAATATGATCTGATAAGTTATATAGACATTTGTGTTCTCTAAAAAAATGGGCTTCCTGATCCAAAAAAGAAAAGAAGATAAAATGGGCTTCCTGTGTTTTTTTTTTTATTTCTGTTCAAATTTTTTTTAACATTCCTCCACCATAATAAACACCTACTGCACATTTGCCATACTGATTAACCTTTCTGATATTTATTTTTCCATTGAAGAGAAATGATGGATTGTCTCAAGCAGAAACTTTATCACTTGTTTCATCTCTACCGAAGAAAAAGTTTATGTCAACGAGTGACAAAATAACCACATCTAAATACGCACATCCCATGTTGGCTCCAGAAGATGGTGGTGATGACGTGGTGTATGTGAGTTTCACTGCTCTATCCAATTATGTTTTGTGGAATATTAAATGCTTACGCATGAGCTTTGCGTAGCTAATTTGCTGTCATACTGTGCGCATTCTTTATCAAAAGAATCGTTGGATGTCCATCTGGTGAAGTATTTCATTTATTTATGTATTGGATAAAATTAAGTAACATTATATTCTATACTCAAGCAAAGAACCATTATCTTGTGGATCGACAATGCATATATATAGGAACTGACATAATTTTTTATCTTAGCCTTCTCAGTATATGTAGAAGAAAATGCTACAGGTGTAATATTTACTTTGTATTATGTTGATGGTAAGATTTAGAATGGCTTGAAGATATTTGTATGAGACTTCCAACAATCTAAATACATGATATTCAACCCTATTTGGTACCCTCCTTTATTAATTGAATCTGTTACACTGAAAAAGTTAAATATCGAAGTAACTGTAGGATGGAATTTCTGCATCATAGCCCTCATAACGCACAAAAGCCTGATTTATTATACTTCTTCACAGTTTGCAGCACATTCATCATTTCTTGGAAAGCCTTATGATGGGTACTTTGGACTTATTGCGACCATAGATGTGTATAATTATAATATAAGTTATGGCCAATTGGGTGGATCTACAATTTGGGTTTCTAACCTTGGAGATGGCTCAAAGGAAAGCTTCAATTCTATTCATGTTGGCTGGATGGTAACTAAATCTCTCCAGTTGCATAGAAACCTTTCTCACATGCAGGTTTTTTATATGCTATTATAAAGTTATGAGATTCCTGAAATGCCACTGCAAGATGGACACTTCCTTATATGCTAATATACTATCTAAGAACCTAGCCCCCATATTCAATTGCTGTCAATTCTATTACATTCTCTCCTCAGATTTTCATACTACTCCCTCCGGTCATAAAAACTTGATGTTTAAGACAAGATACGGTCCCCAATGCATAGCTTTGACCAAGATTTTCTATTAGAATACATTTATAAAATATAAAAATATTATGAAACCATGAAAGTGTTTATCAATACTAATCTATACACATTATTTTTATGTTTCCAAACCAAATATTTTGAAAACTATTGATGGTCAAATTTTAAAGAGTTTGATTGGATCTTGTCCTAAACGTCATATATTTATGACCGGAGGGAGTACCAATATTCATCTTGGCTTAAGCAGCTTCCCGTTCCCCCTAGAATGTACTATGCGCATTGGTGGCAGCTTTGCACCATCATATAGTTAATTAGCACTATTATTGACCCATGTCACAGCTGTCCATTGGTCCCCCTAGTAACATTGCACCCTGAGTATCTGGACACCATTTCTGTATGGTCGCGGTTGCCTCAAAGTTTAACACTCAACACCAATGACACGTAGGGAAGGAAGACAACAAAGAAATTAGAGGTGAGACAGAAACATGCATTACAAACCAAAATAAATAAAATTTAATTGCAGAATGAAGGGCAAAATAGTCTTTGCGCAACACTGTTATGGTTTGGTGAACACTATTAGGTCTATAGTGGAAATGAAGGGTAGCAGTTTTGCAAGGTGCCGTCATTTTGCAGTGGCTTTTCAAGAATATCCTAACTTTTACAATGGAACACAATAAAGTTCCCATTTTACTTTAAATAACATTCTAGGCTTGGATAACAATCCATTTGTGTTTTTGCATTGTAGGTTTCTCCAGAGATATATGGCGATTCACATACTCACTTCTATACTTACTGGACTGTATGATTCCTTATTTCTTACTAGCAGAGTCTAAATTTGTTGTTTCCATTTTATAACATCCCAAAATTATATATTAATAGAGAGATGGACTTGGGAAAAGCGGGTGCTATAACATGGATTGCCCTGGTTTTCAATTGGCAAAGGGATCAAAAATTGCTCCAGGTGCTATTATAACTCATGTTTCTAGTGCTAGTGGAATCCCTGACACTATTACTGTCAAAGTCTTTAAGGTATGAAACTTTGTACTATCAATCTATGTCTGTATGCAAATAAGATTTATATTTAGCTCTGGTCCTTTAGGTTTTCGTATTTTGTATTGAATTGCTTAATTTGTAAACAAGCTCCCATCAAAATACAATAATGATTCACAAGGAAAAAGATCCTATCAGATATTGAATTCAGTAAAGAAAGTGGTAGAAGTTTCTGAGCAGATTCAACAATAAAAAACAAGCACACTAATGCCACTTAAATAATTGAGTTTACTTATTATACCTCTTAAAGTTTTATTTAAAAGGTACCACTTAGATGTTTTTGTGCACACTAATACAACTAAGAGATGAAGCAATTAGATTAATTGTTACTTTCGTTAGTACTTTTATACTGCTCTATTCTCTCGTTAACATGCCAACGTAAAATAATGATTGTGACACAAGGTAGAACTACATGATTGAAACATGTTCTGAATAGGACCACCAACAATAAAGAAGAAGAAGATAATTAATGGTTTTATCTTCAACAAAAAAACGTTTTTTAAGAGTTTGTCAGACACTGTCTTGTACCTTAAGAAACCATGATGTCAGAAGAGCTGACTATGCTTGTCAAGCTGAGAATTGTATAAAAAATAATTGATTTCAAGGTAATCGAATAGCTCAATAACATTCTAAACCTTCTCCAATCTATCCTCATGCGTGCATCAAGTTTGCCCATTCTCTACAAATTTCAAAATTTGTGCAATCAAATTTTTATTTCTATTAATGACAGGAGAGGTCAAGTGGAAATTGGTGGGTGTATTGTGGCATCAACAATGACACTCCAACAGCCGTGGGGTACTATCCTGCAAATTTATTTACAGGGTTGGCAACACAAGCAGATGAAATTGCTGTTGGTGGCGAATCAACTGCCATAAGAAGTCTTCCAACTCCTCCAATGGGCAGCGGACTCCTTCCCTCAGAACATGCTGCATCCATTGCCAACCTTCAGTTTGTTGACGAGAATGGTCAAAGCACCCCTATATCATCAGACTTACCAATTATTGCACAAAACCCAAAATGTTATTATGTATCACCGATTATAGGTGGCAAGTTTTTCTATGGTGGCCCAGCAGGTTGCTTTTAACCGGTGGATAAGCTATACGCCGACTAAGTTGGGACAAAATGTAATAACCTCTCCGTCTAGTCCTGTTCTGCATCTGAGATCACTATTTTAATAAAATATAAACTTGAGCTATGTTGCTAGTTTTAGCCTATCTGCGTATAGCGTTTCAGCATTTTCCTTTTAACTAATGCTTTAGAATGATCATTTATATTTATGTGCTTTATGCTTATGCCAATTTTTAATAAAAATGTTGGTTAATTATGGAAATAATATTTGTTAACACTCATTGCTACCACAACCTTATTATATCAATGCAACCCTCCTTGCAAGACCTAGACTTTTCCAAAGTCCAGAATCTCCTGTGCCTCAGTGCTAGGCCCCGGATTCGTGGCTAGAACGAACAAACTACAATATAAAGGATGTAATTTTCATTCGCATGCATGTGTTACAAGAATACATAATGAACTTAAGTATATTTACATGAGAATATCTTAAACGAAGAAGTTACAATAGCGGCTTACTTGCTTGAACCAAAAGAATATACTAACACGGCTAAGCCAAAAGCACTACAATAGAAACAGTCATCTGTGGCGCCCCATCAGTGCCGATTATGATAGAACCATCACTGATGAAGTATCAGTGCCATTTCATAACTTCCCGTGCTCGATCAACGATCAATCAATGTTGAACCGGCACCGATACTGTGCACTGATACACAGTATCAGTGCTAGCTCTTGGAACAAACCGGCACTAATACTTCAGTGCTGGCTGGTAACCATGAGCCGGCACTGATACTGAATATCAGTGCCGGTTCATATTATGGGCCGGCACTAATAAGTCTGCACTCTATACACGGCGCCTTCTTCTCCCCATAATGATGCAACGTTCTCTAAACGAAATAAGAATGCATAGCATAAACAAACAAATAATGGACAAGTGCACATATGATGCATGCTCAAGATATACTAGAGCGCCGAGGTTCAAAAACATTTGGAAAAGACCGCCAATGGATTAGGGTTTCGAAGTTTGAAACCCCGGATAAGCTAACCTAAGTGTACCTAGCTTCAACAGGCTGGCAGTTAGATCGACCTTAGGGTGGCGGTCAGACCGTCGGCTTGCATTAGGTTTTAGCCTTTGGCGGTCTAACTGAAGTTGAGCCGGCGGTCAGACCGCCCACCAACGGTCAGACCGCCCACCAACGGTCAGACCGGCCCTAGTGGCGATCTGACTTTGAATTTGGTGGCTGACTGATCTTTTCCACCGACCTACTGGCGGTCAGACTAACCTGAGCAGCGGTCAGACCACCAGACCTGCCAGCAGAACCTTTGCAAGGTCGCCGGCGAGGATTCCGGCAAAGCCTTCAACGATGAAGGGCACCAATGTACTCCCTAGTGCTAGGTGAACGTTTTACGTGGTCGTTCGAACACCATGCACGACCCGAACACGTAAAACCCTAAAAGTAGATCTATATCTAGGGTTGAAAATGTGTTTCCCTGCAAAACCCAAAATGACGACCGGATCGAGCTAGGAAACAATGGAAAGATGGCATGGAGATGTTCAACTTGGCGTAGGGGAACTTTGTATTGGATCACTTTGCCTCAAGAACACCTTGATACTCGGATTTGGCTTCCGAAAGTTGAACGTGCTCGTGGAGGGAGAAATGGTTGGGGAAGCAAATCCAGCGGGGAGAAGAGGGGGAAGACTTGGGGAAATCCTCTGGGAACCTCGTGGGGGTTCCCACCTCCGATCTCCGACCTTGGATCGTGACGAACGGATCACTCCCTCACTTCTACGGTTTGATGGAGAGAGGGAGAAGAGAAGGTGAAATGAGAGAGAGGCAAGAGAGGGAGACCGGTTGGCCTCTTAAGTGATCCTCTACACGGCTGGCGGTCAGACCGGCATGGGTCTCAGTTAGACCGCGAGGGGTTTCTTTTGCTAAAATTTTCTAAGTGTTCCCTCCTTCCATTTCCTTTCTTCGCCAAAGCATCTAGGGCTTTACCAAAGAGCTCTAAACCAAATCTAGTGGATTTTTGAAGCACGCCGAAACAAACTCAATAGTAGAGCACACATAACCACATGCAACGATGACTATGCGACGCTTAACCAAGCAATTAGCGTTTTCGAAACGTGACAATAAATTACCTAATATACAATAAATTATAGACCTAGATATACAACAAAATGTTTTGTAAAAAAAAAGGAAAGCAATATCAGTGCCGGTTATAGGAAAAAACCAGCACTAATAGCCCTAGCATCAGTGCCGGCTTAGTTGTAAAACCAGCTCCGATACTGGTATCAGTGTCGGTTGTAGACCACATCTGTCACTGATATTCTACACACCAGATGGCCCTCACGTGCAGATCGGACGCTTCGAGGTGAGGACACACACTAGGTGGTCCGACATCTAATATTATCTACAAAGCAGATGCTTCGCTGTTTACAGTGGCTGTGGATGACACACACCGGATGATCCGGCATTTAGATTCTGTGCATGCCGGATCATCCGGCGTTCACTATCTCCCCGACTCCGTATCAGTGCTGGCTTGATTTACAACTGGCACTAATAGTCCATGCATCAGTGCCGGCTGGGTTATACAACTGGCACTGATGCTTGTATCAGTGCCGGTTGTAGACCAGAGCCGGCACTGATACTCTATCCCTATATAAGCCGAACTTAGTTGCAGCCTCTCCATTCCTCCTTTGCACTCCTGTCGATTCCTGTTGTCTCCCCAATGTCGTCGTTCCCAGGGCCCCGCCATCCCCGTCCTCGTCCCTGTCACTGATGCTGCCTCCCAGCCATCGTTGTCACTGATGCCACCTCCCCATCATCCCCGTCCCCGTCCTCGATGCTGCCGTCCGCAGAGGCCCGTTGCCTCCCCAATGCCGTCATCCCCGGAGCCACCCACGGAGCCGACGCTGTCCCCGTCCTCATCCGTGTCACCAATGCTGCCTCCCCCCATCCCCATCCCCGACGCCACCTCCCCACTGTCCGTGTCCCCATCCCGACACCGCCCTCCGTGGAGGCCCACTTCCTCCCCAACGCCGCCTATCCTTGGAGCCGCCCACGGAGCCGACGCCGTCCCAGTCGCTGTCCCCGAAGCCAATGCTGCCCACTAGATATGTGTATTACTTGGTTTGTTACGTTGTAGCAAAAAAGGAGTACCTTTCTTGCTTAACTAAGGTGAATACCTGATAAGTGATGAGTTGTTAGAGGATGAGTTTTATCTGCCTCTATGCATTTCTTTCTAGGTGGCCATTTTATTTGTACAATTAGCTTCTGCTCAAGTCACTAAGATGTTGTTTGATATCAACTGTGCGATGTGCACTTTTGTAGTTTTTGTTAGGCTAGGATGATATGGTTCTGGATTGGTATCCATTATCCAGATCTATTATCTATTGTTTGTCTATTGTTGCATGATTTATCCTAGTCAATTAAATACACTGCTATGCTGAATAAAATAGTACTTTTGGATAACAGTGTGTTGCTAGACTATTATTCTATTTACTTTATAAAGTTGCTTATGCTATTTTCCTATAAGATTCGAACAAAACATGCTTCTTTTTGATGATTGTAGAACAATGACTGATGGATGGGCGTGGACCATCGAAAAGAACGATAATATAGTTGTCGACCTAAGAAAGATAGCTAACAAAAGCTTCGATCAATGTTCAATAATTTGAGTCTTGTTTTCGGATCCATGATATACTTTGCTTAATTAAATACCTCATCAATAATTTGAGTCTTTTTTTCGGATCTCTTTCTTGCCTAGTAGTAATACTTGTGTTTTGGTGCAAGTTTCGTTGTTGTCCTATGTTTTGCGCCAAGTTGTGATAGTGTATTGTTGCTAGTCAAGTGATCATGTGTCATGTTAGGTTAATCCCTGCACATGTGCCCCACAATTTTTTGGTTGCAATCTGTTTAGCATAGCACTGAGTAGGGTTGTTAGATAACCCTGTTCACCATCTGCATTTGGCTGCTAGTTGTCTCTGTGGGCCGCCAGCAAGTCTTTGCACCCAAGTTAGGTTTTTGTCCCTGCTGTGCGTCAAGTGAAAAAAGAAAGGAAAGTACTCTCCCTGCTGTTTATCTTTTGCGCCCAGAAATTGTGTGAGCCATACCTTTCCTTCTGTTGAACATAGTAGGACATCCATAAAATCTATCTTGGTTTGATTTTTGCTTCTGCATTCCATAGAAACAAGCCAAAAATCGAGTTGCCTTCTAAGGCCAATTCCAGCTCAGTTTGCCAAAGTCCGAAAGTGAATCTGTTTCCTGCAGTAGTTCTGCATGATTATTTACGAGTCTAATTTGACCGGCTGCTGTTATGTTTGCTGCTTGCTACCATCACATCCATATACATATTAGGACGAGACCTTGGGAATTAGAATTAGATTCCCCTTTTCCATGTGGGGGAGAAAGGTCCTAATCACTTCTTTTGGTGGTGAATATTATAATGTGCTAGCTAAGCATGCAAAGTGCACACAGAATGATCTTTAGGGTACTGCATGCAGGACACCCTGCTTTTTCTTTTTATCAACTAATCATGCACAATTATGTGTCATATATGCTAATGTCGATGTTGCAAGAAATTTGAATACATGGAATTTTTTTATGTAGGAATGGCTCATACAAAATCAAGTGGCCACCCACGGATGTGCCCCTCCTTTGACCAGGATCCAGTCTCGGCTGATGGTCAGGAGCGAAGCCCGAGTGCATACCTCGACCTGAATCAACCTGACGCTAATGCTCCGGAGGGTCAGATCACTGATGATGTGCTCTCGTTTCCGATCACTGATGCTGCGCCAGCTGGTCAGTCATCCGAAGGACCGAGGCGTGACCAAGGTCCCAACAAGATGCGTGAGGGATGTTTTGTCATCACAGAGGTCAATTCGGCCGGGGAGTCCCTAAAACCTTTAGATGTGCTTAGGCCGTTCAAGACAACATGCGGACGTCTTGTAAGGGACCATGTTGCAATAACTTATAGAACTTGGCGAGGCAAATGACGTGACAAGTGGGCATTTCCCGATACCATCAAGGATTTCATGTGGGGCAAGTTGTCGCAAAAGTTCAAGTACCATGAAGGATGCAACATGGCCATGGAGAAGCATCAGGCCTTAGTTATAATGGGTAGAATTTTTAAGAGTTTTAAGGGTAAATTGTATAGAGATTATCACTTGAAGGGGCGAACGTCGGACTCGGATGATTATCTGACGGTGTAAGATTTTTGGAATGATTTTGTGAAGTGCAGATATTCGGAGGAAGCAAAAAAGATAAGTGAAGCAAACATGGCCAACATCCAGAAGAACTTATACCCTCACAGAACCAGCTCGCGCGGGTACGTTAGGAAACTTGACGAGTGGGAGAAGATGGAAGAAAACGTAACTAAAAGTGGTGTCATACCTATGACGGCTGAGTGGATTCCACGAGTGAAGAACTACCTATATGGAGTGGGGTGACTCTTGCGACTGATGGAAGCTTATGCTTCAAAAGCAAACAAGAGCTGGAAGTCACGCAAAAGATTAGAGATGCCCACATCTAGTGTTCCCAGCGCTCTTTCCAGGCAGACAGGGAGAACGATGAGCTAACCTTGGCACTGGGAAACAAGGAGCACTCTGGTCGCACACGCGGCAAAGGTTTGAGGCCTTGGAAGGTCGGATTTGAACAAAACGCTGACACTTACAAGAAACGAAGAAAAGAAAATATGTCAGAAATGTTGGCCTTTCTAAAAGAAGAACTTGTAGAGGAGAGATGGATGATAGACGCCAAAATAAAGCAGCTATGCCGCAAGCCAGGCAACAAGCAAGGCAGGAGCTGTTAGTCGTCGAAGATAATGCTTTGGTGCCAAGCCCTGGTCGTCTCCGGAGCACCTGCACATCCACAGGCCTTCCAAGAGAAGCCTTAATCCGTCACCCCATGGACGACATCGTAGAAAACACACCATGCAAGCTTCTTGTGCTAGTCTTGGGTGTTCCCACCACGGTGGCTAAGGGTCTGGCTCAGCAATGGGTGGAAGGGACACTTTTCAACGGTCGTCTGATACCACAGGGATACGCTAGGGTACACGTGGATACTGTAAAAGCAAGCTGGATTACCTTAGAGAGCCAGGGGAAATGAGGATATCAAAAAACGTAGGCTATTACATCCTGTGGCGCAAGCGCGACTTATTGTTTGGCGAAGACACAGATGAGTCTGGGTCTAGTTCGGAGTCATTGGATGCACCCAGAGGATCTCAACCTCCTCCGCCGTCGCCTCCACAACCACCCAGAAGATCTCCACTTCCTCCGCCGTCACCTCCACAGCCACCCAGAAGATCTCCACCTCCGTCGTCGCCTCCACTGCTACCAAGAAGATCTCCAACCCCTTCGCCGCCACCGCCTATCCCGCTTCAGAAGCCGGTAGCACCTGCATAAGCTCAGAAGTCAATGTCTTCTCAGAAATCGACTTTGTCACAGCAGTAAGCACACACGTACATGGTGTACGTGTGATACGTCAAGAGGAAAGGACATCACTATCCATTCCGGAAGGAATGGAAAATTGTAACAGGCTTTCCTTGTAGGATTTAGGCCCAGGGCAATAATTTATGTGGCTACTACGTATGCGACTTCATGCATGGATGAACCGAAAACAATTATAGTACCATTACCAAAGCCTAGGTAAGTGGTATACATATGGATGATTAATTTTCAGTTCCTACTCATGTTCAAATAGATTGATTTCTTCAATTCTGGTAATTGCAGGACCTCGAGCTAGAAACATGTATGCTCATGCCGTAGAGAATCAACGCAATTCAGGAACAACTCTGCGGGTTCATTAATGACCAAGTCATTCCAGAGTTCGGGTGGTACCATGTTTTCAAATGGTGTTGTTCGCAAGCCGACCCTTCAATTAGCCTGTGGAGTTCGTTACCTGATTCTTCTCGAGGCAAAAAGCATTGTTCATGGTCTTCGGTCAACAAGAACAATTGAATGACATCGCTTCTTACCCTTTTGTTGCATACTTCTGTTAATTATGAACTTTTGTTGCAAATTTGTATTAGTTATGATCTCTAGTCAATGACATGTAAAATAACATGATTACGTATGCATGAATGAGATTAGATGTGAATGAATTGTGTATGTGTGTGATATTATATGTGCATGTGAAACTTGAATGCATGTTTATCTTGCTGTATGTGACATTATTTGTGCTGTTATCAGCAACGGCTAGATTCCGTATAGGAGGGGAGGGGCCATTAGTGCCGGCTCATGACAAAAAAGCGGCATTGATACGGAGACTATCAGTGCCGGCTTGTACCAAAAACCAGACATTATTTTTCCTACACAAAGCATTGTTTCAATCATGCACGTCATGTCACGTTGTGTAGCATTTTTCTTAACGTGAGTTAATAAATGAGTTGCATGCTTTTTCTTGTTTTCCAAACTTACTCTCCGCGAAATATGATATAGAGGACATTACTTTTGAAAAAAAAAATTCATAGAAGGTCTTAAAATTGTCTCTAGTATTTTTATAATTTTTTTGTGATTTATTTATTTATTTGGGGGGGGGGGGGTTCAACAAAGCCGAACTTCTGAGGGGTTTTGCAACAAAACAACTTCTGGGGGGAAAGTCAAAATCCAAGTGACTTTGTGGGGGGGGGGGGGTTTGCAATTTTCCCTTTAATATTTGAGAAACACAAGGTAATGAAACTATAGAATCTACTGTATATTAGAGATTATCCATCATTACTACGAGGTCTACATTTTATCACCTTGTTTTAATGACTACCTTCAATGTGTTCTTTCACATATTCTACTTAGCATAACGCAAGGTAATAGGAACATAGTCCTCTACTGACAAAAGCCAGATTATGTCTCCTACTATTACAAGATCTACATCAACATGTTAGCTACATAATTTGAGGTTTACACTATGTAATTCAAGTCTCAACTTGACTTTACAAATTTTGCATCATTGTTATAACATTACCATGATGATTTTTTAAGTTACCTACAATAAATTAATCAAATCTTTGCTTTAGATCCATGTAGGTCAAGATGACCAAAAAAGAGTTCGATGAACACACACTCGATGGTCACAACTACCCAACATGTGCTATGGACGTCAAGGCCAATCTTGCGTCCCGTGGAATTGTAGCGACACTTCAACCTCTGCAGGAGGGAGACCCACCGCTAACAGATCAACTAAAATATGGAGCTTTATACTTAATAAGGCACCATATCTATCCGGATCTCAAATCAGAGTATCTGACGGAGGAGAATCCGAGCACTCGGTGGCTAGCTCTCAAAACAAGATATAAACAGCAGAAGACAGTCATTCTACCTAATGCAAGTCAGGAATGGACACACCTCCGACTTCAGGATTTCAAATCCGTCCGAGATTACACTTTCTGAACAGTACACCTAGTCTGTCATCGAAGTGGCCTAGAGCTTAGAAAATTACTTGCGCATACCATAATTGATCTGGTGTTTGTTCTGCTGTGTTGTAAACGACATAAGTGAGATCACTAATCGATGTGTTAATTATAAGGTCATCCAAAGATGGGCCAATTTTGCAAATGATTAGTAACATCAAGGGACTAATGACATGCTTAAGAAATATATTGGTTTATCTGTTCTTTGGCATATATGTTCTTTGGCATGTCTGATCGTCCGTTAAAGAACAGAAGCATCGTTATTTGATAAATGATATATTTAAGCTTCATTCAAAGATGTTCTTAGATATGAAAAATTAAAATTTATTGTTCAAATCTATTTTATTACTTGTCTTAACAAATGAGCATGTTTTTTCCAGCACACGCTAAGCACAACAGTTTTGTTAAGTTCAGTGGCCTTTAACTATGCTGAATGGGCCTAATATATCCAATTCCAACTGGGTATCATGGATCTGGACTTGGCATTAGTTATGGAGCAACAACCCGTAGCATTTATAGAGAATATTACTGATGAAGAGAAATCTATTCATGAAGCTTGGGAGCGGTCTAATAGATAGAGCTTGAACTTAATGTGAATGACAATTGCCGAGAATGTTAAGCCGTCAATGCCCAAGACTGAAAATGCAAAGGAGTACATGATGCTGATCAAAGAGCACTCTCAATAGGACCTTGCAGAAAAGTCCATTGTAGGGAGCCTTATGAGTGAATTAACGACCAATAAGTTCAATTGGCCGTGTTCCGTTCTTGATCATGTGACCACTATGGCGAACATTGTAGCAAAGCGGACGCGAAAGCATGCAATAGGCAGCTCCTCCAACCCAGGCCAATTGCAGGTAGGAGATGATGAGGTAATTTATTTGTTGGTGATCGCAAAATCTTCTAGATCTTAAGAATTTGGATTTACAATAATGATATAATTGTAGATGGATGTACAATGCGAGCCATGTGAGCGCAGAGTACAAGAACGGCATGGATTGTTTCCTGATACAAGCCGTGGCGCACAAGTCAATTACACAGTCTCAATACATGTGTTATCCATGCGTCGATTGCAAGAACAAGAAGCAGTTTTCCACCACCCAGCAGATACATTCTCACTTGATGCCAAGGGGCTTTATGCCTGGCTATACTCGTTGGACCGAGCACGGTGAAGCTGAGATCGAACAGGAAGGGCAATACATTGGTAGAGAGGACGAAGACTTGTGCACCGATATGCTGGCTGATGAATACACTGATATGCCGCCTACCGGAGATACCTTGGTCGATGATGATCTAGAGGAGCTGTTGGCCGATGCCGACTCCAACGCCGACGCCGATGATCTGGAACAAATGTTGTGCGATGGGGAGGGAAACTTCACCAATGAAAGAGAGTTTCAAAAGTTCCAGCGTATGGTAGAGGACTCTAAAACACCGTTGTTCCCGGGCTATGAGAAGGAGTACACAAAGTTGCGTACTATACTTTCACTACTACAATTGAAGGCAAGCAACGGGTGGTCTGACACAAGTTTCACAGAGTTGTTACTGTTCCTGTAGAAATTGCTTCTAAAGGGAAAGGTGCTGCCAGAAAATACGTACCAGGCCAAGAATATTGTGTGCTCATTGGGGTTGGAACTGCAAAAAATACATGCATGTCCAAACAATTGAATGTTGTATCGCAGAGAGCATGAAGACTTGGAAGCGTGTCTCGTCTATGGTGCATCACGGTACAAGCGTGACCGTGATGATATCGATGGTGAAGGAAAGAATAAAAGGCCTCCCGTTTGGAGAGTTTATTCGAAAACAAAAGGCATGCCGAACTGATGTGGTGGCACACCGAGGGGCGCAAGGATGATGGAATGTTGAGACACCCCGCTGATTCTACGCAGTGGAGAAACATCGATAGGAAATACAAGGAGCCCTTTGCATAAGATGTGAGGAATATAAGATTTGGATTGAGTATGGATGGGATGAATCCATTCGGCAACATAAGCAGTAGTCATAGTACTTGGCATGTGACTCTATGTATCTACAACCTTACTCCTTGGTTGTGTATGAAGCAGAAGTACATTATGATGCCGGTGCTGATACCAGGGCTCAGGCAACCTGGCAATGATATCGATGTCTACCTAAAACCATTAATGGAAGATATTGTAATACTATATAACGATGGTGTGCAGGTATGGGATGGATACAAATGAGAGAAATTCACCCTACGCGCAATGCTGTTCGTAACAATTCAGGATTGGCTAGCCCTTAGCAACCTATCGGGCCAGACTAAGCACAACGGTTTTATTAAGTTCAGTGGCCTTGAACTATGCTGAATGGGCCGAATAGATCCAATTCCAACTGGGTATTATGGATCTGGACTTGGCATTAGTTATGGAACAACAACCCATAGCATTTATAGAGAATAGTACAGATCAAGAGAAATCTATTCATGAAGCTTGGGAGTGGTCTAACAGATAGAGCTTGAACTTAATGCGAATGACAATTGCCGAGAATGTTAAGCTGTCAATGCCCAAGACTGAAAATGCACTCTCAATAGGATGTTGCAGAAAAGTCCACTATAGGGAGCCTTATGAGTGAATTAACGACCAGGCCATGTCCCATTCACGATCATGTGAGCAATATGGCGAACATTGTAGCAAAGCTGAAATCAATGGGAATGGATTTGAGTGATTATTTTGTAGTGAAATTCATCTTGAACTCACTTCCTCCTGAGTTCGGCCAATTCCAGGTTAACTACAACACCATCAATGATAAGTGGAACCTCCAAGAGATTAAGGCCATGCTGATTCAAGAGATGGGAGATTAAAGAAATTAAAGGAGTATTCTATTCATTTCATGGTTCACAATGAAGCTAGCAGCAGTAAGGTTAAGAGATAGTGCAGTCAAACCCTTGGTAGAAGCCATGTCCCATTTCCTCATTTCAACTGTACCAAGCTCCACATGTGCCCACTTTCCTTTTGGGTATCTCAAAACCACAGAGCCACGAAAATTCTAGCAAGCTGTACCAGCCAGCAAATCCAACATATTATAGGTTATCAGTGTACCGGCTAGCAGGCTCAAATGGAAACAACTGATGTGCAAATCTTGTGACTAATAGACTAGTTTATGCATAAAAAAGCTGGTTATTGTGCAAAAGGATAAGAGTAACATGATTTACACTTCTTAGAGAACAGGCACTGACGCAAAAAGATGACACTAGGATAATCATTTCCTTAATCCCCATTTTACACTTGATCCTACAAACACTAGTGTATTTTAAGTACTGGAATGTGAAATATTGAATTGAAACCCAAATAGCTTATCGGTGTCATAGCTATAAGACCCAAATGGGAACTACCAATGCACAAAATTTGGGGCGCGATAGATCATTTAATGCAAATATAAAGCCGGCTGTGGAGCAGAAAAATTAAGAGTAGCCTGACTTAAACTTTCTAGCACAAAGGGTACTAACTACT
Source organism: Phragmites australis (assembly GCF_958298935.1). NCBI lineage: Eukaryota > Viridiplantae > Streptophyta > Magnoliopsida > Poales > Poaceae > Phragmites > Phragmites australis. The sequence continues at coordinate 20,125,857 of NC_084944.1, read as the reverse complement.
AAGTGTCAATGCTATCTTAATTAGATGGAGACAGGTAGCCTAACGTATCATATAATATTCATCTCCATTACATCAGTACGTGAACAGAAGGACATCATAAACCCAAAGCTGGAAGAGAATCATGCAGTTCACTGAAGACAAACCTTGCAAGATCACTAGTCTTGATCAGGTCTGAGGCATGGCTTGTAGAATAAAATGAAGTAGTTTAAACCTATATTTTTAGTCCAAAACAAGAACATGATGAGTCAATCAAAAATCCTCAATCTACTCACACCTCTAGCTCCACAAATTTCTAAAGCTAGGGATGACCAGCTCTAAAAAAATCTTAGAGCTAAAGCTCTACCAAACAAGGCCCTATCCCAAGAAAATCAATCTAGCAGATCGCATATATATTGATAGGTATGACAACGAAATTAGAGACTAAGCGAGGATGACATATGTGTGCAATGGTCCAGGTCAACCAATGGATCAGACATAATGCAAATTGTGGTGGGTAATCCGCAGTGGTGATTACTAAAATATTAATTGTGAAAATATTATCTCTCACAGTTTGTAATTGGAACCATGAGAGATAATTGAGTGATATTATCTCTCAAGGTTTGTCATTGGAACCGTGGGAGATACCTGCTCTCTCACACAGTTCTAGTTGTATAGTTTTCTTGCACGGCTTCTAACTAGGACCATGGGAGATAAATTATATCAGATGGTTCTAATGAAACTGTGAGATGTAAGAAGTCTCACATGATCTTTTTTGTGGTAGTTCCACCATGTGTGTTCAAGTAGGCAGCAATCAATCCTATAGCTATCAATTGACAGTAGCACTTTATTGGAAAAGATCGAGTGCCAACACCTAAATGGATGCGTCGGTAACGGCGGGGCAGCTGTGGCGTAACTAGATCACACCACTGACCAGCGCTGATGTTGCCACGGCCACCACCACCATGACATAAGACCACGATGTGGCCATTGCTATCTCTGCCAGCTGTGGCGGCAGCATGGTGTAGCAGTCTTTGTAGGGTCGTCGTCGTTTGCTGCACTGGCCAAGAACACCAGGACAAGAGGCAGCATGAACTTGAATACTTCACTGGAATTGTGATTGTAGCGGTGGACATGATTGCAGCCATCTGGACCAGGGGCGGATCCAAGGGGATTGTTTTGGGGTGGGGGGAGGGGGCTCAAAACCCCTACCCACATGTAGAGAAAGGAGAGAGAGGAGGGAGAAGAAGAGGGAAAAGAAGGAAAAGAAGGAGGGAGGGAGGCTGGAGGAGCAAGAAGGATATGAGCCCCCCTATTAATCCTTCCTGCGTCCCTGCTGATCTGGACCACATGTAATACTTGCCTTGGGTGCCACCCCTCTTGCGGTCCACCGTGAGAACACGTGCAGGTAAGGATGGCAACGGGTATTCAACATATTAAGTGGAGGAATGTGCATATTTTTATTTTATTTATGTATCTCCAAAACTGAGTAAAAGAATCAGTGTTACAATACAAGTTTTGGATTTTCGCCCACCCCTGATCACTGACAAGTAGACCCTACTCGCCAGAAGCTTCATCAACCACAAGTGCACCATGATGCTATGCCCTTTGCGTGCTCGCCTGATAGTGGGTTAGGGTATGGGATTATCAATTTTATAGTTCGGGGATTTAGTGGCCCTTGAGTGGCAGACCGGCCAGGCGATGGCTCTAGGTTGTGAGTGAGGTGGCGGGACGCCACTGGCCATGGGTGACGGGGGATGGCTGGTAGGCGATGTTGGCGGTTGGGATCAGGAAATCGCCTAGAAAGGTTGGGTTAGCTTGGTGGCGGGCGGTGGCTGCGGATCTGGTGACCTCAAAGGGGAGCTGGAGGGTGGGGCGGTGGCGAGAGAGGTGAGAAGAACTCGTTGAAGATGAGAAGGAGGAGCAATGGGGCGGTGGTAGCTCATCAGACGGATCGTCGGCATTAGACAGGTTTCAGGGAAGCGGCGGTGATGATTGTGGGGGTTGGGTGACCTGTGGCTAGCTGTCCTCCAACCAACATACAATAGTCCCTGCTACAAACAAGTAGCCTACTCCTACGAACACATCTCTTCGCCATTCTCCTCCCCGAGTGCCCGTCTCCCAAATCCACATTTGGCCCCCTTCTTTCCCATCTCTAGTGACCTTGTCGAAGGTCGTTGGTGGAGGAGATGCCCCCAAAACAGTAATATAATCTGGTAGTTTTCCTTTGCGTGAAGATGGTGCCTTTGAGGTGGGAATAAAGCCAAGGTCACCATGTCTTGGCCCTCAACCTCCTCCTCTCCTCATCATGCTCACTGCTGGCCCACCCGCTGCTGAACCCCTCATCATTGTTCCCACCATCGGCCCCCTTGCCGTCACGCCTGCCGCCAATTCTACTAGCAAATACCTCTTTGCAGAAACAATCCTTTGTCTGCTGGAGCGCCAAGGATGTCCTTGGTCATCTGCTCATCTACACTCCATCCTGTTGTCCTCATCACCTAGATGAGATTGCATATATTATGATTTGACCATGTTATGACTCGTTTTATCCTTTTTCTGGTTTACGAGTATTAGGTACTCCCACGAGAGAACCATAACGAAAGGAGTCAAGCCTAATAAGTTACGGATGCCAATTTGGTTGTGAACCACATTTGGACACCTAGATGACTTCATTAAAAGAAGTTGTCAACAAAAAGGTTGTAGATCTCATCGAGAGCTACAATTTTTATTAAAAAAATAATCTTCATCTGATTCCGTATGAAAAAATTATGAGTTACCAAAGACAAGCTACAAACTTGAAAGTACAAATATTAATTGTAAAATTATTATCTCTTATGGTTCCTGACTGGAATCTTGAGAGATAGCAAGTACCTCCCGGCCGTATAGCTTTGCTCACACGACTTCTGACTGAAACCGTGGGAGATAAGCTATCTTACACGGTTCCATAGAAAAAATGAGAGACAAGAGGTCTCATATAGAATTTTTCTGTGGCAGTGTTGAAACCGACTGGACTCGCCCTTTTTGTAGTAGTGCACTATGATATCCCTTCCACATGCACCGGGCCTTGGATCCGGATCCATTATATGCAATATAATATGAGTTAGAGTGAGCATGGTATAAAAACAGTGTGGATAAATCTTGTATATAGAATAAAAATGAACTTTAATTAAATGACCACGACAAGATGAAACAAATTGGTGAAGCTCATTGCAAACTTTTTAAGCATAAACCTAAGTGCATGAGCGATTGTCATTCTCTTCAAAACCCTCTTGAACCATTTAGGACCCTCATATTATTTCTTTATACAAAAATATATTAGTAAAGAATCAGATCGCCTCATATTGTTTCTTCTAGCTTGTGAGAAAAACTAGGTATTTTTAAAAGCCTTGTAATGCAAAAAAAAAAGGTTATTGGGAAAGTTCCATTGGTCAAAGTTTATTGAAAAATACTGTTAATTGCAGGTCTTGTGTACCGCTCCAGTCATAGGACGATATGACCCGTATAATCTGACAAATCTAGAACAATACTATCAATAGGGCAACAGTATCGACATGTATAGTCTAATCCTATTTTTCTCATGTATCTTTTTGAATTCTCATCCACATTAAATTCTATTGTGGAAATGATATCCATCCATATCTATTCTTTGGATTCTCTTTACCCAATAAATAATCCTTAGCATGACATATCCCTTTGCATGTTTCTTTTGGAGTTGCATATATAGAGAATATATGAAAAGAACATTGTTTTTAGAAAGATATAAAATAAAAATATTTTTTATTTATTGAATCATTTATTCTCTTCCAAATTGATTCGGTCCACACCTATGTCTTCTCATATGTCTTTGTGACTTCTAATCTACATTAAATTCTAGTGTGGAAATGATCTCCATCTATATCTTTTTTCTTGGATTATGATCCCCAAATAAATGATCCTTACCATGGCATATCTTTGCACGTTTCCTTTGGAGTTCTATATATAGAGGATATTTGTAGAGAAGCATCACCATTTGTGTTTTTGCACATTCATGATGTTGAGACTTAGTTTGTTATGTCTAGTGCTTCTCTCCATTGCATCTCTCCCTCAGAAACATGAAGGATTTCAACATCATCATACAATTGACGAGGTAAGTGCAAACTATGTTGAAATTCCGACAAAATGTTATTCCCTTGTTAAATCGCGGACCGGATAAGAATTGCATGCCCTCACCATATTGTGATAAATAAGTTCTTTAGGGGGCAGGAAAATTATTTATCAGCGAGGCAAATTGTGTTTTTTCTTTATGGAACAGACTGATTATGTTAATGCAAAGGGGACTAGGGAATTTCACATAGAAAGGTGAACTATGGGTATAATTAACTGATATGGTTACTTGCTCTATAAAATTGCTGTACGTGCCACAGATCTACACTTATTAAACTTAAAAATGCAGAAAATATGATCTGATAAGTTATATAGACATTTGTGTTCTCTAGAAAAATAGGCTTCCTGATCCAAAAAAGAAAAGAAGATAAAATGTGCTTCCTGTGTTTTTTTATTTGAATTACAAAGATTTCCATCCTGTTGCATAGGAAACTACTCATTTATTTAATATGAGTACACGAAAAATAGATATGTTGTCTACTAGTACTGTATGGATCTGATAGGTAAGTAATGCCTTCTTGGGTGCTGCAAATTTCTGTTCAAAAAAATCTTTTAACATTCCTCCACCATAATAAACACCTACTGCACATTTGCCATACTGATTAACCTTTCTGATATTTATTTTTCCATTGAAGAGAAATGATGGATTGTCTCAAGCAGAAACTTTATCACTTGTTTCATCTCTACCGAAGAAAAAGTTTATGTCAACGAGTGACAAAATAACCACATCTAAATACGCACATCCCATGTTGGCTCCAGAAGATGGTGGTGATGACGTGGTGTATGTGAGTTTCACTGCTCTATCCAATTATGTTTTGTGGAATATTAAATGCTTACGCATGAGCTTTGCGTAGCTAATTTGCTGTCATACTGTGCGCATTCTTTATCAAAAGAATCGTTGGATGTCCATCTGGTGAAGTATTTCATTTATTTATGTATTGGATAAAATTAAGTAACATTATATTCTATACTCAAGCAAAGAACCATTATCTTGTGGATCGACAATGCATATATATAGGAACTGACATAATTTTTTATCTTAGCCTTTTCAGTATCTGTAGAAGAAAATGCTACAGGTGTAATATTTACTTTGTATTATGTTGATGGTAAGATTTAGAATGGCTTCAAGATATTTGTATGAGACTTCCAACAATCTAAATACATGATATTCAACCCTATTTGGTACCCTCCTTTATTAATTGAATCTGTTACACTGAAAAAGTTAAATATCGAAGTAACTGTAGGATGGAATTTCTGCATCATAGCCCTCATAACGCACAAAAGCCTGATTTATTATACTTCTTCACAGTTTGCAGCACATTCATCATTTCTTGGAAAGCCTTATGATGGGTACTTTGGACTTATTGCGACCATAGATGTGTATAATTATAATATAAGTTATGGCCAATTGGGTGGATCTACAATTTGGGTTTCTAACCTTGGAGATGGCTCAAAGGAAAGCTTCAATTCTATTCATGTTGGCTCGATGGTAACTAAATCTCTCCGGTTGCATAGAAACCTTTCTCACATTCAGGTTTTTTATATGCTATTATAAAGTTATGAGATTCCTGAAATGCCACTGCAAAATGGACACTTCCTTATATGCTAATATACTATCTAAGAACCTAGCCCCCATATTCAATTGCCGTCAATTCTGTTACACTCTCTCCTCAGATTTTCATACTACTCCCTCCGGTCATAAATACTTGACGTTTAGGACAAGACACGGTCCCCAACGCATAGCTTTGACCAAGATTTCCTATTAGAATACATTTATAAAATCTAAAAATATTATGATACCATGAAAGTGTTTATCAATACTAATCTATACACATGATTTTTATGTTTCCAAACCAAATATTTTGAAAGCTATTGATGGTCAAATTTTAAAGAGTTTGATTGGATCTTGTCCTAAACATCATATATTTATGACCGGAGGGAGTACCAATATTCATCTTGGCTTAAGCAGCTTCCAGTTCCCCCTAGAATGTACTATGCGCATTGGTGGCAGCTTTGCACCATCATATAGTTAATTAGCACTATTATTGACCCATGTCACAGCTGTCCATTGGTCCCCCTAGTAACATCGCACCCTGAGTATCTGGACACCATTTCTGTATGGTCGCGGTTGCCTCAAAGTTTAAGACTCGACACCAATGACACGTAGGGAAGGAAGATAACAAAGAAATTAGAGGTGAGACAGAAACTTGCAGTACAAACCTAAAGAAATAAAAATTTAATTGCAGAAAGCAGGGCAAAATAGCCTTTGCACAACACTGTTATGGTTTGGTGAACACTATTAGGTCTATAGTGGAAATGAAGGGTAGCAGTTTTGCAAGGTGCCGTCATTTTGCAGTGGCTTTTCAAGAATATCCTAACTTTTCCAATGGAACACAATAAAGTTCCCATTTTACTTTAAATAACATTCTAGGCTTGGATAATAATCCATTTGTGTTTTTGCATTGTAGGTTTCTCCAGAGATATATGGCGATTCACATACTCACTTCTATACTTACTGGACCGTATGTTTCCTTATTTCTTACTAGCAAACTCTAAATTTGTTGTTTCCATTTTATAACATCCCAAAATTATATATTAATAGAGAGATGGACTTGGGAAAAGCGGGTGCTATAACATGGATTGCCCTGGTTTTCAATTGGCAAAGGGATCAAAAATTGCTCCAGGTGCTATTATAACTCATGTTTCTAGTGCTAGTGGAATCCCTGACACTATTACTGTCAAAGTCTTTAAGGTATGAAACTTTGTACTATCAATCTATGTCTGTATGCAAATAAGATTTATATTTAGCTCTGGTCCTTTAGGTTTTCGTATTTTGTATTGAATTGCTTAATTTGTAAACAAGCTCCCATCAAAATACAATAATGATTCACAAGGAAAAAGATCCTATCAGATATTGAATTCAGTAAAGAAAGTGGTAGAAGTTTCTGAGCAGATTCAACAATAAAAAACAAGCACACTAATGCCACTTAAATAATTGAGTTTACTTATTATACCTCTTAAAGTTTTATTTAAAAGGTACCACTTAGATGTTTTTGTGCACACTAATACAACTAAGAGATGAAGCAATTAGATTAATTGTTACTTTCGTTAGTACTTTTATACTGCTCTATTCTCTCGTTAACATGCCAACGTAAAATAATGATTGTGACACAAGGTAGAACTACATGATTGAAACATGTTCTGAATAGGACCACCAACAATAAAGAAGAAGAAGATAATTAATGGTTTTATCTTCAACAAAAAAACGTTTTTTAAGAGTTTGTCAGACACTGTCTTGTACCTTAAGAAACCATGATGTCAGAAGAGCTGACTATGCTTGTCAAGCTGAGAATTGTATAAAAAATAATTGATTTCAAGGTAATCGAATAGTTCAATAACATTCTAAACCTTCTCCAATCTATCCTCATGCGTGCATCAAGTTTGCCCATTCTCTACAAATTTCAAAATTTGTGCAATCAAATTTTTATTTCTATTAATGACAGGAGAGGTCAAGTGGAAATTGGTGGGTGTATTGTGGCATCAACAATGACACTCCAACAGCCGTGGGGTACTATCCTGCAAATTTATTTACAGGGTTGGCAACACAAGCAGATGAAATTGCTGTTGGTGGCGAATCAACTGCCATAAGAAGTCTTCCAACTCCTCCAATGGGCAGCGGACTCCTTCCCTCAGAACATGCTGCATCCATTGCCAACCTTCAGTTTGTTGACGAGAATGGTCAAAGCACCCCTATATCATCAGACTTGCCAATAATTGCACAAAACCCGAAATGTTATTATGTATCACCGATTATAGGTGGCAAGTTTTTCTATGGTGGCCCAGCAGGTTGCTTTTAACCGGTGGATAAGCTATACGCCGACTAAGTTGGGATAAATGTAATAACCTCTCCGTCTAGTCCTGTTCTGCATCTGAGATCACTATTTTAATAAAATATAAACTTGAGCTATGTTGCTAGTTTTAGCCTATCTGCGTATAGCGTTTCAGCATTTTCCTTTTAACTAATGCTTTAGAATGATCATTTATATTTATGAGCTTTATGCTTATGCCAATTTTTAATGAAAATGTTGGTTAATTATGGAAATAATTTAATTGGAATATTTCTTAACACTCATTGCTACCACAACCTTATTATATCAATGCAACCCTCCTTGCAAGACCTAGACTTTTCCAAAGTCCAGAATCTCCTGTGCTCCGGTGCTAGGCCCCAGATTCGTGGCTAGAACGAATAAACTACAATATAAAGGATGTAATTTTCATTCGCATGCATGTGTTACAAGAATACAAAATGAACTTAAGTATATTTACATGAGAATATCTTAAATGAAGAAGTTACAATAGCGGCTTACTTGCTTGAACCAAAAGAATATACTAACACGGCTAAGCCACAAGCACTACAACAGAAACTGTCATTTGTGACGCCCCATCAGTGCCGGTAATGATAGAACCAGCACTGATGAAGTATCTGTGCCGTTTCATAACTTCCCGCGCTCGATCAACGATCGAGCCGGGTTGAACTGACACCGATACTGTGCATTGATACACAGTATCAGTGCCAGCTCTTGGAACAAACCGGCTCTAATACTTCAGTGTCGGCTGGTAACCATGAGCGTGGCGATCATTATATATGTTGTCCGTCCGTTGATTGCAATAATGAGAAGCAGTTCTCAGGCATAGAGCAGATCCGTGCACACTTGTTTGGCAGGGGTTTCAAGCCTAGCTATATCCACTGGACCAAGCACGGTGAACATGAGGACGTTGTGCATGAAGAGCAGCCCACAGTCGAGGAAGACGAAGGCAACGATATGACGGCTGACGAAGACATCGATATGTCGGCGTTCGAAGATACTTTTGTCGGCAACGATGATGATGACCTAGCCGAAATGTTGCGCAATGCGGAGGGAGACTTCACCAGTGATAGGCAACACAAAAAGTTCCAACGCATGATGGAGGACTATAAAACACCGGTGTTCCCGGGCTGTAAGAAAGAGCACAACAAGCTGCATGTTGTGCTGACATTGCTGCAAATGAAGTCTAGCAATGGTTAGTCTGATAAGGGCTTCAATGAGTTGTTATGATTCTTGAGGGACTTGCTTCCAAAGGCTAATGAGTTGCTAAAAACACGTACCATGGCAGGAGATTGTCTGCCCGTTGGGGTTGGAAGTAGAGAAAATACGTGCATGTCAAAATGATTACATGTTGTTTCGCAACGGAGATGAAGACTTGGAAGCGTGTCGCATTTGCAGTGCATCACGGTACAAGCACAATGTTCACGATATCAATAGCGATGACGTAGGGGAGAAGAGTAAGGATAAAAAAACCCCCGCTAAGATGGTTTGGTATTTCCTATAATCTCCCGTCTGAAGTGATTGTTTCCCAACAAAGCTAATGCCGAGTTGATGTGATGGCATGCTGAAGGGCGCAAGAAAGACGGAATGCTTAGACACCCTGCTGATGGAATGCAATGGAGGAACTTCGATATAAAATACAAGGAATTCAAAGCTGAAGTGAGGAATATAAGGTCGGGTTGAGTATGGATGGGATGAATTCTTTCGACAACATGAGCAATAGTCATAGCACTTGGCCCCTGACTCTCTGTATCTACAACCTTCCATATTGGGTGTGTATGAAGCGGACGTTCCTTATGACATTTGCTAATCAGTTGGCAGAATCAACCTGGCAACAATATCGATGCGTATCTCCAACCATTGCTTGATGATCTCCTTCTACTATGGAAAGATGGCGTACGGGTGTGGGATGAATACAAACATGACCATTTCACCCTACGTGCAATACTGTTCGTAACGATCCAAGATTGGCCTACTCTTGCTAACCTATCAGGAAAGATTTTAAAAGGATACAATGGATGTATATGGTGCTTGGATGAAATAGGGGGGTTGTGGCTGAAGAACTATCAGAAAATGGTCTACATGGGTCACCGTAGGTTTATGCGCTCGGATCACCCGTACCGCAGGAATAAAAGTGCTTTTCACGGGACAGTGGAGACTCATCGAGCTCTGAAGGTTCACACTGGGGAGCATGTATATAATATGGAAAAGAATCTTAGAGTTGTCATTGGAAAGGGGAAAGGCAGTACAACATTCCCAGCTGGAAAACTTACTCCTATGTTTAAGAAGAGATCAATTTTTTGGAACCTACTTGATGGTCCGCCACGCAATCGTCGTCATGCATGTGGAGAAGAACGTGTTTGACAGCTTGATTGGTACCTTACTAGACATACCTGGCAAAACAAAAGATACACTCAATGCATGGTTGGACCTGGAAGATATGAAGCTAAGAAAAATTCTGCATCCTAAAATCCCACGCAACGGGGCAAATGAACTTCCCACGGCTTACTACACCCTAAGCAATGAAGAGAAGATCAGCTTGTGCAGTTGCTTGCATGGAATCAAAGTTCCGACCGATTACTCCTCTAATGTAAAGAGATTAGTGAACATGAAAACTTTGAAGTTAGTTGGCATGAAGTCCCATGATTGTCACATGATGATGATACAGTTGTTTACAGTTGCAATTAGAGGTATTCTGTCGGATAAGGTCTGAGACCCAATCATAAAATTATGTTCATTTTTCAATGCAATTTCACAGAAGGTCATCGATTCGAGCAAACTAACAAAGCTGAAGGAAGACGTGGTCCATACTATATGCTAGCTTGAGAATAATTCCTCCATCATTTTTTGACATAATGCCCCATCTCACTGTTCACATTGTGCATGAGATAAAGTACCTTGGCCCCGTGTTTCTGCATCAGATGTATCCTTTCAAAAGGTTCATGGTAGTTATGAAAAAATATGTTTGTAACCGAGGATGGCTGGAAGGTTGCATGGCCCAAGGCTGGGGAACGGAGGAGGTCATTGAGTTTGCCGTCAACTACATGGATCCGAAAGCAATTGGTAAGCCTGTATCTCGCCATGAGGGAAGGCTTAAGGGGAAAGGGACACTAGGTCATAATACAGTCCGTTCCAACGATTATTGTTCATTCACCCAAGCACATTTCGCAGTTTTGCAACAATCAATTATAGTGGACCTGTATGTCAATAAGCATGTGCAAATGATACGGTCCACAAATCCAACAAAGTCAGAGGATTGGAAAACAAGAGCACTAACCAAAATAGCGGTGTCCGTATTGATGCCTATGACCGCCATGGAAACAGGGAGACCTACTATGGATTCATAGTGGAGATTTGGGAGCTTCAATATGGAGAACAGTTGAAGATCCCCTTATTCCGGTGCCAATGGGTCAGACTCCCAGGTGGAGTGAATACCGAAAAGTACGGTATGACTTCCGTCAACCTCAAACTCGTCAGATACAGAGAAAAACCATTCGTGCTTGCCAAAGATGTTACTCAAGTCTTCTTTGTAAAGGACACGGACCCACTTAACAAGGAGGAATGCCATGTGGTTCTTCAAGGAAAAAGAAAGATTGTCAGTGTTGAGGATATCGTCGTTGAGGAAGACTACAATCAATTCGACGACATGCGTCCTTTCGGAGAGAATATCGACCTGCCTCTCATTGACGCAACTGAGGAACCTACCTACATACGCCGCGATCATAATGAAGCTATAATCGTTAAATGAAAGCAGCTTTGATGTAATAATTAATTCAAGATTCACTGTAATTTGTATCAAGGACATGTATTAAGTAAGAATATGCTTTATTTTGTATTAAGTCAAAAGTTTACAACTATCATTTATGCCTTAATGAGTACAAATAAAGCTATAGTATGAAAGTTATAGATCTAATTCATATCTACTAAGAATATTCCTTAATTTCTATTAAGTAAAAAGATTTTGTTATGCTTTAATTACATGTAATGAATATGTACTACACAAATTATAAACCTAATATAAAATAAATGTAAGGAACGTGTTTTGTGCCCAAGATCATTTTCTTAATCACGACTTCAACGATTAAGCAGAATACCGCTCCGGTAGTCCTAGCACGTGTTTTGTGTCCAAGATCAGAACACATGCCTTATTCAACATAACACATCCTAACAAGGCTTAATAAAGAGCAAGTAATTAAAGTTATATTACAAGTCTTTAGTCATGCAACCATTTACATCAATAGGATGAACTACTCTTGCCCGTCGCCATCGCCGGCGGGCACGAAGTAGCCGAACACCGTCTCTTCCTCACCAGCAGTACCTAAAAGAGCAGCGTGAGTACGAAGGTACTCACAAGACTTAATCCATATACAACACGTATAAATAGCTCGACTCCAAGGATTATGCATTTGGATGTTAGCAAGAGTAGGCCACATGGTTAAGTAAAACTCATATGCGGTAAGCAACCTAGACACGTATGTGAGAGCACCTAGAAATAACCAAACCTACCATTCTACCTTGCAATCCTCCATGTGAACATACATGTAAAAAGAACCATCATAAAAATAACTGTAAAGAACCATCTCATCCTCATACCAACATACCATAGCAACCAAACCAAAATCGAAAACTCTACGACCAATGCAAATGAACAGAAGCATGCTCATGACCAAGAGCGCGGCATTTTGAAATGTTTTTACACCCTGCAGGGGGATACTCCTTTACCCACATGACATGAGGACCATTCGGCTTGTGCCACCCGCTAAAGTGCACACAAGGGGGTACTCGTGACAACCTTTCCTAATAAGCCCCAACCATTTGGATCGTGCATCGCTCGGTGTGGGGATATCTAGAACTACTCCCGAAGCAAACTAGATACCTCTACAAGCTCACCCGCTCACAACGTCGATGTTCAGGCCTCTTTCGTGGCCACTGAGACAGCAAGAATCTCGTTCAGAACCACAGGAGCAGTGGAGGTGGAACTAGCAGGATCCGGGATTAAGACACCGGAAGACCTTTGTCAATGGAAATACAATGGTAAGAAAACCAATTAGATACAAAAAGGAAATAAAATAAGGGCTTTTGTTGGATTGGCACAACATAAATGTAGCAAAAAAAATAGGACTAAGAAAGAGGCAAATTGTGTCTAACTATCTGATCTTTATCTTTTTGCTCAAAGAACGAATAAAACCCCTTGTCTCCTGGGTGATCCCAGATCGACAAGCCGACGGTGTGGATTCCCTATATATGGATGGTAGGAACGCTTCAACTGCAGAGCCCTGAATGCGTCAGTGATGTTCTCTCTATGAGAGTTACGGTCGCCATTCACCGGGGCTTCAGTTGCCGGCTTCCCTGTCATTAGTTCACCAACTTCCTTGACCTTCTGGCACTGGGCAGGCGTCAGCCCCCATACATGGTCTTACAACTTTGCGGAGACCTGTGTTTTTGGTAAACAGTCGCTCGGGCCTGGTCTTCTTGCTTGCTTTCTCAATCCTACTCAATCCTAACCCTTGCTTTCTCCATGCCTACTCCATCCGTCCCATGCTTGTTTGCCCTATCGGTCGGAAACAGTGGCCGGCGCTCTCTTATTGGCTAGGCCCCTATCTAATTAGCGGGTTATTCTAACAATATAAAAATAAGATAATGTTTGGAGTTCAATAAGCTCTTTGCAAAAGCTCCTGGGTGGATGAAAGTTAATATAGATGGATGCTTGAGAGGTCAGCCAGGACCATCGTCATGCGGAGGAATCTTTCAAAACTGCAGAGGTTTTGTAATTGCGTAGATAGGAGGAGGAAATGAACCAACCCGGGGCCCCAAAAAAACAAAAGGGAATGAGATAAATGATCGGAACGATTGAGGAAAGAAAGAGAATGGCGGCCCCTTTCCTTTCACCCAGGGGGAAGCATTTGTTCTGATACTTTGACATGGGGGTCTTCTATTCAATCTAACGATTAGGATGAAGGAAGTATACAGGGAGTTCTGCCAGCCATTTAATGAGGAAGGTGGTCTGAATTTCTCTTACGTATGGAAGCTTAAGGTCATTCCCTGCATTCTGTTTTTTTGGTGGAAAGCTTATTTATTGGAATAGACTTCCGTGCAGAGAACGTGGAAAGCGGGAAAGTAAGTACGGCTTTCGATAGCTAATACGAGTTGGGATAATGATCACAGCTACAAAGGGATTCAGCTTGCCGTACCATTAGATCAGCATGTGGTGAGTACGGTAAGTGCTAAAGAAAACGGCACCGACGGACGGTGCTTAAATGATGCAAAGCGATCTACGGTGTCTAGGTTCCCATCCCAAACTGCCCCGAGGACTCCTCCTGAGCAGAAAACACCCCTAGCACCGCCCACATCTCGTCTCATACTCACAACTCATCCAACCATCTCAACATTATCATGTAGTTGTGAACAACAATTAAGTAGCCCTAGGCTCGCGAACAACGTCATCACCGTCGCTCGACTTCTACCGAGAACCTATGCATTGCTAAGCATGTCGAACAACCCTTAAGCTAGACATCAACAATATTATTGAGCCGACAAGGATAAGGATAATCAACAATTCAAGATAGAGGATATGCAATTCAACATAGGTTGTACCCATTTTACCCTATATCGACTCGCTAAACATGCAAACATACATAAGCATAATTTATCACATTTTGACTTCATTCAATTTAACACAAGGGTTCAATATGCTTAGATGCTTGCCTTGCTGCTCTGTCGATTGCCTGAAGCTACCCGCACACAACTCACAAAAGTTAGGTGCCTCGGGGTCGCCCTCGCTCGCTTGAACCGTCGATGCAACATTCTCTAAATGAAATAAGAATGCATAGCATAAACAAACAAATGATGGAAAAGTGCACATATGATGCATGCTCAAGATATACTAGAGCGTCGAGGTTCGAAAACATTTGGAAAAGGCTGCCAATGGATTAGGGTTCCGAAGTTTGAAACCCCGGATAAGCTAACCTAAGTGTATCTAGCTTCAATAGGCTGGCGGTTAGACTGGCCTTGGGGTGGCGGTCAGACCGTCGGATTGCAGTAGGTTTTAGCCTCTGGCGGTCTAACTGAAGTTGAGCCGGCGGTCAGACCGCCCACCAACGGTCAGACCGGCCCTAGTGGCGATCTGACTTTGAATTTGGTGGCTGACTGATCTTTTCCACCGACCTACTGGCGGTCAGACTAACCTGAGCAGCGGTCAGACCACCAGACCTGCCAGCAGAACCTTTGCAAGGTCGCCGGCGAGGATTCCGGCAAAGCCTTCAACGATGAAGGGCACCAATGTACTCCCTAGTGCTAGGTGAACGTTTTACGTGGTCGTTCGAACACCATGCACGACCCGAACACGTAAAACCCTAAAAGTAGATCTATATCTAGGGTTGAAAATGTGTTTCCCTGCAAAACCCAAAACGACGACCGGATCGAGCTAGGAAACAATGGAAAGATGGCATGGAGATGTTCAACTTGGCGTAGGGAAACTTTGTATTGGATCACTTTGCCTCAAGAACGCCTTGATACTCGGATTTGGCTTCCGAAAGTTGAACGTGCTCGCGGAGGGAGAAATGGTTGGGGAAGCAAATCCAGCGGGGAGAAGAGGGGGAAGACTTGGGGAAATCCTCTGGGAACCTCGTGGGGGTTCCCACCTCCGATCTCCGACCTTGGATCGTGACGAATGGATCACTCCCTCACCTCTACGGTTTGATGGAGAGAGGGAGAAGAGAAGGTGAAATGAGAGAGAGGCAAGAGAGGGAGACCGGTTGGCCTCTTAAGTGATCCTCTACATGGCTGGCGGTCAGACCGGCATGGGTCTCAGTCAGACCGCGAGGGGTTTCTTTTGCTGAAATTTTCTAAGTGTTCCCTCCTTCCATTTCCTTTCTTTGCCAAAGCATCTAGGGCTTTACCAAAGAGCTCTAAACCAACTCTAGTGGATTTTTGAAGCAGGCCCAAACAAACTCAATAGTCAAGCACACATAACCACATGCAACGATGACTATGCGACGCTTAACCAAGCAATTAGCATTTTTGGGACGTGACAATAAATTACCTAATATACAATAAATTATAGACCTAGATATACAACAAAATGTTTTGTCAAAAAAAAGGAAAACAATATCAGTGTCGGTTATAGGAAAAAACTGGCACTAATAGCCCTAGCATCAGTGTCCGCTTAGTTGTAAAACCAGCTCTGATACTGGTATCAGTGTCGGTTGTAGACCACATCTGTCACTGATACTCTACACACCAGATGGTCCGCGTGTGCAGATCGAACGCTCTGAGGTTAGGACACACACCATATGGTCCGCGCGTGCAGATCGAACGCTCCGAGGTTAGGACACACACCAGATGGTCCGACATCTAATACTTTCTACAAAGCGGATGCTTCGTTGTTTACACTGGCTGTGGATGACACACACCGGATGGTCCGGCGTTTGGAGTCTGTGCATGCCGGATCATCCGGCGTTCACTACCTCCCCGACATCGTATCAGTGCCAGCTTGATTTTACAACCGGCACTAATAGTCCATGCATCAGTGCCAGCTGGGTTATACAACTGGCACTGATAGACAGAGCTGGCACTGATACTCTATCCCTATATAAGCCAAACTTAGCTGCAGCCTCTCCATTCCTCCTTTGCGCTCCTGTCGATTCCCGTTGTCTCCCCAATGTCGTCGTTCCCAGGGCCCGCCATCCCCGTCCTCGTCCCCGTCACTGATGCCGCCTCCCAGCCATCCCCGTCGCCGACGCCACCTCCCCACCGTCCCCATCCCCGTCCCCGATGCTGCCGTCCGCGGAGGCCCGTTGCCTCCCCAATGCCACCATCCCCGGAGCCGCCCACGGAGCCAACACTGTCCCCGTCCTCGTCCCCGTCGCCAACACAACCTCCCCACCATTCCCGTCCCTGACACCACCTCCCCGCCATCCCTGTCCCCATCCCCAACACCGCCCTCCGTGGAGGCCCACTGCCTCCCCAACATCGCCTGTCCCTGGAGCCCCCCACGGAGCCGACGCCGTCCCCGTCGCTGTCCCTGGAGCCAACGCCACCCACAGAGCCGACGCCATCCCCCTTGCCCACGGAGCGGACACCATCCTAGGGTTTGGTAATTAGCTTCCGTTAGTGTTCTAGGTCAACGAGTTGATTCCATTTTAGAATTCTCCATCTAACCTAAGAAAATGGTAACTATCTTCGAGTTCAGTTGCTAGATGCCTTCGGGTCCTCCACCTTATGTAGGAACATGCACACATATTTAGGTTGCAAATTGGACCTTTCTGTGGAACAAAATGCATGTAGACTAATCTACTTATGAGTTTTACAAAGTTGCTTATGGGTTTTGAGGTTCTGTTGTAGAATAAAACTTTATTTGCGCCACTGCATCTTGTTAATTTGGGCGGATTTGGAGAAAAAAATGTAACTAGATATGTGTATTACTTGGTTTGTTACGTTGTAGCAGAAAAGGAGTACCTTTCTTGCTTAACTAAGGTGAATACCTGATAAGTGATGAGTTGTCAAGGGATGAGTTTTATCTGCCTCTGTGCATTTCTTTCTGGTTGGCCATTTTATTTGTACAATTAGCTTCTCCTCAAGTCACTAAGATGTTGTTTGATACCAACTGTGCGATGTGCACTTTTGCAGTTTTTGTTAGGCTAGGATGATATGGTTCTGGATCGGTATCCATTATCCAGATATGTTATCTATGTTTGTCTATTGTTGCATGATTTATCCTGGTCAATGAAATACAATGCTATGCTAAATAAAATAGTACTTTTGGATAATAGTGTGTTGCCAGACTATTATTCTATTTACTTTATAAAGTTGCTTATGTTGTTTTCCTATAAGATTCGAACAAAACATGCTTCTTTTGGATGGTTGTAGAGCAATGACTGATGGATGGGCGTGGACCATCAAAAAGATTGATAATATAGTTGTCGACCTAAGAAAGATACCTAACAAAAGCTTCGATCAATGTTCAATAATTTGAGTCTTGTTTTCGGATCCATGATATATTTTGCTTAATTAAATACCTGGTCAATAATTTGAGTCTTGTTTTCGGATCTCTTTCTTGCCCAGTAGTAATTCTTGTGTTTTGGTGCAAGTTTCGTTGTTGTCCTATGTTTTGCACCAAGTTGTGATAGTGTATTGTTGCTAGTCAAGTGATCATGTGTCATGTTAGGCTAATCCCTGCACGTGTGCCCCACAATTTTTTGGTTGCAATCTGTTTAGCATAGCAATGAGTAGGGTTGTCAGATAACCCTGTTCACCATCTACATTTGGCTGCTAGTTGTCTCTGTGGACCACCAGCAAGTCTTTGCACCCAAGTTAGGTTTTTGTCCCTGCTGTGCATGAAGTGAAAAAAGAAAGGAAAGTACTCGCCCTGCTATTTATCTTTTGCACCCAGAAATTGTGTGAGCCATACCTTTCCTTCTGTTGAACGTAGTAGGACATCCATAAAATCCATCTTGGTTTGATTTTTGCTTCTGCATTCCATAGAAACAAGCCAAAAATTGAGTTGCCTTCTAAGGCCAATTCCAACTCAGTTTGCCAAAATCCGAAAGTGAATCTATTTCCTGCAGTAGTTCTGTGTGATTATTTACCAATCTAATTTGACCGGCTGCTGTTATGTTAGCTGCTTGCTACCATCACATCCGTATACATATTAGGACAAGACATTGGGAATTATAATTAGATTCCCCTTTTCCATGTGGGGGAGAAAGGTCCTAATCACTTCTTTTGGTGGTGAATATTATAAAGCTGGCTAAGCATGCAAAGTGCACAAAGAATGATCTTTAGGGTACTGCATGCAGGACACCCTGCTTTTTCTTTTTATCAACTGATGATGCACAATTATGTGTCATATATGCTAATGTCGATGTTGCAAGAAATTTGAATACATGGAATTTTTTTATGTTGGAATGGCTCGTACAAAATCAAGTCACCACCCACGGATGTGCCCCCCGATACAAGGCCCCTCCTTTGACCGGGATCCAATCTCGGATGATGGTTAGGAGCGAAGCCCGAGTGCATACCTCGACTTGAATCAACCTGACGCTAATGTGCCAGGTAGTCAGTCATCCGATGGACCGAGGCGTGACCAAGGTCCCAACAAGATGCGTGAGGGATGTTTTGTCATCACGGAGATCGATTCGGCCGGGGAGTCCCTAAAATCTTTAGATTTGCTCAGGCCGTTCAAGACAACATGCGGATGTCTTGTAAGGGACCATGTCACAATCACTTATAGAACTTGGCGAGGCAAACGAGGTGACAAGTGGGTATTTCCCGATACCATCAAGAATTTCATGTGGGCAAGTTGTCGCAAAAGTTCGAGTACCATGAAGGATGCAACATGACCATGGAGAAGCATCAGGCCTTAGTTATAATGGGCAGAATTTTTAAGAATTTTAAGGGTAAATCGTACAGAGATTATCATTTGAAGGGGCGAACACTGGACTCGGATGATTATCCGATGGTGAAAGATTTTTGGAATGATTTTGTGAAGTGCAGAGATTTGAAGAAGCAAAAAAGATAAATGAAGCAAACAAGGCCAACATCCAGAAGAACTTATACCCTCACAAAACCAGCTCGCGCGGGTACGTTAGGAAACTTGACGAGTGTGAGAAGATGGAAGAAAACGTAACTAAAAGCGGTGTCATACCTATGATGGCTGAGTGGATTCCACGAGCGAAGAACTACCTGTATGGGAGTGGGGTGACTCTTGCGACTGATGGAAGCTTATGCTTCAAAAGCAAACGAGAGCTGGAAGTCATGCAGAAGATTAGAGATGCCCACGTCTAGTGTTCCCAGGGCTCTTTCTAGGCAGACAAAGAGAACGACGAGCTAACCTTGGCACTGGAAAACAAGGAGCACACTAGTCGCACACGCGGCAAAGGTTTGAGGCCTTGGAAGGTCGGATTCGAACAAAACGCTGACACTTACAAGAAATGAAGAAAAGAAAATATGTCAGAAATGTTGGCCTTCCTAAAAGAAGAACTTGTAGAGGAGAGACAGATGATAGACACCAAAATAATGCAGCTATGCAGCAAGCCAGGCAGCAAGCAAGGCAAGAGCTGTTAGTCGTCGAAGATAATGCTTTGGTGCCGAGCCATGGTCGTCCCCGGAGCACCTACACATCTACGGACCTTCTAGGAGAAGCCTTAATCCATCACCCCATGGACGACATCATAGAAAACACACCATGCCAGGTTCTCGTGCTAGTCTTGGGTGTTCCCACCACGGTGGCTAAGGGTCTGGCTGAGCAATGGGCGGAAGGGACACATTTCAACGGTCGTCTGATACCACAAGGATACGCCAGGGTACACATGGACAGTGTAATACACAAGTACCATAAAAGTAAGCTGGATTACCTTGGAGAGGCAGGGGAAACGAGGATCTCAAAAAATGTAGGCTATTACGTCCTATGGCGCAAGCGCGACTTATTGTTTGGCGAAGACACAGACGAGTCTGGGTCTAGTTCAGAGTCATCGGACGCACCCAAATGATCTCCGCCTCCTCCACCGTCGCCTCCACAACCACCCAGAAGATCTCCACTTCCTCCGCCGTCACCTCCACAGCCACCCAGAAGATCTCCACCTCCATTGTCACCTCCACAGCTACCAAGAAGATCTCCAACCCCTTCGCCACCACTACCTATCACGCTTCAGAAGCCGGTAGCACCTGCACAAGCTCAGAAGTCAATGTCTTCTCAGAAATCAACTTCGTCACAGCAGTGAGCACACACGTACAAGGTGTACGTGTGATACGTCAAGAGGAAAGGACGTCACTATCCATTTCGGGCGTACAGGATGAACCGAAAACAATTATAGTACCATTAGCAAAGCTTAGGTAAGTGGTATACATATGGATGATTAATTTTCAGTTCCTACTCATGTTCAAATAGATTGATTTCTTCAATTCTGGTAATTACAGGACCTCGAGCTGGAAATATGTATGCTCATGTTGTAGAGATTCAACGCAATTCAGGAACAACTCTGCAGGTTCATCAATAACCAAGTCATTCCAGAGTTCAGGTGGTACCATGTTTTCAAATGGTGCTATTTGCAAACCGACCCTTCAATTAGCCCGTGGAGTTCGTTACCTGATTCTTCTCAAGGCAAAAAGCATTGTTCATGGTCTTCGGTCAACAAGAACAATTGAACGGAGATATCAAACTGGTAATGCATATCAAACCAGCATCTGCAAATAGCTTTGCCACCTCTCCTGGAGGACAGGTTATGTAAAATATTACTAATTGATGATGCTTGATCTAACTCTCTCTCTCTTTCTCTCTGTATGTGAGCGAGATTAATCAAATTATGGAGATTTCTGTATGGAATAAACCAACTCGATCTGCTTATGTTTTCGGCGTGATCCTCAGGCTTGAAGATAAGATCTCTGTTCAAACCGTGCCTGAGATTGTCACCATCAAGAACGTAGGTCAGATGTCCCCTAGAGTGGCTTAGCGTGCATGCAAGTGTGCTCTTTCCTGAAATATGCATCGATATGTTAGGTATAAGATGAAGATGAGCAAATTCTCCCTCGCAAAAAAATACGTGATAAATTTTGCTTGATTTTATATATATACCTGAACCACTTAGGACACACTACAACAGAAATGGTCATCGTGTATTTGAATTTAATATATTATATATCTAGTTTATATAGAGAGGCACCATTTTTGTAGGTTTCTCTCAATGTTCATCACCTGTCTATCTAGCGAGTGTGGCTAGGCAAAATACGTATTTGTGCATCTGCTGGCATATTTAATGTACCACTTTCTACGTATTAATTGGCACTACAACAGAAATGGTCATCAGTGCCGGCTCAAAAACGTCATCAGTGGCGGTTTTTGAATCGGCACTGATAGTCATGGACTATCAGTGCCGGTTTTTGAGCTGGCACTGATAATGATTATCAGTGCCGGCTGAAGAATAAAAACTGGCACTGATACATAGAAATAAGTGCCGGTTCTTAGTAAAAGCCGGCACTGATATTATACATATCAGTGCCGGTTTTTTATGTTGAGCTGGCACTGATAGACCATCCCCCCAAAATGTAGCCATTGCAAATGTCACATAAAGCACATGCACATAAAATAATCTCAACACAAAATGTATCACACACATACATAATTCATTCTCATCTCATCTCATTCATGCATACGTAACCATGTTATTTCACATGTCATTGACTATAGATTATAACTAATAATAGTTTGCAACAATAGTTCATAATTAACAGAAGTATACAATAAAAGGGTAAGAAACGATGTCACTCAATTGTTATTGTTGACCAAGGATCCTAAACTACGTTTTTTGCCTTTTGAAGAATCAGGTAACGAACTCTACAGATCTTTTGAGTAACTAACTTAACCAACAACAACATAACTCTACCCTACCATAACCAACTAAACATAAATAATTGGAACCATTATAAACATACATGTAACAAAGACCAACTCAACCATCTCCCACATATCCAACCATCAAACACAAGCGAAAACTCTACGACCGAGAGCATGGCATTTTGAAATATTTTTACACCCTGCAGGGGATACTCCTGGACCCACACGACTTGAGGACCATACGACTTGCATGACCACACAGATCCATACAAGGGAGTACTCATGTCAACCTTTCCCAATAAACCTCAACCATTTGGATCATGCATCGCTCGGTGCGGAGGTACTAGAACTACTTCCGGAGCAAACTATCACCTCTTACAAGCCCGCCCGCTCACACCGTCGATGTTCATGCCCAAATGATCACAGCTACAGAGGTATTTGGCTCGCCTTACCAATAGATCGTTATGTGGTGAGTAAGGTAAGTGCTAAAGCCGACTACACCGACGATCGGTGCTTAAATGATGCAAGCGGTCTACGGTGTCTGTGTTCCTCTCCCAGCCTACCCCCAGGACTTTCCTTCGGAGCAGATAACACCCATAGTACCGTCCACATCTCGTTTCATACTCATCACTCATCCAACCATCATCAACCCATATCCAACATTGTGATCATTACGAAAGTAAATAACGCCTATGCTCATGAACGATGAAACAATTCACCGCTCAACTTCTACCGAATGACCTATGTATTGCTAAGCATTTCCATTTAACTTGTAATCTAGACACCAACAACATATTCAAGGCGACAAGGAAAGGATGAACAACAATTCAAGGTAGAAGTAATGCATTCAACATAGGATCTACCCACTTGTACCCAATCTCGACTCGACACATGCAAACATACATAAGCATAGTTCATAAATTTTAGACTTCATTCAATTGAACAAATGTGCAATATGCTTAGTTGCTTGCCTTACTGCTCAGGTGACTGCCTATAATTACCCAAGCAACACTTGTAGAAATCTGAAAGATTAGAGTTATCTTCAACCACGGTGGTATCACGCTTCGGCTCCTTGTTCACTAAAGAAAAGAGCATGCAATGATGAGCATGAGTGAAATGCAATAATGCATGCTACAATAAGGAACTCTTTAGTCCTTCTTCTGGTAATTTGATCTCTTTGAGCCCTGACCTCTGGTCTAATGATGAAAAATTAAATGCTTGTGATAATTAGATACTTGATCACCCATTTACTAAATCTGAGATTAAAAAAGCCCTCTTTGAAATGGAAGCTAATAAAGCGGTTGGCCCCGATGGGTTCCCTGCTAAGTTTTATCAAACTTGCTAGGATGTAATTAAAGATGGCTTTATCAGAGTGTTCAATGACTTTTATGTGGGATCTCTTGATTTTAAAAGGTTCAATTATAGAGTTATTACACTCTCACCTAAAGTGAATAATGCTAAAAGAATCCAGCAGTTCAGGCCTATTTGCCTGCTAAACTATTGTTGTAAGTGGATTACAAAGGCTTTAACTATTAGATTGGAACCCTTCATGAATAAGATCATTAATCCTTGTCAAAATGCTTTTATCAAGAATAGGAATATTATGGATGGTGTTATGTCTCTCCATGAAATCCTTCATGAAACCAAAAGAAAGAAGCAAGTTGGTGTGGTGCTGAAATTAGATTTTGAAAAAGGTTATGATAAAGTTTGTTGGGACTTCCTTTTCAAATGCCTTGATATAAGAGGTTTTAGTACTAAATGGAAAATGTAGTTCCAAAAAGTGGTATGTGATGGCACCTTAAGTGTGAAATTGAACAATAATATGGGTCCATATTTTGGTAGTCATAAAGGAGTGAGGCAAGGTGATCCCTTGTCTTGCTTCTTTTTGATCTTGTTGCTGACTCCTTGGCTAAGATGATCACTACTGCTCAGAAAAATGGCCAAGTGACTGGTATGGTTCCCCATCTTTTTGAAGGTGGTATTGCAATTTTGCAATATGTTGATGACACAATTCTTTTCCTTCAGCATGATTTTGTTAAAGCCAATAATCTCAAGTACGTTATTGTTATACATGTATGAGCTAATGTCTAGCCTCAAGATCAATTTCCAAAAAAGTGAGGTGATAATGTTAGGGGGTGACCACTCTATTGCTGAAAGATATGCCGATATTTTTCACTGCCAAATTGGTTCCTTTCCTATCAAGTACCTGGGGGTTCCAGTAAGACTCAGTAGACTCCATCTTATTAACCGGGTGAAAATGGAGGAAAAAGTCTTCAAAAAGCTTGATGTTTGGAAGGGAGTTTATTGTCTATGAGTGGTAGACTCATTCTAATTAATGCTAGTCTTTCAAATGTCCCAATTTAAAAGATATC
Source organism: Phragmites australis (assembly GCF_958298935.1). NCBI lineage: Eukaryota > Viridiplantae > Streptophyta > Magnoliopsida > Poales > Poaceae > Phragmites > Phragmites australis. The sequence continues at coordinate 20,101,171 of NC_084944.1, read as the reverse complement.
AATGTATCAAATACCAAAAACTATCATTAAAAAGATTGACATTGCCAAAAAAAAAGTTCTTTTGGCAAGGTGGTGGAACTAAAACGAAGTATCATCTAGTTCATTGGGACAAAATTTGTTTGCCTAAGAAAAAAGGGGGTCTTGGTGTTAAAGTTCATTCCAAACTTAACATTGTCCTTCTTTGCATCTGGTGGTGGAGGCTTGAAAAACGGGAAGGGATGTGTCAGTCTATTGTCAGGAACTGGTGGTGGAGGCTTGAAAAAGGGGAAGGGATGTGTCAGTCTATTGTCAGGAAAAAGTATCTTCATAATTCTTCTATCATGGAGGTTAAACACAAGTTTAGTGACTCTCCCTGTTGGGCAGACCTAATCAAAGTTAAGCCTATCTACCTCCAAGGAAGGAAGATCCTTGTGGGCAATGGCAAGAATAAAGATTTTGGGGAGATGTTTGGCTGACCACAAACTCTCTTGCTAAAATGTTCCCTGTGCTTTACTCTATTTGTAACCAAAAAAGTATAATTGTATTTGAATGCCATAATATGCAGTGGTGCCTTGAATTCATAAGATGGTTAACCCTAGAGCTTCAATCCCAGCGGGGTTTGATCCTTAGTTAGTTAGCAAATGTTAGTCTTGGATGTTCTGATGATGTGGTTTCTTGTTCATGGGACAAAAAGGGTTCTTCTAGTGTCAAGTCTACCTACAACTGGTTAACCAGGGATGCTCCTCACCATCCTTTTAAGCATATCTGGAGAGCTAAAATTCCTACGGAAATTAATCTATTCTTATGGCTTATGGAACATGATGCCTTGTCAACCAAAGATAACCTTCTTAAAAGAAATTGGAGTGGAAATCCCTCCTGTTATTTCTGTACTCAGCCTGAGATTATTAAGCATCTGTTTTTTCTTTGTCCTATTGCCAAGGTGGCATGGGGGATCATTGGCACCTTTATTAGTGCTCCTACTATCCCTAATTCCTTAGCTCAATATTATAAGTGGATTAGTGACTACTTTATCAATGAGAAAGATTTTGCTACCACTAGCCTTGCTACTTATATACTCATTCTAAGATACTTCAATGTGAACTATATGAAAAATTGCAAAGAACCCATCAATTTTAATAGTTTTTGATAACACCTTTATATTTGTACATAAAATATAATATAATCAAAAAATATATATACATACCACCTAAAAAAATATACATATTACTTGGATGATCTTATATACTCACATGCTTTATGTACATACCATTTGTTATAAGAGATAATCTCTATATTATAAGATACATATGTGGGACTAGATACTCCCAAGAGTACCCAAATATGCTTACTGGTGACGAAATGAGCTCACAGTGCTCGACGACTGCAGCTAGTGCTGTCCAAATAGGCCGTGCCTACTAGGTCGACCCGAGGCATGGCATTGTAGGTACGACCGAGGCATGGCACGCCCCGTCTTAGACGGGGCAGCACGGGCACGGGCACGGCCTACCACGTCCCGCCCCCCCATGCCGCCGTGTCACCCCGCCACCAGGTCGCCCCGCCCTCGCGTCGCCGCCCCGCACCCGACCTCCCCGCCCCGCCGCCTAGTCACCCCGTCCCGTCGCCGTGCCCGCCGCCCCGTCCTCTCTGCCCCGTCCCATGCCTCCCCACCCCCGCACCGCCGCCCCGCCCTCTCCGCCCCACCCCCGCGCCACCTCCTCGCCGTCACGCTATGCCCACCGGGCCACCAGGCCGGCCATGCCGCAACAGTGCCCGAGCAGGTCCGACACGGCATGGTGGCTGACAGGCCATGCCGTGGGCCGGCACGGCACGATCCGTTAATCTTATCGAGCCTGTCGGGTCGTGCCATAGCCAAACCGTACCTAGCTGAGCCCGTACCGCACCGGTTTGATAAACCCATTTAAACAGCACTAACCACAGCCACCAGTAGCGGACTCCCTTGCGCGTGATGCCCCCTTTGACGCTGTTCTGGTGTTTGCCCCCATCTTCCCCGTCTCTCTCTCTCCTGCTAGGATTTTCAACCCTACTGTACAGCTCTTTTGTGCCACATTGGCACAGGATTAAGCTTAATTGTTCCAAGAATAAAAAATAGTTCATGTGCTTTCGCACATGCTCCTTGTGAGACGCCATGTTCTAGTTATAAATTAACATTAGTTACGGATTGGGATGAAACCTCAGACTTCAGACGGTGCGGTAGCGCAGCGGTCAGCTCGTTAGAGTGGAGCTGATCGGTGCGGGCTCGATCCCCTGTCTGCACACGTCTTCTCATAAGGTAGGGACTTCGGTCCTACCAACTTTAAATTTCTGACTTCAGCTTCTATAATTTTTTTGGAAAAATTGACAAAATGTACTTGTGTTAATTAGTGGCTTTTGTTTTAATTCTTAATGTATTAATGTACTGATTCTGGTAGGATAGAGAATTCACTTTGAGATCCTTCAAGAGTGGCAAAACTCCAATTCTAGTTGCAACTGATGTGGCTTCTCGGGGCCTTGACATTCCTCATGTTGCACATGTTGTGAACTTGGACCTCCCCAATGATATTGATGACCACGTACACAGGATTGGAAGGACTGGGAGAGCAGGAAAGAGCGGCCAGCTTGCAACTGCTTTCTTCAACGAGAATAATTCTTCAATGGCAAGACCTCCTTCTGAGCTAATGCAAGAATCCAATCAGGAAGTACCTGCATGTCTCTCACGCTATGCAGGTCGCCCTTCTTGTGGTGGTGGAGGGAGTGGATACACAACCCACTCTAGTTCATTTCTCCTCTAAATCCAAATTAGAAAATGAACTGGTAATTAATTAGGATAGCACGTTTAGCTGGATGGAGTGGGTTTCGGGTCGACTCAAAAATTGAAAACTTGCATCCCTATTCCCTAGGAGGGTATGTTTGGATAAAAGAGAATCCCCCTCCAATCCATACGTACTGGGAGGGATTAAAGGGAAAATTAGTTCATTTTTCACTCCAATCCATATGGATTGGGAGGGATTGATTTTATCCAAACACTAGTTACATGTTCATATGTTATAAGAAAAGTAAAAAAAAAAAAAATCCACAAGATAAAATAGTTATCGGGTGAAACACTTGTGTCGCAATAAAACAACAATCAATTTGAAAATACAAATTAAGTTGACTGATACATAAGTTCTAACAATGTAGAAAAGTAATTCAGATCACACATCCGGACTAAACTTCACACTTTTTTCGGTGCAAAAATCTTCATGTTTCACAATCTCTCTTGAGTCTTGATCAGGTTGAGGATGTCAATCAAGAAGTCCACTTTTTTTCTTCAACCTCTTGATTTATGTTGCTACACATAGATGCCCAGTTATGATAATAGTTGCATGTCCATACATCGTAACGGGAACCAAATATTCCTACGCTATAACATGTGTCAACCTATCAACAGTTAGAAGTTTATAGGTAAAACCTCCGTACACAATTATGAATGAACCTCATATAGAAATCAATGAAGAGCACACTTACATGTATGTGATGCGGCCGGAGCAGGTCATGAGCACCTTCTCCTTATCGCGGAACAGCGCTACTGCCAACAGTGCCACAGCCCCACCATCCGCAGAGGCTAGCTCGGCGTTAGGAGCCAAGGCAGGCAGGTACTTGAAGCCTAAGGGCCTGTTTGGTTTTAGACCTCAGAGAGCCTGTCCAAATATTTGTCATGGTCAAAGTTGGGGTCATGCCAAATTGAGGCTAAAAAGATGATGTTTGGTTTGTGATCAAACTAAATTTGAGGTAGGTGCCGAAATTAGAGGGAAAAATGGTGTTTGGATTGCAGCCATATCAAAATCTGACAAAACTCTTGGTATGACATATGGGTCCCACTTGTTAATAAAATTTTCTTTCACCAAAATATAGCCATCTGAATCTTATTTTGTAGATCTAATTATAAGGAATATTATGATACAAAAATATTATAAATTGGATATACGGTTTACAAGATAAAATGGTTTGAAATTTGTTAATCCTAAAATTTTAGAACCGTGTGACCTATGGGAAGCTGACACCTAACTCAGCTACCGTTCGTTTTGGCAAGCCAATTCGTGGGCGAGCAAAAAGCTGGCCCTTGCTCGGCCAACAAATTGGCTTGCAGGACAACTGGGCAAGGCCAAATTTATTTTGGCCGGCCAATTCTTGGCTCTCAAGCAAATGGCTGCCAAATCAGCTCGGCAGAGCCAAAATTTGGCTCGGCGGACTATGGCACTGAACCAAACAGCCCCTAAGATCAAATCATGCGGCATACAAATCAATTTACCTGAATCAGGATGGGAGGGGCGCCGCTGCCCTTGCAGGAGTACAATATTACAATTTTAGGACTACAGAAAAGGGTTCAAGCACGTGTATAGCTGAGGCATAACCACCATATATGTATACATATATCTAAATCCACCTTACCAACAACATAGGGTGCTCACCAGTCACCACCAGGAACAACTCTCTGCAAAATCAAAAAAGAAGAAAAATATACGGTTCCGGTATTGAATTGCAGTCAGCAGGGATACAACACAGAACAAAATCACACCTGTTATCATATGCAGTTTCGGTACTGAGAAAGTAAGAAAGAAGACATGAGCTGATGAACGGTACAAGCACTGGAACCTTTTCTGATGCTAATTGCTAAAGCACAATGCAATTCGCTACGTAGCCTCAAATTTACTTTTCATGGGTAATTCTTTTAATGAACATGGGTAACTATCTGCACTCATATAATAAAGAAATCGGTACGTTCCCCATTTCCCTGCTAGCTACTTCATGATCTTATCAAAGGAGAGAAACAAATACATATATGACGCTTGGTATTCAAGTTGGTCATTCTTTTAAGAGACGAAATCTAGCAGAAACAAACCTGCCCAGCAGTCTTGTTCAAAGCCCAGTTGAAAGCTGGCTGATCATTTGACTTCCTCTGCTTTGACCAGGGCTTCTCCTTGACCTCCTCGATCCACTTCCTTAGCAGCAGCGTGGCACCTTCCGTTGGCTGGAGGAAGATCATGCAGCTGGAAATATATATCCGCATTTCTTCCCCGTTGGTGGTAGCTCACGATCGAGTGGTTTCACCTGCAACCCACAATTCAACCAATAAGCTATCTTCCATTGAGATCCCAATCACAAACGCAGCAAAGGAGGCAGGGGAGCATGAAGAGGGGAAGCAGGCGGGATCGGGCGGCCTCGACAGAGGAGGAGGAGGAGGTGGGTGAGGAGATGGGGAGGGAGTCGGCGGCTGGTGACTTCTAGTGCGGCCGCTGGTGGAGCAATATTGTCTGAGATCGGGGTGTCAGGAGGGGGAGGATATGGGAGCAATTGCCCATGGGAATGGCTTCGACCTTGGGTTTTGGTGGCGCTGGGAGGTGTCTCAAGACGACCATCTAGCGTGGCAGTGGATAGTGTGGCAGTGGAAGCTTGAGCTTTGATGACAGTGACGCAAGGGTGGGCCTCTGTGCGCTGCGCTGTGCTGTGATGGGGTGATTGATGAGGGGGTTAGGGTTGGGGATTTGGCTTAGGAGGGTGAGTGGCGAGAAAGAAGGGAAGGAGGCGGCGATGGATAGGCAAGTGATGCAGACGTGCGGGTGTTAGAGATGTGAACGTGCGGCGAGAGAGATGCTGGATGTGGAATGATGTGGGCAGCAGGTAGACAAAGATGCGGGCGGGCGAACAAAGACGTAGATGAAGGCTTGCGGAATGAGAGGAGTAGAACGCAGACTCTTCCTCAATGACTCTTCCTCATTCAGCAAGGGAGGTGCTTGGGGTGGTGGCGACTACTGTGGTGGATTCAGCAGTGGTGTTTATGGTGGTTCCTCTTCATACGATATTGGTGGCTATGGTGGGGCTAGGGCTCTGGTATTAATGTCATAGTTGCTCCCTAGTACGATTTGATAAGATTTGAATTTCAACTTGATAACTTTATTAATAATATGAGAAAAGATGATAGATTCAAATGCCTAAACAGTCTTGGTGAGCTATCTATAAGGCTTGTTGAAACAAACAAGCATGTTCTTTATGATTTGGTGTATTGGCTTCTTAAATTGGTCTTGATCCTACCGGTGGTAACGGCAAATGTTGAAAGACTATTTTCAATATTGAGTCTAGTGAAGAACAGATTGAGAAATAATATGAGCGATAAGTTATTGAATGATTATTTAGTCATATTTTTTGAGTGTGATATTTTCTCCCAGATAAGTGAGGATGACATAATCGAGATTTTTATGTCCATGAGAAAACGTAAAGTAGAATCGTAGACCAAGTATTGTAATCTTCTATTTATGTAAGACTTTATTTCATATTTTCATATATTGGATTTATTTTAATATATTTATATTATACTTTTGGCAAAAAAAATATTTATATATTAGAATCAAAATTTTATAGTGTCCGAGAACATCCATCAATGAAATCCTTGGTCTGCCACTGTACGTGGACCCAATCCATAGGCCACGCGTGCAACAGTAGACCCCATCCTAGCTAGTTATTCTACCTATAATAACAACGATATTGTTACAGTAGTAAAGTGTCGAGAGACAGACATTAGAGAGAATAATTCTTGTATTCCATTGATGATGATGTTTACATTAAATTCACAGTGAAGAGGTGGTAAAAGCACATGTTGGGAGGCCGGTTGCCCCCAACGGGTGTCCCCTCATTTGAAACTGTTAATTACATTGAATAACTGTTAATGATAGTTATATGACTAATTGATCACATGCTCATGAAGCGCTAAGGATGTCTGTTCGTAATACTCCTCCTTGATCAATTATCTGTAATGTAAACTTGTTGGAAATTCCTCTAAAACCAAAAGGGAAAAATACAAGGAGAAAATAATATGTTGATATGTTGATATGCCATTAAAACTCCTTTAAAACTAAATGGAAAAATATAAGAAGAAAATGATATGACATATATTGGTTATTGCTTCATTGAAACTCATATGAGAAATCTAAATAGGAAAAACTCATTGATGAACTTAGAGATAATAATTATGATCTATGGATCATACTAAAACCTCTGAAAACTACTTGAAAAAATAGGAGGAATAATGTAGATATTGCCTCATTAAAAACATTATATAAGAAACTTTATATAAGAAACCGTATAGGAAAAAATCATAAAGGAAAAGAGTACAATATAATATGATCAGGTTATTATTCAGGGATCAACTCCCCTGAACCTTGCAAATCTCGAAGTCGTCGCATACCAATTCGATGAATACATTTTTAGAATGTAGAAGCTGGTAAGGAATTAGTGAATAAATCAGCAAGATTATCACATGATTTAGTTTGCAAGATTTCTATTTCCCCATTATTTTGTAATTCATGAGGATAGAACATTTTAGGGGTAATATATTTGGTTATATTGCTCTTTATATAACATGTTTACATTTGAGCAATGCATGTAGAATTATCTTCATAGATAATAGTTGGTGATTCAATAAAACTAATACCACATGATTGTTGTATGTGGTTTATCATTTTGTGAAGCCATACGTATTCACGTGATGCTTCATATAATGCAATTATTTCAAAATGATTTGTGGATGTAGCCACTAGAACTGTTTCGAAGACTTCCATAAAATGATTATTCCATCGTGTAAGAACACGAAGTCTATCTATGATCTAGCATTGTGGGGATCTGATAAGTAGCCAGTGTCAATGCATCCAGTCATATTCATTTCTTGTTTTCTTTGAAAGAAAAGACCAAGATCTATGGTGCCTTAGAGATATCGAAAGATATTCCTAACTCCCGCCCAATAACGTTTAGTTGGAGCAGCGCTATGCCTAGCTAGTAAGTTCACTGCAAATACGATATCAGGCCTGGTGCAACTTGCAAGATACATAAGCGCTCCAATGGCATTGAGATAAAGAACCTCGGGTCCTAATATCTCTTCTCCTTTCACCCGTGGTCTAAATGGATCTTTCTCTATATCAAGAGATTGAACAACCATAGGAATCTTGGATGGATATGATTTGTCTATATTGAATTTCTCTAATATTTTCTGGGTATATACGGCTTGGTGTAATAGAATACCTGAAGGAAGATGCTCGAGTTGTATACCCAAGAAAATTTAGTTTTACCCAAATCCTTCATTTCAAATTCCATCTTTAGATTATTGCATGCTTCATCTATATCTTCTGTATTTCCAATGATATTCAGATAATCGACATAGACAGAGATGATACAAAATCCTATTGAGGACTTCTTTATGATGCCACATGAACAATCATCATTGTTGGAGTACCCTTTATGTAGAAGGAACTCTTTTAGTAGGTTGTACCATATTCTTCATTCTTCATTCTTCCCAATTGCTTTAAGCCATATAGTGACTTTTTAAGCTTTGCACAATACATGTTACAGTTTGCATTTGGATTCTGAATGTCCAGTCCTTCAGGGACTTTCATTTATATGTCCGAATCAAGTGATCCATATTGGTATGCGGTCACTACATCCATCAACTCTATAGATAGATGATTTTGAATTGCTATTGAAATTAGATATCAGAACGTGATTCCATTCATTACTGGAGAATATGTCTCATTAAAATCAACGCCGGGTCTCTGCATGAACCCTTGTGCTACAAGCCTCACTTTGTATCTCACCACCTTATTGTTTTCGTTCCGTTTGCAGACAGAAACCCACTTATCCCACAGGGAAGATGTTACGAGGAGTAGGTATTATAGATGTGAATACCTCTCTTTTGGAGAGCGAGTGCAATTATGCCTGGATTGCATCTTTCCATTGTGTCCAATCCGAGCTTGCGGCACTCTACCATGGTCTTAGGATCTAGATCATTGTGAAGATCGTTTGCAATCTTTGAGGAGAAGTAAGTGTCGACGATTATAGTCTTTCTGTCAAATGATTCTCCAGAATTAATATAATTGATAGAAATTTTATCTACACTTTCTGACCCATTATGATTTCCCATTATGATAGAGTTAGGGTGTTCCAATGATCCAGCATCAATATTTGTGTGCGCGGTTGAGCTGGGATGTGGATGTTGATCATCCACTAGATGTATAGTATCCAAAAGCCTTGAGTGTCTTTCAACTTAACGTTGATTTGCATTTACTATTTTGGAGGATGGATTCCTCTGTTTCCATGGTAGCTTGCAAGAAGCTTTATCCTTTGTGACCGTACTTCTCCCCTTCTTATTTTGATTTAGGAGTTGAGTGGTTTTGTTTAGTACCTCAACTCTTTCCGGCACATTCCTAGCAGGAATGTAGGATTTGGTGACACATTTATTGTTAGTAAATGCATCAGGCAAGTTATTTGCAATATGTTGCAAATTTATGATTATCTAGACTTGGAGTTTAGATTCTTGAGTACGTAGATCTGAGGAGGAAATGTCTGTGGCATTCTTTCTGGTACTTGAAATCTCCCCCTAACGCCGGAAAATGATCCTCATCAAATATGCAGTCAGTGTACCGGGCTGTAAATAGGTCCCATGTGAGGGGTTCGATGTATTTTATGATCGACAGAGAGTTATACCCCACGTAGATCCCTAATTTCTTGTGTGGGCCCGTTGATGTATACTGCGATGGTGAGATCGGTACGTATACAGTGCAACCGAACTTTCACAGATGAGAAATGCTAAGAGGATTTTCATGTACTAACTGTAGTGGGGAAGCTATGTGATATGCAGTTGGTCGCAATTGAATTAAGTCAGCAGTGTGTAAGACTATATGACCCCAACATGAATTTGTAAGTTGCAACTATGTAATAATAGTCATGTGTTGAGATTGACTCTCTTGATGAGAGATTCAACCAAACTATTTTGAGTATGGACGTATGGTACTAAATGCTGAACTTGAATTCCTAGGGTCATACAATAATCATTGAAGGCACGCGAGGTGAATTCATCCATATTATCCATTCGAATAGACTGTAGCCTATGTTCAGGATAATGTGCTCATAATTTTATAATTTGAGCAATTATTTTGGCAAAAGCATGGATTCGTGTGGATAAAAGATACACATATGACCATCGTGTAGATGCATCAATGAGAACCATGAAGTACCTGAACGGTCCAGTTAATGGTTGGATCATACCACATATATCGCCTTGAATGCGTTCAAGGAATTTGAGTGGTTCAACTCAGATTTTAAGCTAAGAGGGTCTTAAAATCAATTTCCCTAAGGCGCATGCAGTGCACACAAAATCCGAAGATTGTGGGAATTTGGCAGTATTTATGCCATGACCAATTAAATTGTTGATAATTTTTTGCATTATCCTAACGCCGTGATGACCAAGGTGATCATGCCATATTTGGAATGTGTTAACATTCTGAAAAATTACCTTATACGCAACATGTGGTACGAGTTTGATGTATGTATAGTACAATCTTGGAGATAAAGAGGGAATTTTCTCTAGTATTTGTTTGGCATATCCGTTATTTTTGGTATGAGGATATATTCCTCTTTTTTATCATCATAGGTTTTGATATGAAAACCATTTTGATAGATATTTCTATAACTTAGTAGGATACGAGTTGAATCGGGATACAATAACGCATCGTTGATTATGATTTGAGTACTTATAGGGAGAGTGATTATGGTGCGACCAGAGCCAACAATCATAGCATTGCGTCCAGCGATTGTCATAATATTTCCTTTACTCTTTTTAAGAGATTGGAAATATTTAGTTTCACTAAGTATAGAGTTAGTGGTACAGTTATCCACTAAGCACATTTCCTCTTCCATCGGATTGTCCTCCATAGACATCTATATATAGAAATGGAGAATTTAAAGTGAAATTCTTTATAGATATATAGGATACATACAACTTTATTGAGTATCAATGTGTGATACATTATTGGAATATACAACATATATAATATGAAAACAACCTATTATAACACTATGTAGGACATAGATATAATAATATCTAATTAATTGGGAGACTAATTGAGGTCTCAAAACAAGTCTTTGTAAGCAAATCCCACGATTATATTGTTGGTGTTCTCAAGGTCCTTTTGCTGCTGCGGAGTGATGTCGTTGTCTAGTTCTGGAGGAACACTTTGGGAACAACTGGCCTGCCTAGTGGTATTAGGTTGAAGATTGAAATGCGCTTCAAATCTTTCACCTTGAGCTGGTCGGCTTCGTCCAACAGACTTGAGATAGAGATCAATCAAGTGTCTTGGGCTGCGACATTTCTTAGTTGTATGGTTGTAGCAACCACACTTACGACAAATGTCAGGTTTATCTTTATTTTTCTTGGAAATGCCCTTCACCTTGTTGTGTCCATGGAATATCTGCTTCTTATTGTGGTTCTTCTTGCCTTTGGAGTTCTTTGGGCGGCATTTGTTGTTGTCGAACTTCTTGGTATTCTGAATATTATAATTAACTTCAGGTAAAGGAGCAATGCTTGTAGGGCGCTGGTGATAATTCTTCAAAACAAGTTCATCATGCTTTTCAGCTTGAAGTAAAGTGTGAATTAATTTAGAATAGTGCTAGTAATTCCTAGCACGATATTGTTGTTGCAATACCCTATGAGTAGGAAGCATTATAGATAAAGTTTTTTCAATTTTCTCCGCACTTGTAGGACCTTTGTCACAAAATAGGAACCTAGAGCAGATCTTGTGAACAACATGGTTGTATTCTCCAATGAAATTAAAGTCCTGAATGCGAATGTTGGACCAGGCGCATTGAGCTTCAGGCAGTATGACTGCTTTTTGCTGTTCATATCGCTCTTTGAGCAAGTTCCATAGATCATATGGATTCTCATCCATCAAGTATTCAGATTTTATATCTAGATATGGATGGTGCCTTATAAAGTATAAAGCTCCACACTTGATTTGATCTAGAAGTGGCGGATCTCCTTCTTGAGGAGGATTAATTGCCGTTATAAGTCTGCAGGATGATAGACTTATCTTTATGCCCATTGCCCAAGTTAGATAGTTACGACCATCTAACTCGAGTCTGTCAAACTCGACGTTGGACATTTTCTCCTACAAAATGACTAATGATTGAATGAATTTACACTTCGGGTAAATTGAAGAATCATTATAATGTTGTAATAATGAAAAATTTGTAAAGTCAAGCTAAGACTTGAATTACATAGTGTAAACCTCACATTATGTAGCTAACATGTTGAAGGTAGTCACCTAAATGGTGTAGACCTCTCAGTAGTGGGGGCATAATATGTAACTATGCAGTAGATGCCATGAATCACACTGCCTTGTGTTATGCAAATCTGTGTTAACACTTTGAAGGTAATCACCAAACTGGTGTAGACCTTGTTTAATTCATACTCAAATTGGGTACGCACGTTGAGGATAGTCACTATGTGGTAAACGTAGTGTAGATCATGCAGTAGTACTTAGGTACTATCTTGTGTATGGCCAATATGAGATATGAATTAAGGTAATCATCTGAAAAGGTGTAGACCTTTGTTCCAAATTTGATATTGGGTGCGCACGTTGAGGATAGTCACTATGTGGTACATAGTGTAGATCTCGCAATAGTACTAGGGTACTACCTTATGTATGGTCAATATACAAAGGTTTGGAACATTGTGTTATATCAAGTGGATGAGGTGATCACTTAATTTGCATTATTTAATTCTGCTTGAATTAATAAGTATTTTTGCAAGAAATAGAATTTCAATTGCAAAAATGACAAATTTGTAAACTTAAGGGTATGTCATAGGTAATGCACAAGGGCAAACACATGGGATATGCACAAGGGCAAACACATGGGACATAACAAATTTTCAGATAAAATAGGGTCTGAAATATCAATTTACAACATGAAACAGCACTGAATACAATTATAGTTAAAGACAAGGGCTAAAACATAAATTGACAGTTGTGAGGAACCATTCAAACAGTATTCAAATTAATCATCAGGAGGATCATTATTCATAATCCAACCTCGACGATTAACCCGAATACCATTCCGATAGTCCCGGCACGTGTTTTGTGCCCAAGATCGTAACACATGCCTTTCCAATATGTACATCACAACAAAGCTTAAGAAAGAGCGAGTAATTAACATTATATTACAAGTTCTTAAGCATGCAACAAGTTATCACAATTTACAGCAAAAGAGAGTTAGGAGGAGACTAAAACCTGCTCAACTCCTAACCAGCAAAAGAACTAAGTAGTGGAAGACTAAAAGCTATAAAAAAAATGGGATGGAGCCATATGCCCTTAGGCTCCATCACAAAAGCACAACCACCCAGAGTAGGATGCACTACTTTTTTCCACCACCTGCATCGGTGGGTACGAAGTAGCCAAACACCGCCCCCTCCTCAGCAGCCGGAGTACCTGCATCAACTTAAGGGTAGCACCTTGAGTACGAAGGTACTCGCAAGACTTACACAATATGGGTATATAACATCCTGACTCCAAGGATTATGCATTGAGCTGTTAGAAAGAATATAAACATGAGGTTAAGTTAAGTAAAACGGTAAGCAACCTAGACATATGTGTGAGCAACTAACTTAACCAACATATATGAAATTACTCTGCAAGTACCAACTGATCATATGAAACTGTAACCATAATAGTATTAATGTATAACAAGTGCCATCTCGACCACCTCTCACATATCCGAACCACAAACCACGTATCCAAAACTCTACGATCGATGCAGATAAGCAATAGCATGCTCATGACCGAGAGCGCGGCAGTTCGTACTGTTTATACACCCTGCAGGGGGATACTCCTAGACCCACACGACTCGAGGACCATATAGCTTGTGCCACCCGCTAAAGTGCACACAAGGGGGTACCCGTGTCAACCTTTCCCAACCAGCCCCAACCGTGTGCGGCATGCATCGCTCGGTGCGACGGTACTAGAACTACTCCCGGAGTAAACTCGTACCACTTACAAGCCCGCCCGCTCACACCATTGATGTTCAGGCCCCACAAAGCCACAGCTGCGAAGGTATTCGGCTAGCCTTACCATTAGATCGGCATGTGGTGAGTAAGGAAAGTGCTAAAGCCAACTACACCGATGATCAGTGCTTAACCGGTGCAAAGCGGTCTAAGGTGTCCGGTTTTCTCTACCGACCTACCTAGGGGAAATCCACATCCGGGCAAGACAAACACCTTCTAGCACCGCTCACACCTCGTCTCATACTCACCACTCGACCAACCAACACTAACAACCCAACACGGTAACCATTGTGAAAGTAACTTAACCTATAGCTCGCGAATGATGGGACCTATGCATTGCTAAGCATCTCGCATCACTTTTAAGTTACACGTTATCATGAATAAACTCAGGCTACAAGGATATAGATCAACAATAATCCAAGGTAGAGACAATGCAATCAACATAGGTTCTACCCATAAAAGCCAGACATCGACTTTCTATACATGCAAACCTATAAATAAGCATAATTTATCAATAATTAGACTTTATTCAATTCAACTGACAGGGTTCAATATGATAGATGCTTGCCTTGATGCACTGGCTTACAAAGGTGGGGTGCCTCCGGATCACCCTCACTCGCCGGGATCGTCGGTTCGGTGTTCTCTAAAAAGAATAACGTGTGCAATGCCATGAGTATGGATGAAATGCAACAATGCATGCCATAAGATGCGCAAAACATGTTAAAAGTGCAAACATGCGAGCTAGAACAAAATTGGGACTCAAACCAATTTGAAAAGTTGGCGAAAGCGCGGAACCTCCGGACATATGCGGACTATCCGCAAAATTATGCGGAACATCCGGACATTGCGCAACTCAAGCAAACTCCGGACTATCCGGACTTTTATCCGGACACTCCAGACCTGGGCTGAAAATGTGTTTTAGACGATTCGCCGATCGATTTAACCCCAAACTTGAATCTATGCTACATACTCCTGCGCATATACCATAACAAGGGTTCTAGACTAACTTTGTAGCTTAACCCTAAGAAAATCTTGAATACAATTCAATTTGCCATTTTCCCAGAAAGTGCAGACCCTCCGCACTTTGATGCGGAACCTCCGCACTTTTGCGGACTATCCGCACTTTTATGCAGATACTCCACACTACCCAGAACTTCTTTGATTTTGGGGAAAATTTTGCCAAATCGAATTGCAATCTTTTCCAACTAAAGAGGAACATGTTTGAGAGAGTTTAGAGAGTTTAGAACTCGACTAACAACCTAGCAACTCAATTCCTAAATCAAATCTCAACCAAATCCTCATTTTGGTCCAAAATCTCAAAAACTCATGAACTTTGCTAAAACTCAAAATCGATCAAGCAAATCATGAATTCTTTCCATGGGGAGCCTAAGAGACATACCCAAGATGCTTGTGGAGACTGGTGACCATCGGGAAGTGGAGGAAATGCTCGGGAAATGAAGAATTCCGGTGTTCTTCTCGTTTTAACCCTAAACACCAAAATGAGCCATGAACAATTCAAATCCTCCAGGAATTCAAAAATAAATTGGATGGATGGATAGCTTACGAGCTCGTGATCGCAATGGTACCACATGCATACCTTCAATCCCTCTCTTGAGCTCGGATTTAGGAAGAAATGGAGAGAGGGAGTGAGAGCTTGAGTGGGAGGGGGGAGCTCCTCCTGTGGCCAGTTGAGCACGGGATTGAGGGTGGGAGCAGGTGGGAGAGAGAGGGGGGGCTGGTGGGAGCTTCCCACTTGAGTGGTTGAAGGGTGGGGCCACATGTGAGGCCTACAGGTAAGTGAAAAGGGTTCATTTTCACTATGAATTCAATCATTTTCTCTCCCGAATTTCTTCCTCTCATCCAATTAATTTCAAACAAAGTGCTCTAGTGCACCAAAATAATTTACCTTAAAAATAATTATGACACTAATGATGCATGATTAAGCTTAATCATGTGATTATAGAATTTGAGACGTGACAACAGTATTGTAAAACAGTAAATATTGGACGTGGATATAATTATGAAGAAACCTGAGGATTTTTTTTGAAAAATAGCCAGACCATCGTAGTTCTTGGCCTGTGGACCGAGACAACCTGGGCTCCGGCCTTTTAGGCCTTTCGGCCCAAGGCCCGGCCGGGCTCCCCCTTACCCTGCCCCATATAAAAGAGCAAGGAGGGGTGGTTAGGGTTGAAACCTAACCGCACACCCCCCCCCCCTCACTGTTTGCAGCCACCGCATAGGCAGCAGCAGTCGCCGGGATGGAGGCTGCGCTGCCGGAGAGCCGCTGGTTGTGTGTGTGGTGGTCTCCGTGGACCACCGTGGCGCTACCACCTAATGGCAGATGGAGGCTGCGCCTTCTTGGAGCACTCATGTGTTTTTGCGTCATTGGATCCAAGATGGGCCCACGTCACCGACGTTGTGAAGTCGGGCCTTCGATGTGAAGAAGCTGGGAGGCAAGACGTGGACACCGGAATTCGCCACCTTCATCATGTCGCCGGTGGGGTCACCGGCGTTGGGGGTGCGCCGCCCCCTTTCCTCTCACACGCGTGCATGAAGGGGCCCGAAAGCCCCCTTCCCCAAGCATGCGCACGCATCTGGGCGCGCTTAGGCGCCGTCGGAGGGAAGGCCGAGGGTTGCGGGGGCCCACGACCCTCGGTGGAGGCCTGGACGGTGGTTGGCCGCTGCTGTCGTAGTGCGATAGAGGTGGTGGTACGGCATTGCAGAGGAGAAAGATATCATGGCTGCCGAGTTCAAGTCTGGGACAACCGGTGGAGGAGGAGTGGTGGGGCAAGGCGTCCTTGGGACGTACTCCTTGGGATCTTCCTCCTCCGACGAGGACACCACCGTCGTCTGGCCGTTGAAGAGGGGAACATCACCACTGCGCGCTGCCATTGTGGGCAGTTGGCTGGAGCCGACCGCCGTTGTGGTGGTACCTGCTGCCGTGAAGGACCCCATGCCAATGGCTGGTGCAGTGGGCGGCCTAACTCCAAAAGAGAAAGGCGGTAGGGGCACTGTGGCTCGAGGCGGTGAGGCTGGTGGCGGGATGGGAGCAAGGCCGCTGTTGTAGCCAAAACAGCGACGAGCACCACCGCATGAACGACAGCGGGAACGGCGAGGGCATGCATGTAGTGGCAAAACAACGACAACGAAGTTCGAAGAAGCAGGTATGCCATGTATGGGACAGAATGGATGCGCCATCTTACCTTCTGGGAGAGGCCTTTGTGCCTCTCTATATTTGTTGTGGATGATCAGTGGTAGAACTCGTGACTGATAACGTGTTATACAGTAGAAAAGTGTCGAGAGACAGAGAGAGTAGAGAGAATAATTCTTGTATTCCATTGATGATGATGTTTACATTAAATACACAGTGAAGAGTGGCAAAAGCACCTGTTGGGTGGCCAGTTGCCCCAACGGGTGTCCCCTCTTTTTTAATTGCTAATTACATCGAATAACTGTTAATGATAGTTATATGATTAATTGATCATATGCTCATGAAGCTAAGGACGTCTGTCGTAATAGTTATGCCATTTAATTTACAGATCCAGATCGTAATGAGCTGCCAGATGGAAGCACCGTAAAAGCCTCGTCAGACATCTCAGAATAGGAGTGTTGTGCTGCGATCAAAACGTATATATGTTCTCACACAGACAAGCAATGTTTGTTTTCCAGAATCTAGATGGAAATCCCCTTTGCTTTGTTTTTGCATTGTCCCTTTCTGTTTTTTGAGACAAAAAAAATTAAAAACAAGCAATAAGACCCCAGTAAAGAATTAATAAAATAAATAGAGAGGACAGATGAACAATGATAAATTGGATGCTCACATATTTATTCGAGCGTAAGAAGATATCAAACCCAGTCCTGAGATATATTAATTTATACCTGAAATTATTTGGATGTTCAAATATTTATTTGAGTGTGTAAGAAGATATCAAACTCTAGTCATGAGATATTAAAACACGAGCTTAGGATAGGATAGGACATAAGTTCTGAGATGATGCGTAACCTTACGTTTGTTGTGCATCTATATAAACACTTGCACACTTGAAAGCGATACAGATACAAGCAGTCCTCTCCTCCTCTCCAAAAGAAAAGAGCTCCCCATGGCACTTGTCAGGATCAGTAGGACAAAGATCGTGTACTTGACAGCTACTATGTTCTTGGTTCTTACAATCATGTCTTCCATCTCCCCATCCTGCCAAGCTGGGAACTGTACATACCACTACTACTCCATACTAGTTTTTAGACATGTTCTATGTAATTAGTTAACCAATCGACCTTGTTTGATTTGTATTATGTTGCATGTGTAGGTCACGGCACCGATTGCCAGTCATGGTCGCCGCTGCCACCAGTGGTGCCGTGCTTCGTGGACGATGGCTGTTCGGACGATGGATGCCGCTATCTTTGTCACAAGAAGAAGAAGGAGTATAGTGCCGCCTTCTGCAAGAAAATTGTTACTCCATGGAAGTGCTGCTGCCCACCACATTAATATGTAGTGTAATACATGCATCCATCTGTTTGATGCAAACTCAATAAACATGCTTTTCTATTACACAATGCTCTCTCCTATATATGACGACATTTATCCATAACTCTCGTGCGGACGGAAGTAGTCACTGAGTTTAGGAAAAGCTAAGTGTAAATGATGAAACGACACATTAAATGACATGATACAACATTAAATGGTATGCTACAGTCACTTCAGCTCTAATACGTGCACTATTGACACTAAATAAGCCCATGGACATCTAAAACCTTTCATCTATAATATGGCGTCCAAGACCACCCTGCCCTCCGCGGTACTGATCCTTCGGCTACTCACCTTCGCCGTGTCTCTTGCCATCATTGCGGCCAACATCGTCGAAGGCGATTTGCCGATGGCTTCAAAGACGTTTATGCGTACCACTACTACAAAAATACCTATCACAATTGGCTCAACAAAAATGTTATTTTGGAACCGCTTGTGAAAGATTATCACAAGCGGCTCCAGCAGAAAACCGCTTTCAATAGGCTCCTCATCCGAGAACCGCTTCTGATAATACTACTATCAGAAACGGTTCTATACTGAAACTGGTTTTGACACATCAGAAACGATTCCAAGGAAGAATTGATCCTGATAGTTCAAGTGTCAGACTCGATTATGTCCAAAAACCGCTTCTAAAATATTAAAAGCGATTGTCGATAGGAACCGCTTGTGATATATGCATCTTCAGAAACGGTTCTTTTTTAGAACCGCTTTGGAAACATGGACCAACAAAATAGAGCTTCTAGTTTTTAATCTTCATTCTTCCCTCCTCTCTCTTTCGTGTTGTATTAAATCACTCTGTTAAACCCTTATAGAAGGTTACAAAAATTATTCCAATTTTTTGGAGATAAGATAATTCCTAGTTAACACAAAATACGGATCTGCGGACGGGCAATCGTGCAGCCAGCAGTCCAAATGAGTGAATCGCCGGAGCAGAAGCGAAGGCCTGTGAGCCAAAGGCGTTGGCCTCTGTTCACCATCTGGCCTTGGTGCTGCCTCCAATATATTATCCTTAGAGGCTTCTTTTCAAAACGAACAGTTATAACTAACCGTCTTGGCAGATCAGATTACACATTTGAAAGAAAAGATGACTTTGCCAGACCTGAATATTTCAATGACCTCCAAATCAAGAAGCTTCACTAAGCTTGCTTGGTGTAAACAACAGACCGACCAGGCACCTCCGCCTTTTGGTTTTCTCGTTGTGCGCCTAGGCGCGTGGCGCGACCGGCCTGCTTTGAGATGATGTGCCAAAGGGTGAACGAAGCTATGGACTGAACATGATTTGCTCATTTCACTTCCGATTCCACATATGCCATATTGTTATGTGTTGCATTCATCTGAGGCCCCCCCTATTGCAAATTTGGTTTTTACGTTCTTTATGGCTTTTATTTCCTCGGTATGTCAGTTTGTAAAATATATAATGTTCAGCAGTTAAATGTAAGAAAACTCATCATTTGCCCTGACTTGATTATTAGAACTGTGATCTTCCACTGCTGCCTTCTACTCCATCTGGATGGCGCGTCTCTGTTGCCTCCCGCTGCAACGTCCTTCTGCTGCACAACGTCGCCGTCGATTGCCGCGTCAACGTCTTCAGTA